>NC_137605.1:6274401-6659401 GCF_963280865.1 Gymnoscopelus braueri
CAATGCTTTTAACGGATTTAGCGATGTCTGTGGCGACGTGAAAAAAACAAAAAAACAGCAATAAATCGCTGGCACTGGTGAGTACATTATTTATGATATTAAACTCTGGCATGGAATGTGTTAATGGGTTCAGACGTTCTGTTCTTATTGGGGACCCATTCAGTTTCCCTTGGGACCCACTTGAATGACCACCCATCCCTGGGGCCATTACAATGAAAACGGTTCAACATCACTGTAGACGTACAGTACATATTGACAGGCATGTGTCTTACGTGTGGTAGATGTGGATATTGACAGGCATGTGTCTTAACCCCTTAAGACCTGGTATCTGTGTCATTTTTAGATTTGAGCTAAAAAAGCATTATTTTACACTTTGGGCTATTCAAAAATAGCAGATATACAAGCTCATAGCGCGGCACCGAGTGCCGCGCTACGAGCTTGTAGACCTGCTATTTTTGAAAAATCGTGAAAATGTGTGCAAATCTTTGAATACATATATTTTTAAAGCAAACATTTTAACTCAAATCTTTGCTTCTGGGGGTCCCTGGGACAAAATATTTTCAGATGGGGGTCCGCGGCCAAATACATATCATTCTGGGGGTCCTGGACATGAAAAAGATTGAGCACCACTGATATAGAAACATACGTTTTTCAGAAAACTGTCGGGATTTAGGAGACATGTAGAATCGGCTTCAGGTCTCAATGGGTTAAGTGTGGTAGATGTGGATATTGACAGGCATGTGTCTTACGTGTGGTAGATGTGGATATTGGCAGGTATGGCGCTGATGAAACCAACCAACTTCTTATTGGAGGAGACTCGGACTCCACAATGCCACTGAGGCAGCCACCCAGGAGGACGCAGAGCCCTGACGGACACACAGACACACACGTTAAACAACCAAAACACACTACAGTACATTACCAAAACGCTTTTTTCCACCACCACTGACAAGTAGTACTGCCTGAAGCTTAGACGCACAACATCGCTAGCTAAAATAAAAATAGCTACAATTGTTACAATAGCCGGTCTAAAAGCTCACAAAGCGTCACAATGCAACATGTGAGCTTGTAGATCAGCTGAACATTTTCCCCTTTAACGACATGCCCATCATTAGGGGCCACTAGGGCTAATGAACTCAGAGATACTCTTATTTCATGTACCTTTGAACAAGACCACAGGCCCAAACGTGGGCTCTCTTTTTGTTCAGCTCATGTGCTGAATCTTAATATATTCATCCGTATCCTGAGTGCATTCTAATTTTGTTTTGTGTTTTGTCTTTTTTCACGCGGATGAATCATCTCTCCATGCAGCTGGCAAACACAAACCCACAGGGCCAACAGAGCAGCGTTGATTTTGACAGCAAATTTTGATTTACTTTTAGTCTTTTGAATAAAATTCTGTTTAGTTTGAGTCATATTTTAGTCACCTGAAATGTTTACTTTTAGTCTAGTTTTAGTTGACTAAATATCATAAGATTTTAATCGACTAAATCTACAGGTGTTTTAGTTCATAAAAAAAATAATTGGCGGGCCGTGATGGCATCGAAATGATTTTCACTTAGTAGCAAAGTATAGCCGATCTACAAGCTCGCCGCGACGCGTTGTGAGCTTGTAGATCAACTATTTGCGGTCTGTGACACCCGCCCGCACCCATGATGACTTGTCTTAGTTCTACTGGATCTCTTCTCGTTTTAGTCGAAGAAATCAACAGAGACAACCCTTATAAAACTCATTTTCAATAGAATAACACTAATTCAAAGGGACCTTCATATATGGAATTTGATGATTATACCTGGCAAAACCTTGCATTTGAAGAGTAAAATTTTAGCAACATTTTAAAAATCGCTGCATAACATTCAGTCCCAATGTGCTGAAAAAAAGCCAAATTATTATGATACATTGGCGAAACCGATATATCATCAGGGCTCTAGTTGAATGGCTATGTGGGCATTATTAATGTTTGTAATAAATGTTGTAAAGGCTTTATAAGCTTAACCTGGTCATATAATATGTATTATATGACCAGGTATGTATTGTCTGATTCACAGCCTTTTGCGATTATTTTAATGTTGTTTTATGCTTCTGCTTTTCTTTTTTGCTTTGTCGTCAAAGTTGTGACATTGTAATGTGATTCAAATGTTTGTTATCAGGGCGTCCTTGAAAAAGAGAGCTTGCTCTCAATGGGTTTCCCTGAATAAATAAAGGTAAAAGAAAGAAAGAAAGAAAGATAATATGTGAGTGCTGAACAGAGCAGTGGTTCAGGGTTGTGAACAGGCAGATGAGGATTCTTACCATTTGAGGAAGTTGGGCGAATAATCGAACCGGAACATGTTGTCATCGTCTTCTACGTAGTTCTCATTCAACAACGTGTACAACTCCTTCAGCTGGCAGAAAGACAGCAAAGGTATGGATTGTCATCATAGTACACCGCACACGCACACACACACACACACACACACACACACACACACACACACACACACACACACACGCACACACCTGCCATTTGCATATTAACGGGATATTTAACTTTTTGGTCATTTTATCATCTACACAGGCTTTTTTTTTTTTTTTTTACAAAAACACCCGTCCTTGGTTCTGGTGACTCATCCTGCCCTCCTAATACGTGAGGGGGTCATTTTCGAAAAACAATATTAAAAAATAAATGAAGTAATAAGTAGTAAGTAATTGAAAAAACACGGTCTCCTCACGTATTAGAAGGACAATATCAGTCACCAGAGCCAAGGACGGGTGTTTCTGATGAATCTATCATGGTTAAAATGGAGTTTGAAGTTATAATGGGTTTGTATAGGAAGGGGGCGTGTCTGATAAAACGAACATCAAATATCTAAATACTGAATCAAGCATCTTAAAAACTGTCTGGGGTGCTCCCAAATGCGATAGTAGACGAGAAAATGGCTCAAATTAGTTTTTAAAGTGAAATATCCCTTTAAAGGGACTACACCATGAATGTTAACTTTTCCTTCTTTTTTGTGTGTTTTTGGTCTCCCCTACCCCTCTTCTATCCCAAAAAATACCCCAGTTTGAGCACTCAGGCTTTCACAGCATATCTGGGGTTTTCTGTAAATTGGTCTCAAAACAGGCCAAACTGATTTTCACCCGAACGTGACGTCACGTTCGGTACAATCCCTCCCGTTTTTTCGTATTTTAGTATTTGTTTTACTTTTTCCACACAGAACCAGGAGATAACGTGATCCAAAGATGTACTGCTCCATTCACTTCCTGGTTAAAGTATTTGGGAAATATTCTGTATCTCGATCGGCTCCTGTGTTTTACTATGTATTTTTTGGCGAGACATGCTATTTTCAACGGCGTATGACAAGCGAACGGGAGGCCGCGATGACATTTCTGTTTTTTTTCACGGAAGCACAGTGAAACCCTCAGTGATTAGCAGCGACCAGGGGGATAGATCATACAGGAGATAAATATTCTGTGACCTACTTGAAAAGGTCAGAAAATCGAAAAATCGCTGGCAGTGGATGATTTTTTGGGGCTATTTTTTAAATAGAATCCTGAAAAGTAACATCTTTATTTAATTTCAAGTGCATTTAAGTTATACTTATGTTAACTTTATGAACTTAAATACAAATACATTGGACATAAAAAAAGACAATAGAATTTTAATACAGGTCATTAAGCTACTAATATAAACTAAAAGTAATTAAAGCGGGTCATGTTTGCATGTTTGGAATTGCAACAGCTGAAATCAATAATATATCAAAACTGTTCGGGGGTTGCTCCCAAAAGCCTGAGTAGACGATAAAAAATGGCCCAAATTAGTTTTTTAAAGTGAAATATCCCTTTAAGACTTGATTTAAATTCTGCCAGTGAATGAGTAAATATCAAAGAGTACAGTACTAACCACGTCAGCGTTGCTGAGGTCCAGTGTGTCCCACATGAACCCGTGAGGTAGGGAGTAGGGCTCCTGCCTGATGTTCTCCTTGTCTGCCTCTATGGGGCCGTGACTCGTCACCACCTCATCTGCACACAGCAAAACAACCGGTGGCGTAAAGCAGTGGTTCTCAAACTCTTTCATGTCAAGGACCCCCAAATTGACGCTTATTAGGCCGCGGACCCCCATTTGAAAAGATAAGCCAGGGACCCCAATAAGATTAGTTTTTTACGGCTCTCCAGCAGTGATTCTCAACCATTTTAATTTCAAAGACCCCCAGTTTGACATGCATTAGGGCTACAGACCCCCATGTAATGGCATTTCTATCTCTGGGACCCCAATTTATATTGTAAAATCAATGTTAATTTAACTCTGAGAGTGTACAAATGGAACCAAATGGACCCGTTAGGGTCCATTTGGTTCCATTTGTACGCTCTCAGAGTTACAGACCCATAAGGGTCCATTTGTTTCCTATCCATCATTTAGCTGGGGGACCCCCTGGAACCCCCTCAAGTACCCCTGGGGGTCCCCGGACCCCACTTTGAGAACCAATGGTGTAAAGTGACCGAGTACGTAGGACTCCGGTACAATTTTGACGTACCTTTACTTTACTTTACTTTACTGGGGTATTTTCGATTTTCAATACTTTTACTCGTCCACTGCATCTCTGAGGAAAATATTGTACTTTTATACTCCACTACGTTTATTTCGAAACTTCAGTTACTTTGCAGGTATACATTTTTTACATTATAAAACATACATTAACCACTTCAGCCCTATTTTATAACTAGGCTATTTGAAAATAGACGATCTACAAGCTCACAACGCGTCGCGATGCGACACGTTGTGAGCTTGTAGATCGGCTAGAGATTGCCATAATTTACAGCATATGATTGCCATCGGAAACCTCTTAACGCCATACTCTAACTTTCTGTGTTTTTTCGTAAATGAATGCCTCTACTTGATCATACTACAGCGTCACACAAACGTATCAAAAGTAGCAGATCTACAAGATAGATTGTAGTATCTACTACTTTTGCTATTTTTGTTTAATTGAAGCTTAAAAAAATGACAGTTTTGGACATATGAGGTTTATACCCGAACAGGGTTTTGATTGATTGATTGATATCTTTATTGATTATTATGAAATAAAACATGTCACATGTAAGACACATCTACAGTAGCCCACCACAATCAAAAAGGCAAAAAAAAAAGCTTACAGCTCGTTTCCATTGCGATGAGACGATATGAGATTCCATTTGTACAACTTTTTCTAAACTTGTTACGAGTAAAATATCTATGACAGCCAATTAACCCATTAAGGCCTGAGGCCGATTCTACAAAATGTCTTCTAAATCTTAAGTTTTTTTGAAAAAAACGTACGCTGCTATAATCAGTGGTTCTCAAAAAAAAAGGACCCACCCAAAATTATATGTATTTGGCCGCGGCCCCTCATCTCAAAATATGTTGTTCCAAGGACCCCCAGAAACAAAGACTTGAGTAACAAATGTTTGCTGTAAAAATATATATATTTAAAAGATTTGCACAAAATGTTCACGATTTAAAAAAAAAATAGCAGAAGGGTTAAGGCCAGGCAATATTACTGGACTTTGAAAATACTCTTAACTCTTTCAGCAGTGTAATTATGTAATCATTTTCCAAAACATGTCATCATAGCTACCGGTTGAAGGTGCCTTTTAGTGGACTATGTGGTTGAACCTGACAATGCGCTGATACCCTTTGCACCTTAACCCATAAAGACCGGGAACGCATCTGTGTCATTTTACATTTCTTTAAAAATGTGTGCAAATCTTTGAATATATATATTATTTTTTTTACTCAAATCTTTGCTTCTGGTGATTCCACAAAATGTCTTCTAAATCCTAAGAGTTTTTTGAAAAACGTATGTTTCTATATCAGTGGTGCTCAAACATTTCCATGTCAAGGACCCCCAAAATATATTTGGCCGCGGACCCCACTCTCAAAATATTTCGTTCCAGGGACCCCCCCAGAAGCAAAGATGTGAGTTAAAAAAAAATCGCTTTAAAATATATATATATATATATATATATATATATATATTCAAAGATTTGCACACATTTTCACGATTTTTAATAAATAGCAGAACTACAAGATTTTCTGATATTCTTTTTGCACCTTTAAAGGGATATTTCACTTTAAAAAAAAAATTGGTCATTTTATCATCTACTCAGGCCTTTGTGAGAACCCCAGACCGTTTTTAAGTTGCTTGATTCACTATTTAGATATTTGATATTCATTTTATCAGACACGCCCCCTTCCTATACAAACCCATTGTAACTTCAAACTCCATTTTAACCATGTTAGATTCATCAAAAACACCTGTTCTTGGTTCTATAGGAAGGGGGCGTGTCTGATAAAATGAATATCAAATATCTAAATAATGAATCAAGCAACTTAAAAACTGTCTGGGGTTCACAAAGGCCTGAGTAGACGATAAAATGACCAAAAGTTTTTTTTAAAGTGAAATATCCCTTTAATGTCTAATTTGTTCATGTCAAGGACCCCCAAATTGATATGTATTTGGCCACGGACCCCCATCTGAAAATGTTTTTTTTTTGCCAGGGATTCCCAGAAGAGAAGATTTGTTAATACAATTCTAAATTATTCATAAGTTCTTTCAAGACTTCCAATATTTTTCGAAAATGTTCAAAAATAGCAGATGTACAAGCTCACGCTGTGAGCTTAGTTACATCTGCTATCTTTGAATAGCCAACGTAAAACTAACAGATAAAGTGGTAAAACAATATTGAGATACTGTATTTAACACATTTTGCAGTTCTGGAACCCCACCAAGGACCCCTGGGGGTCCCTGGACCCCACTGTGAGAACCGCTGATGTGCAGTATATACCTTATGTCTAACCTCATGTACATACTTGTACAGGATGGATATGCTATGTGTATATATTATATGTAGATATATTTTCTTTGTTGATCTGTCTTTTTATTTTCCCTTGCTCCCCCTGTCTTGCTCCCACCAAGTGCCACGCTATGAACTGCTATTTTTTGAAAATGTGTGCAAATCTTTGAAGATACATATTTTTAACCCATTAAGACCTGAGACGATTCTTAAAAAAAAATCAAAATCCTAACAGTTAAAAAATAAATAAAAAAAATATCAAGATTTTTCAAAAACAGCAGATCTACAAGCTCATAGCCCATATACTATGAGCTTGTATATCTGCTATTTTTTAATAGCCAAAGAAATCTAAAGTGACACAGATGCGTTCCAGGTCTTAACTTATTGAGTGCCATTGACGCGTTTCACGTGTTTTCCCGCTATGGAGCAACGTGCCAATGACGTGTTTTGAAAAAAAAAAATTAAAAACGTTCAGAACCCAAGATATCATCATTTGAAGATTTGCTGCTCCATCCACTCCTTGTTTAACTTATAACTGAAAAAGGCTGTATCTCGCTTCCTAAAGCACTTTTTTTTTACTTTGAATTATTATTATTTTTTTAATCGCACTGTCCAGAAATAGCCAGAAATAATTCTGGCACTCAGTGAGGTAATGGGTAAAATGTTTTACTCAAATCTTTGCTTCTGGGGGGGGGGGGGGGTCCCTGGAACAACATATTTTGAGATGGGGATCCGCGGCGAAATACATATCATTTTGGGGGTCCTTGGCATGAAAAGGTTTGGAAACTACTGATATATAGCATACGTTTTTTCAACAAAAAAAAAACGGTTAGGATTTAGAAGACATTTGCAGAATACATATTCATAGATTTGCAAAAAAAATGATCACAATTTTCTAAACATAGCAGATCTACAAGCTCATAGCGCGGCACTCTCATAGGTGCTATGAGCTTGTATATCTGCTACTTTTGAATCGCCAAATAAATCTAAAATGACAACGCTGCGTCCCACGGATTGAATGGGTTAGCCTGTTATTTAGAGGACCGATTTCAATGAATGAAGAAGACGCCACATACAAGTACAGAGAGAACAGAACAAACATGGTACCGACGAAGGTGGGAGAAACCAAGACTCCTAAACTTGGAGTGATTTCCTGCTATATCGGGTGGGTTTAACCCTTAAGACCTGGAACGCATCTGTGTTATTTTTTTATTTGAGCTAAAAAGCATTATTTTACACTCTGGCTATTCAAAAATAGCAGATCTACAAGCTCATGCTGCGCTATGAGCTTGTAGATCTGCTATTTTTGAGAAATCGTGAAAATGTGTGCAAATCTTTGAATATATATTGTTTTAAAGAGAACATTTCTAACTCAAATCCTTGCTTCTGGGGGGTCCCTGGAACAACATATTTTGAGATGGGGGTCGGCGGCCAAATACATATACATTTTGGGGCCCTTGACATTAAAAAGATTGAGAACCACTGACATACTAACATAAGTTTTTTCAAAAAACAGTGGGTTAAGACCTCAAGCCGATTCTACAAATATCTTCTAAATCCCAACAGTTTTCTGAAAAAAACGTATGTTTCTATATCAGTGGTGCTCAAACTTTTTCATGTAAAGGACCCCCAAAATGATATGTATTTGACTCGGTGCCGCGCTATGGCCCCTACATTGGTCCTACTCTGTCTCCCTCTCAGTAGGTGGCGCTATTGCACATCAAAATGGCTAAGGAAAGAAAAAGTCTCTATTAGGAACATCTGTACATAGAGACCCACAGGGACTACAAACTTTACGCCCACAATTGAGACAGTGCATCCACGCAAGGTCCGTTAGAACGATGTACTGCAGCTGTTAATGCAATCTCTATGAGATAAATATGAGAGTTAGCCTACTTTTAACACATCGAGTGCCATAAACGGTCCGGACCGTTTTTGAGGATCCAAACGAGAAGTGCCGAAAACGGTCCGGACCGTTTTTGACCCAATTCTATTTTTAGTGGCCCACGTGGGGCGCTAAAACGAAACTTTGACATCACCCAAGGAGTTTCTGAGAAGAAGAGGCTGGATGTGGCTCCATGTCAAAAATCCTTCCGGTCGGCGTTTTCAATGTTATCTCCTTGACTAAAAGCTTAATATCTCCATTTCTTTTTAACGTGGTGGAAACGAGCCGTTTTCGATCGGCGATCACGCTGCAATGGAGGATCGCGTTGGAAATATTATTGTTCCAGGCATTAGTCGGGACCCTCCGCTGTCTCGCACGCACGCTTTGTTTACATGCACTTCCGCGTCGGGGCTTCTACAGCACGAAACGTATAACGCAAGTGGATGGAAGAAATGCAGGCACTCAATGTATAATATTTTAATAAACCTCTGGCACCCAATGTGTTAAAATGATCCTACATGAACTGGAGACGATATAGAGTTGAATAAAAATATGTTTCCAAATGTACAGTATAGTGTCTTTATCAACTTCAGCACTGAGCGCTGACTTAGAAGATGGGAATTCTCATCACAATCCCGACTGACTTTGTTCATGTCTATATTTTGAACATCTCATAGGCTTATATTAATTTTCTACCTACAGCCGAGCTCCGACGGTACATGAAAGATTTAAACGTGTGGGTTTACCGCTGTTGTATTAACTTGCCCGAATGTAGTTGGGGAAATAACCCAACTAAATGGAGGAGTGGCATATCCCGACATTTTCAACTACTTAGTGAATTCTTCAGGTTAGTATTAATATACAAATAGTCTTGCAAGATGCTGTTTGGATAATTGTCCAAAATAAATAGCCTATAAAAATGATAAGTGAGAGACACACGATGGGATGCTTTTGACACACTGATGGAGTATATTATAGTATATTGTGGGTTGTATATGGCAGGTATGTCACATTAAAAAGGACAAATAAAACAAATGGGACACTTTATTAGAACACAAAACTACTGCTACAGCCTCAGTAGTCAACCAGTGAAATTACGGTATTTTACGATGCCTCTCCTAGAGATTGCATTGACCGCTGCACTACATCGTTCTAACGGACCTCGCGTTTGTAGTCCCTGTGTGTCTCTATTTGATTGAAAAGGGGGTTGGATCTTGGTGTATTTCAATCACTCTCAAGTGGAGACCCCAGGGGTCCTTGAGGGGGTTCCAGGGGGTCCCCAGCTATATTGTTGATAGTTGTTTATGATATTTGTATTAGTTTTTTCCAAAAAAAGACAGACATAAAGGAATTTAAAAAGGAGAAAGAAGTAAGAGCATAAACAAAGATATATTGCTGATAGTTAGGAGGAACCAAATGGACCTTTGCAGATCTGTAATTCTGAGAGTGCACCCTAACCTTCACGGGTCCATTTGGTTCCATTTGTGCACTCTCAAGAGTTATAGACCAATTATTTGTTTATAAACATTGAGACTGGACGCACAGGTGACTGTTTCATGTAATCAATTCTCAACAGATCCCCAAACCTGCTGTTTTGGGGTGCTCTGGTTTCAGTTCATTCAACCTCCTCTTAAGGATAAGGATAATTCCTTTTAACAGGTCGTTCATGAAAGTCCTTGCGGTCTTGTTTCCAATGAGAACCTGTGAGCAATTGGGGTTAAGAGTCTTGCTCAGGGACAAATTTCATATCATCGGCACATATGCTGGGATAGCCTGGAATCGAACCTGGGGCAACCAGGGCCTCTGGTTCCCTAGGCGGGCTCACTAACCACTCAGCTATGGCCGCCCCCTCTTGTGTGTTGGCTAGTGGGGTGCGCCCTAGCGAGACATATATACTTCATTGTGCAACGGTTTTGTGCACCGAGAACAGCTGACATACAAGCTCACAACCGTGTCGCGGATGCGACCGTTGTGAGCTTGCAGGTCTGCTATTCTCGGCCGTTCTCCGCACGCGACACCTTCGCGGGACGGAGCATAAATTAGGGCTGACGGGCTGCAGCTGCGCGAGCAAGAGCAGGTTCTGGTACCATGATCATTGAGCGCCCCCCTCCGTTCTTATGACAGCCACTGGAGGTGGGGTTTGGGGGACAACTGCTTTTAATTGTTATTATTGTTTACACACAACAGAAACCAAGGATTATACATTTCAAGAGCGAGAGATCACAGTAAAAATCCTAAGCATTCTTCCTCCACACTGGGAGAAAAAAAGCATCTGAAAAGTTTGATGCGATGCATTTTTACACGTGAGGCTGTGACCACTTTAACATTGCGTCTTATGAGCGGTGGGGTTCTTTTGCTGCCGAACCTGTGCGCCCCACACCATACTGGTTCTTATCAGTGTGACGTTGTCTGTTAAGGCGTCTATACAGGTCCGAGGTCTTATGCATAACAAACTGGGGGAGTTCAAAAACAAAGTTTGAGAACCACTGGTGTAGCCTATTTGACAGGTTGGTGTGTGCGGTTAGGTTTTACTCACTGAGTTTGGGGACCGGCTGGGTGTCCCAGAACTGGTACTTGTGTTTGGCCGCCTCGTCGATGCTCTTGGCCGGACCCTGACATGACAACAGCTCCATGGCCCTCTGGATGTCCTGGAGCTTCTGCATGGGCAGGCCTGGGTTCTGTGCACCAACACCGGTGGTGGGGAAAAAGTACTCAAAGGTTTTTACTCGAGTAAAAGTATCAACGCTGCAATGTAGAAGTACTCCTGTTACAAGTAAAAGGTCCGGAATTCAAAATGTACTTGAGTAAAAGTACAGAAGTATAGGTATCAAAATGTACTTAAAAGGTTGGGTAAGTGATATTGTTTGGTTAAAACAAAAAGTATTTTGTTAAAAGGTTAAAGCACTATATTCTGATAGTAATCATTGCTATAGAGTGTTTGTTCAGTAACAGAAGTCTCTCCGTCTCTCCAGCTCTTTAATAAACAGAAATAGGTGTCAAAATCTCAGCCAATCAGGAGAAAGTACCTATTTTTAAGCTTAATTTGTAAAGTGTTCCAGTTCCAATTTTGTCTGCTCATTTCTTAGTGTCATCACTTCCAATTTCACTTGTTTAATCTGTATCCTGATTGACTTCTCTATCCTGGTTGGATAAAATTGGAAATGAAACTGAAAACGAAAATGCATTTTCTGTTTCATAAAGAGCTGGAGACAAGGAGACTCCTGTTACTGAACAAACACTCTATAGCAATGATTACTATCAGAATATAGAGCTATTTAACACTTATTTTAACCAAAGCAAATCACTTACCCTACGTTTGAAAATAGCCGATCTACAAGCTCACAACGCGATGCGATGCGATGCGTTGTGAGCTTGTAGATCGGCTATTTTCAAATAGCCTAGGTATAAAATAGGGCTAAAGTGGTTAAAGTATGTTTTATAAATTACAAGTACAGTACTTGAGTAAATGCACGTAGGTACTTCACACCACTGATAAACACAAACACACACACACACACACACACACACACACACACAAAGCGGGATGTATTCCGGGATGTATGCCTTTGAGCCGGGCACCTGGGCACTGAACAACAGTAAATGAAGATGTCTGTGTACCTTGATCTCCTGAGAGTCAGAGGCGGAGTCGGACTTGGTTCCTCCAGAACTCGGCTTCTCTTTCTTTCTCTTCTGTTTCTTTTTCTTTCTTTTGGCCCCCAGGTCTCCCCCCGGACTCCTACACACACACACACACACGCACACACACACACGCAAACGTGAACCTACAGTAGCGAGCCAGGGAGCTGTGCATGTTGACTAAAGACAGCTGAACTAATAGGCCAGGGGTCTTCAAATGTTTTTCAGGCCAAGGACCCCATAGCAGAGAGAGAGATGAAGCAGGGACCCCCACTACATATTGTATAAAACTGTGTTGCAGGTTAAACCTTTCCATACATTTCATAGATAGCTTCATAGACTTGTTTTACATACATTATATTTGTATGTTTTATTAATATGTTCATGTTAATGTGCAGACGTTTTTTAAACCCTCAATATTTAGTCAACTTGACCATTGGCTCTGCTCTTTTTCCCCTCTACACCAACTCTCAGAAAATAGCAGATCTACGAGGCGTTGTGAGCTTGTAGATCTGCCATTTTCCGCTAATGTTCCCAATCACAAAGATTTGGCGGACCCCCCGTGGTTACTCTGAGGACCCCCTAGGGATGCTGGACCCCCTGTTGACCCCTGCTAATAGGCAATATGGCAAATGTAATATAGTCCATCACATGAGAGAGAGGGTGTCGCTTACCGACATGAACAGAACAGATTACGGGTCCATTTGGTTCCATTTGTACACTCTCAGAGTTACACACCCGTAAGGGCCCATTTGGAAACCCCTTAAGGAACCATGAGGGTCCCTGGACCAGTGGACCCCAC
Source organism: Gymnoscopelus braueri (assembly GCF_963280865.1). Taxonomy (NCBI): domain Eukaryota; kingdom Metazoa; phylum Chordata; class Actinopteri; order Myctophiformes; family Myctophidae; genus Gymnoscopelus; species Gymnoscopelus braueri. The sequence goes on from NC_137605.1 coordinate 6,287,538, forward strand.
ATTTTAGACCCACTGGTGTAGCAGTGTTTCCAGTGAGCCAACATGCACAATATCGGCACCCTGACTTGATTGTTTGACCAGAATGATGGAACAGAGCCTTCATTAGTATCATTGGTAACACCTGTGAATGTCTTCACAATATGGCTGCTGTGCATAGAGCCTACTGTATATGGATGCAGTTCAAACGTTGGTGTGTGTGTGTCTCTGTCATGATGTTCCATACAGAGATGTGCAGTACAGAGGTGTACCAGCTAATGTTGCTAGGCTAGTGTGCCGTTACACTCCGACTGGTGACCTACCGAATGCAGTGTCGCGCCGTTTTGCCATTTCGGCACATTTCAGAGATTAACGTGTTTTCATACCCTTTCTTACCATGTGAAAAAAAAATGGCATCTTTCATTCATTTGAGCCCATATGCTCATGTTGTAATTAATAACAATAATTTTCAAATACATTGATGGCAGTCCTCACGAAGCAGCCTCCCCGTTAGCATTTAACTGTGTTTGAGGATATTGGATTATTAGATAGGCAATTGCATTTTTTTTTAGAGTTGAAGTTTTAATTGTAATCAGCAAAACAATTCAGTGTTTTTTAAATGGCACCTCTATTTTTAAACATCTGTGATCATGCTGAAAGCACAATAAAATAAACAGACAACATTTCCCCCCCAATGTCGTATCACAGCGACCCCTGTGGTCACAGACTGTGACGGGTCACCGGTATCGGCGTGACGCGGGCGACTGCGCTACCACCACCACCAGCCAGGCGCCGCCGCTCCTCCTCCTCCTCCTCTCCCCTTCCTCCTCCTCCTCCTCCTCCTCAACCTCCTCCATCCACTCCCCGACACAACAGCCTCCAGAACCGGCCCCAGTGCTAGAAAAGTAACACACACAACCCCCCGGTCCTAACCCGAGCCGGGCCGGGCCCCGGGGACCGTTAACGCTCACCCCTGCATGTGTTCATTCTCCTCCTCGTTGTCCCCGTCGATCCCGCAGGTGTCCTGGTCGTCCAGCTCCAAGCTCTGCTGGCTGGCCGCGGATTCACTGTCCTCCGCCATCATGGAAATGTAGAAAAAAAAAAAAGAAGAAAAAAAAAAAAAAAAAACAAGCAAGCGAGGCAGATCGTATGGGGAGGGGAGGGAGGGGGGGGGGGGGGGACACTAAGCTGACAGTGGGGTAAAGACGCCACCCAGCGGCCAAACCCTCATACTTTTATTTCTCGTTTGTGTGTGTTTTTTGAGTGATTCTCAAACTTTTAATAGGCTCCATGCACAACAGCCACATTGGAAATAAATTGGGCCTCTTCTTTACTTCCTTCACTGGTCTTACCAATTATACTAATAAAGGCTCCGTTTCATTCTGGTCAAACAGAGTCCGGGTTGCTACTCTGGTCTTGGTACCCTCATGGTTCCTTGAGGGGGTTCCAAATGGACCCTAAAGGCGGTTACACACCGGCGAATATGCGAATATACGCAAAATTCGGACTCGTTCCGAATAATTAAAAGACGCTTTTTTCGCTCCGCGAAACTGGTGTGGAAGCTTGCATTGACTTTATAGCCTAAGGTTTACAAAAAAAACGTATTTATTCGCATGAAGAATTCGCCCCGGTGTGTAAGGACCTTTAAGGTCCTTACACACCGGGGCGATAATTTTCATGCGAATAATACGAATTTTGCGTATATTCGCATATTCGCATGCGAATAATAAGAATTTTGCGTATATTCGCATATTCGCCGGTGTGTAACCGCCTTTACAATTCGGAGTGTACAAATGGAACGAAGGGTCCATTTGGTTCCATGTGTACTCTCAGAGTTATGGGGGTCCTTGAACAGAAAAACTCTTTGATTATGCGGGCTAAAATCCTTGATTTTGCGATGAAATATGCGTTTTTTTTTGTAATTTTATGCGGTGAGATTGCTGGAAGTTGCGAAATATGCGAAGTTGCGAAAAATGCGAAATATGTGAAAAGTCAAAATATACGGAAATATGCGAAGCGCATATTATGCGATGCGCATATTATGCGATGCAGCCTTTTTTTAAAGACGTTACCCCCGCATAATTATGCGCCATTTTGATGATTATGCGGTAAATTCTGTGATCGCATAATCGCATTTTTCTGGAGGGTCTAATTGGTAACACCTGTAAAGGAAGTAAGGAAAAGGCCCTATTTCCTTCCAATTTGGCTGCTGTGCATGGAGCCTATTTCAGGGAACCCCCACTGTTATCCGTGTCCACACACTGGATTCCTCGCCCCTCCCGTTTGTATGCGAGAGCTGGCGAAAACTTCTGGGAACTCAGATTAGTAAAGGCCAGACCCAGTGGTGGAAAGTAACTAAGTACATTTACTTTTACTTAAGTACAATTTTGAGGTATTTGTACTTTACCTGAGTATTTCCAATACTTTTACTTCTACTCCACTACATCTCAAGAGGCAAATATTATACTTTTACTCCACTACAATTATTTGAAAACTTTAGTTACTAGTTACATTTCAGATGTAAATTATGATATTATGAAACATACGTGACCACTTTAGCCCTATTTTATACCTATAGGCTATTTGAAAATAGCCGATCTACAAGCTCACAACGCGACGCGTTGTGAGCTTGTAGATCTGCTATTTTCAAATATTTTAGTACTTTCACTTTTGGTACTTTAAGTACATTTTGATACCAATACTTTTGTACTTTAACTCAAGTACATTTTTTATTCCGGACTTTTACTTGTAACAGAGTACTTCTAAATTGCAGTATTGATACTTTTACTTCAGTAAAACATTTGAGTACTTTTTCCACCACTGGCCAGACCGCACCAAAGCGACTCCTTGCAACATGCAACTACTTGCAACCCTGATCCCCAATGGCAGTCGCAGGGAGTTGCATTGGTGCGGTCTGGGGCCTTGACGGTCCAATAATTGGTTTCCATTTACAAATAATTTAGCTGGGGAACCCTGGGAGGTGTAAAATGTAAAGCTATGTTCATGTACTGTATTTGTAAATAAATGCATGTGTTATAGAATTGTCTGTACATAAATAAAACCAACACATTATGCCCAACCACCCCAAAAACGTACATACAAATAATTCCATTTTCATTAGCCGTACGGGGTTTGAGATTGACAAGTAACAAAACAATTGAATAAAATGTTTTCACCAAGTTGGTCGTTCAAACACAGAACGCCGCTAAACACTTCAGATTTCTTCAAGAACACACACACACCAAGTTTGGCTGTTTATTCAGAATAATAGACGACTTCAAATATAATGCAAGCAACCGGCAAAGAAGACACTCGGGGCGTGTTGTGTACAGATTACAGAACATATTTGGTGGTTGCTTGGAGGATACAAAGACAGAAGAGAATGCCATTCACAGCACAAGCTCACATCATGTTGACCAGGGCGCAAACACACACACACACACACACACAGCAGCTATGATTGATCACACACTAGAACCTTGAGGGGATATTAAGGCCGGGGCAATTAACCCAAAATGTATTGAAACGACTTAACCCATTAAGACCTGAGGCGATTCTTAAAAATGTTTTCTAAATCCTAACAGTTTTTTTAAAAAAGAAAAAAATGTTTTCAAGAATTTTCAAAAATAGCAGATCTACAAGCTCATAGCACGGCACTCGGTGCCGCGCTGTGAGCTTGTATATCTGCTATTTTTGAATAGCCAAAGAAATCTAAAGTGACACAGATGCGTTCAAGGTCTTAATGGGTTAATCTTGCTCATGTCGGTTAATCGGGAAGCAGGTTATTTATTTTAATAGGTTTTAAATCTTATATATGAACAAATACATTCTAATGAATCTTAATCGACTAGAATTGTTTTGTTCTATTAACCGGTTAAGCCCTATATTATACTTTGTTGTACAACAGCAGTATGCAAAAAAAAGGAAAATAGCACATCTAGCTCAGTTGTAGATCTGCTAATTAATTTTGCTATAAAAAAAAAAGAGATTGTTTCTTATAATCACCTAGGTCAATGGACTGCTGCACCTGTAATATCGACAGTACAGCCCTTGTCAGAGAACCATGAGGGCGGTGTAAAAGAAAAGTGTCTAAAATAATAATTAATTCGTAATCTGAGGCAAAAGTTTGAAATAACCGCGATATCGATTTTAAGTCCTAATGCCCAGCCCTAGGGTGTATGTATATGCTGTCACTCCTACGCATAAATACACACTAACTGATAGCCAGACGCTTCTTTGACATCCATGTATTGTGTGTACACACACACACACACACACACACACACACACACACACTCTCTCTCTCTGAGGACACCATTCATACATACAGTAAAAAGCCCTAAGAGCATTGAAATGCATGGCCTGCAGTATATATACTCTTCACATACAATGATTGCATCGGGCCGCATTCCTATGCAACACTGTAAAAAAATAATCACATTCTTAACTGCGCACACGTTGCCTCTCATTTGGATTGTTGCATGTGGATCGGAGACGAGTTGCGTTCACGGACACTTTCTCTCACACACACACACACACACACACACGTACGTTGCATGGAGTCATGTGGCCAAATTTGCGCCTGACCGACCCAGTCCAGAAGTGGTTTAGATATGGAAAGTGATTGATGCCAGGTGTGTTTGTGCGTTTGTGTTTGTGTGCCCTTGTATTACAATACTGTACTTGTGACGGCAGAGTTTTCCCACAAGTATAGCAGGATTTGAGAAATAAGCCAATTTTCCTGGTACTCACAGGAGAAATGGTTGTTCTATGGTTAACCCTTTAAAACCAGGAACGCATCCGTGAGTCATTTTAAAATGTATTTGGCTAGTCAAAAATAGCAGATCTACAAGATCATAGCTATGAGCTTGTAGATCTGCAAAAAAATAATCGTGAAGATTTGTGCAAATCTTTGAATATATATATTTTTAAAGTGAACATTTTTAACTCTTGTTACAACTTCTGGGGGTCCCTGGAATAAAATATCTTGAGATGGGGGTCCACGGTCAAGTACATAGAATACATAGAAATAGAAATGAGAACCACTGATATTATAGCAACATTTAGAAGACATTAAGAATCCCCAGAACCAAAGATTTGTGTTACAAATGTTTGCTTTAAAATATATATATATTCAAAGACCCACGATTTTGTCAAATAAATAGCAGATCTACAAGTTTATACATCTGCTATTTTTGAATGGCCAAAGAAATCTTAAAATGGCACCGATGCGTTCCCGGTCTTAATGGGCTAAAAAAAAAGTGGTTAAGTTTACAATTAGTAAGATATTCAGATTAGGCATTATTAGGCTTAAGACATTTAGAGGTTAGGTTTAGGGGTCAGGGTTGAAAGTTATGCCTGATTTAAACTGTAGTTCTGCACCAGTGTCGCACTCGCACACCAAACATAGCAGATCTGTAAGATCTGTCACGCTGTGACCCATTTCCCCAGGCTTAAAAATGTGGCTTCTAAAAATTCAAGCATTTCTAAAAATGACATTCATAAATGTGGCATCCTAAAAATGCTCTTATCCTCTCAAGTATAGTAATACAAGTGTGTATGTGCCCGTATGTGTGTGTGTGTGTGTGTGTGTGTGTGTGTGTGTGGTCAGTGGCTGCTGGTGTGTGGACCTTCTCCCATGGGGGGGGGTTGCCATGCAGCTCAGGAGATCAGAGCTGAGGGAAGGGAGGAGCGGTGCCATGCTTTCTGTCCACAGGAAGGATGAGGGGAATAGGGGGATTTGAGGTAGAGCAGGGAAAGCTGCTAAGGCTAAGATAAATCAACCAGGTCCATTCCGCCCTATGGAGCCAAACAGCAGTAACTGTGTCCACATCGAACGCGAGGGGAGTGGGAAAAAAAGTTCGAAGGGGAAGGGTTCAAGTTCCGAAGGGATCGCTGTGGAGAACCACTTAAGCCCTACCGTGTTTCATACTCTGTATCCGTATAATGGTGTTTGTGCGGAGAAAAGAGCCCGCCTACACACGTCCACAACCAGTGGTGGAAAGTAACTAAGTACATTTACTTAAGTACTGTACTTAAGTACAATTTTGAGGTATTTGTACTTTACTTGAGTATTTCCAATTCTCAGTACTTTTACTTCTACTCCACTACATCTCAGAGGCAAATATTGTACTTTTTACTCTACTACAATTATTTGAAAACTTTAGTTACTAGTTACTATTCAGATATAAACTATGATATAATGAAACATACATTAACCACTTTAACCCTATTTTATACCTAGGCTATTTGAAAATAGCAGATCTACAAGCTCACAACACGTCGCATCGCGACGCGTTGTGAGCTTGTAGATCGGCTATTTTCAAATATTTAGTACTTTTACTTTTGGTACTCGAAGTACATTTTGATGCCAATACTTTTGTACTTTTACTCAAGTAAATTTTGAATTCTAGACTTTTACTTGTAACAGAGTATTTTTATATTGCAGTATTGGTACTTTTACTTAAGTAAAGAATTTGAGTACTTTTTCCACCACTGTCCACAACAAACATGTCACGTGTCGACGTGTGCAGCCATTTCTTTTTGAAAATGTCTTCCCCAAAATAGGGACGCCAAGGTTGACGGTGGTTCAAGCGTTAAGAAAAGAAGTTACGGCAGTTTGCTAGCATAGGGTCAGAGTTGCTCAATAGCGCGTGTGTGGATTCATTCGGCTCGTTCAAAAAAGGCACTTGAAAACAGGGAGACGAAACTAAACTGTGGTCAACACAGCGCAGACCGCAGTTTGATTTCAGGTCAAACGTGTGCAAGTGTGTGTTGCTGTAGTAATAAGGCAGGTAAAAAAAGAAAGTAAAATGCGCTTTATATATATTTATAGTACATATATATATATGAATGAAAAACAACAATAACCTATCTTGGAGTAAAATACTTCATATGTTGGCAATTAAAATTATAGTGTACTTAAAATCAGAAAGACAACAAAAAAAAAGGCATCTCAAAGCGACCGTATAAAAGTGATGCATAGTCTTCAGAGCAAAAAAAAACAAAAAACAATATCCCAGTCAGTCAGTGGTTACAAAACGTAACGCAAAACCTCAAACACACACGCCTCTGTGTGGAACTACATCATAGTGGTAATATTTCCATGGCCACTAGCGCACAGTGGTGGCGTGTCACATTATCTCAGTGAACTGTGGCGAGAGCCAAAAGTGGTTTCGTGTTCTCCAAGACCCGCTTCCTTGGTCCGACGTCGCAACATATTATAAAACAAAGAGACGGCTCCAGAAAGCGCTGCGAGGACAGAAGATGACGGGATGGGGATGCCATAACGGTAGCTACTGTAGTTAGGGCCAGGCTTGTTTGAAAAGGCTAGATTCGAGTCCTTTTGCGGTATTCCTCAGAAAGCCATCCAAAAGCAACAGCTCGACACGGTCATGGTTAGCAGTAGATTGTGTAAAGATTAATTTCCATTCCATCGTGGGAGGGCGTCGCGTCTGCCAAAAAGAGCAGATCTCCAAGCTAACAATGTGTTGCAGCGCGACACATTGTTAGCTAGCAGATTAGTTATTTTTGGCAAGCGAAACCATTGTACTACGGAAGTCTTTATGGCTCGCTCAGCCCCATTCGGTCTGTCAATAGTAACATCCTGAGGTTTATTTGAACTCTCACAGTTAAATGAACGCTCAGGGTTTTAAAACAAAAAAAGTCATCAGTAGACATACCGGGGGGGGGGCTGGATAAACAAGCCCCTGATCACCTTGACTATACAGTTCCTTTACATTTAACAAGACGAGTTTGTTACAAAAGAAAAGGCAGCTGTCCTTTTTGTGCATTAAACCAAATGCTTATTTTTTTTGCAGCACAGGTTCATTAGTGTTCGTTCAGGCTGCGTGTACATACTGTATACTGCGTGTACATACTGTATACTGCGTGTGCATACTGTATACTGCGTGTACCAGTGCCAGTACACTATCTATGTGGTGAAAGGTTGGCCCCCGATGTGACCTCCCCCTTCGTTGCAGCTCTGGGACTCGTTCACGTATAGCATCGTCATCCAGAGTTGGGGGTACCACCAAGTCCATTTTTTTTTGCCTATTTCCAAATGTCGTATCAAAAATGTTAAGTTCCTACAGATGTGTGTAGTAACAGACATGGAGGTAGAATGATATTCCGCTGTGAAACAGCTCATTAATCAGGGGTTTTTTTTTCTTCCTTTTTTTTGCACTAAAAGTGTGTTCCTGATCTGCTGTTGATGAGGAACGCGCTTCTGTATTAAATGGCCGTCAAAACACCAGATTTGAACAGTTGTTTGACATTGGAATATTAATTTAACCCCGTTTTGACCATTTTAACCCATTGAGACCGGGAAAGAATCGGTGTCATTTTTAGATTTATTTGGCTGATAAAAAAATAGCAGATATACAAGCTCATAGCGCGGCGAGTGCCGCGCTATGAGCTTGTATATCTGCTATTTTTTTTGTTTTAATCATGGTGTGCAAATCTTTGAATAATAATGTATATATATATATATATTTTAAAGCAAACATTTGTAATCCGAGTGTTCCCTTAAAAAATATATATATATTCAAATATTTGCCCAAATGGTCAAGATTTTCCAAAAATAGCAGATCTACAAAAACAGCTACAAGCTCATAGCGCGGCACCGAGTGCCGCGCTATGAGCTTGTAGATCTGCTGTTTTTGAATAGCCCAAAGTATGAAATATGGATAAAGTGGTTACACAGATGCGTTCCCCGGTCTTGATGGGTTAACACGACGTCGGGAAATACATTAAAAAATAGACCGTTCCCCCCCCCTCCCCCGCCCCCCAATTCTGGGGGGACCCGTGTCCCCGAGCTAACCGCTTCTACAGCGAAGGGGGACGTCAAAGATGAGGGGGGGGGGGGGGGGGGAGTAAATGTTGTGAAAGGGATTCCCCAGCGCTGACACACACTCTCAGTTCCTTCATAGTTGGGGGCTTGGGGGGGGGGGGGGGGGCTATTTAAGGGCGTTAAAGGACAGCAGGGGGCGCTCCTCTCTCCTCTGCCACGGGCTCTTCTTCTCCTCCTCCTCCTCCTCGCCGTCCTCCTGCGTCGTCAAGTCCTCGTCGGGCGACCCCGACGGCACGACGACGTGCTCAGTCCGGTAGGCCACGACGCCCTCGGGCGTGGGCAGCGGGGGAGGGGAGGCGGGGGCGGAGGAGGAGGAGGAGGAAGAGGAGGAGGTGGGGGTGGGGGAGGGGGAGGGGGAGGATGGCGACAGGACCTCATCACCTCCTCCTCCTCCTACTTCCTGCTCTCCTCCGGGGGCCTTCTCCTGCTCTCCTCCGGGGGCCTCTTCGTCCTGGTCGGCCCCGCCGCCCTCCAGGTCGTCCACGCACACCAGCTGGGTGTAGGCCCGGGTCGGCGGGGTCGTCGTCGTGCCCTTTGGCCCTTTGTCCGAGTCCCTGTCCCTGTCCGCCTCCCTCCCCCTGCTGCCGCGCCCGCGGCCGCCCCCCCGCGTGGCCGTGGTCGTGGCCGTGGGTTCGTTCAGGTCCACGCCGGAGTCCAGGCTGGCGTCGTTGTTGCCCTTGCCGCCGCCGCCACCGCCGCCGCGGCGCCGCCGCCCTTCCCCGCCGCCGCCGCCGCCGCCGCCGTGGCAGCCGGCGCGCTGCAGGTCGACGTAGGAGTGTCGGATGTGCGCGTTGGAGCGTCCCTCCAGCGAGACGAACCAGGCGCGCGGGTGGGGGAGGGGCTTGCCGCCGCGCAGCTCCATCAGGGTCTTCTCGGCCAGCAGGGCGTCCTCGCTGTTCATCTCCACCAGCCCCGCCTCCCCCAGCGCCGCGGGGATGGACAGGGACCCCGACAGGCCCCCGGCGGCGGCCTGGGCCTGTCGGGGTCCCTGTCCGTCCCCCCGCTCTGCGTCGGCAGAGCGGGGAGGAGGGGACTGTCCCGGAGACTGGGGGTGGGAGGCGTTGATCTCCGCCTGCAAGGTAGAGTGGTCACCATCATGGACTTTTAATTGGCAATGAATTGTTTGTGTTCTAAGGATCTAATTGTAAAAACTACATTTCCGTTTGCCTGGAACACAGCGAAGATATGACAAATACATTTAATATATAAAGAAATTATACGACTGACGATGACTGGTACTAATAAACAAAATAATGTAAAAAGCAGGACATGCATTTAATAATATTGTACTTTCATAAATCTTCTAATATAGCAATAATAGCCAATCTATAAGCGACACGGCATGAGCTTGTAGATCATTCCAGAATTGGAGGACATTTTACGTCCCACCCAAGAAATGTCAAATAATCCATTTACAAAATACTAAATAATGCAGTTGTTGTGTAACTTTGACTTGTCCTGAGACCAAATCTAAATCAACATGGAGAAAAAAATGTTTGAACATATTTTAATTTTTTTTTTTAAATAAGTATTATTATGCAAGGAACCTGTGTCCCACAACTTGCATGCAACCCTGTTACCTTAACCTTTTTAGCATGGTAAAAGAAGAAGAAAAGTGTGAGTCACATGACACACTAGAAGTGACATCATCAAACACTTTCCTAACAGCATGGGTAGAGCAAAGGTATCTCCTCTCTTCTATTATTCATATTTTTACAACATTGTCAGCCCTGCTTGAATGTCTCAACCTACCTCACGCAACCCTGTTATGCATATTTCCAGAATAAGATAAATACTTGACAAACAAATCTGTACTTATTTACTTATCTGAGTTTGTCCTCTTGGTAAATCCTAACAGCTATCTAAACAGCTAGCTTCTATTCCTGAGAAAAAGCTAACATTAGCATAGATTTGCAATCCTGTTACTTGCAGCCCTGTTACTGTGATTAGAGTAACAGGCTTGTACAACATTAACAGGGTTGCATTAATAGAATTAAAACACTATTATTTATGGTTAAACAAGTTATTTACAATTACATAATCTAAACTATAATTTAGGTTAATCTACGTATTTTAAACATTATTGAATTTTACAGACTATTTTGCTTCATTTTATTTTAACCATGTAGTCAAAATGAGTTATAGTTGTTTGGTGGCATTGGTGGGATGGTATGCCTTTATGAATTTGACAACTGTGAAGTAGACCATGATGCCAGGTGGCCGTGGAAGAGGCTGAGCTACCAGGCTGAACCCAGTTGAACTGGGGAGTCAAGAAAGTGTTTGACGTGAGGGGAGCATGGAGTTGGGGCCTCCAGTTAAAGGGGTTGTCATCTCTGTTCCCGATCCATCTGACTGTTCTCTGGTAGCCGCCAAACCAAGTGATTAAGGACCAGTGGTGCGACCAAAAGAGGCTACAGTGAGTACACCAATGGCACCACCTGTTGATACTAGCTTCATGGAAGAGATGAGGAACTTTATGTGTCGTTCTAAACGGACTGAATAAATCTTGTTCTGGCCGTAACCAAGTCCAAACAGCTTCTGGTGCAATGGACACAGAGACATCACGACAGCCCATGCCACTGGATCAGAGACCTGATAATCCACCTAACCGAACTCCAGCCTCTCATGTTTCAGAACTGAGAATCCCAGACATCAGAGAAGGTGAGGATGCTGAGAGCTTCTCTGTGCGGTTTGAGTGCATGGGGGTGGAGGCAGGGAAAATGGGTTGCCCCAGTTGTCACTTTATTGACCAGACGGGCCCTTGAAGCATATGCTGGCATGGATGAACAACAACAGTCAGAGTCATATGAAGCTATCAAAACAGCAGTACCAAACAAATACAATGCTACTGAAGAGACTTATCGACAGAGGTTCTGCAGCACCATTGTTCCAGCAGAGGAGACTGTCAGAGAGATCTGACTGAAGGGACTGTACAAGTGATGGATGTGTCCAGGCAGTCGTACCAAGGACGAGATTGGAGAGGTCATCATTCTACTACTACTACGCTACTACTTGCTGGGGAGGGAGTTCAAGCTGCTGACTGACCACTGAGCCCTAAGGTGGATGCACTAGCTCGATGCAACATCAGAATGCCTGCATCCTCCAGGCATAGTCTATTAAGCGTGCCAACGTGTCGTCACCACGGGGGGCGAGGCATTGGGTGTGGCATTGGGCAATGTTAAGTCAACCTGGTTTTTACCCCTCAAAGATGTCCGCAGCTACCAAAAGACACTTGTTGACGCCCCCTTCAGGTTTTTTGGCACGCTCTATAGCCCTCCAACCATACCAGTTCACTATTAAGCATTTTTGTGGTAAGAAAAACCTTATTATTTTTCAAGGTTATGTGTGAGCCAAAGGGAGAAGGGGTGAAAAATATCATGGAGGCTCATTTCTACAGTCCCAAAATTCCAAACATGTAATCACATTCATATTCAGGTATGAGGTCATTGATTGTGTAATGTTTGCAAGGGGAAGGTTCGGATTCCTCTTGCTCATGTTTTCACTTTCACTATTCTTTGTCTACAGACTTAAATCCCTGGACATCATTTAAGAAGGAGTGTTCATCCCCCTTAAGTTGTCATGTGATTTCCTGGTTATATTGATTTTCTTATATTAATTTCACAGAAGGAAATACTTTGTTAATTTATTAACATTAACACAGTATGTGTTATTGTCTGCATTGTACACATGGTTATGGTAAATGGTTATGTCCTTTAACTTAATAGGCTTGACAGGTTAGGTCTAATTGAGGTGTGATCAATGCCACCTGTGTCTAAGTGGAACTACTTAGTTAGAGTCTTCCCTCAAGTTAGCTGGTGATCAGGTATAAAAGGTCTCCTGTTTGCAAAATAAAACCCTGATTTTCTGGAACAGCTCTGCTGCATCCTGGTCCATTTTCCATTTCCACACTACCTACCAACCATCCTCATGTGAAACATATTAAAAGTTATTCAAATAATATTTCATTTTCTGTTATTAAAAGTTATTAAAAGACTAATTATGTGGTCTTGAGCATTTATTTGTCACGTTGAAAATAATCTATAATCAGAATTAATGTAGCTATTCAACCCTGTTACTGTAATTTCAACCTTGTTACCATTAACATTTTAATCAAATATTAACATAAATGTCTTTCTCAACACACAAGGGTTTGACCTATTGTCCTTTAAAGAGTTTAAGTAATTATATGCATAATGGGTTAGAGCAAATATTTGAAAATTAATACTTAAATTAGTAAAGTGAAACATGCCACAATTGAAAAGTTGTGCAAGATAGATTTCAAAAGTTGCTTAAACTAATTGAAATAAATTCATATCTGAAATAAAATGTTTATTCAGAGAGAATGTTACTTCTTTAACCTAATGGTAAAGGAATTATATTTAAAAAATACATTAATGCACTTTTTGCAGGTTCCTGAGTGTTGGTAACAGGGTTGCGCCAGGTATAGCAAACAATAAATAAAACATGTAATAAAAAAAAAATCTTTGATGCCTGAGCTGAGCCAATCAAGCTTTTGATAGTTTAGTACCTATTATTGATGAATATATAACAGAAATGTGTCAAATAGAAGGTACATTTTTCAAAAACCTGAAAGCCCAAATGTCCTCCAATTCTGGAATGACCCAGAGATAAGAGTTCCTACAGATGACTAGAAACGGTTCTGACGATAATGAAACACTTGTGATCATCTCAAATAATTGGGACCAGGCGATCAAATGGATTTAAGCAAAGAAAATAATCTCACGACTGAAACCTTTTTGTCAGGGCCACGTCCTAATGTGCGATTTGTGAAACAGCGTGAAAGGAGCCCTCCAACACACACACACACATTTAGTTTGACTTGGTTCCACAAGTTAATATTGTGAAAATAGCAGATCTACAAGCTCACAACGCCTCGCAGAACGGCTATTTTCACAACATTTGCCTCAACATTTGGCGCTATAATAGGCCAATGTTAAAAGGGTGGCATTTGTTCCTCAACGTAGTGTGAATGTGCGTGCAAAGTTTCACCGCAATTGGACGCTGCGTTCATGATTTGCAGCATTTTGTTCAAAACGGGCCAGTTTAGATGTCAATCTTAGCCAATCAGGATGGAATATGACAAATCTAACAGATCCGTCTTGATCACATGACTATAGAGATCATGTGTACCGATTTGCGTGAAATTTGGATAAAATCTGAAGGAGTAATATCATTTAGTTTTTAATATACAAGTCTGGTGGTGCTATAAAAGGCGATGTGAAAAATGCAGGGCAAAGGTTTTCCCGCCTCTAGGGAGTGCACATACAAAGTTTTACACTGATGGTTGCAGTTATAGGTAAAAACACAAATCGGCTTGTTATAGCGCCACCATGAGGCCGATTTGAAAGTTCTTCCTCAGCCTAGTGGGAATGCGTGTGCAAAATTTCACGGAAATCGCACGCAGTGTTCACACATTTTCAAATATTAAAAAAAAGAGAAATGGCAGATCTTAGCTTACTGTCAGCTATTTCTATTTCTGCTATTTTCAAATGTATAAAATTATTAAATATGTCAATATGTATTTGTATATTTATTTGTGTCATATCTGCCCTGCGCATTTTTTTTATTACGAAGCCTATATTATGTTCAATGCCAAACACACAATTAAAAGGTAGGGTAAGTGATATTTTTTGGTTAAAACAAAAAGTACCGGTAGGTGTCAAAATCTCAGCCAATCAGGAGAAAGTACCCATTTTTAAGCTTCATTTTTATAGTGTTCCAGTTCCAATATTGCCTGCTCATTTCTTAGTGTCATCACTTCCAATTTCACTTGTTTAATCTATATCCTGATTGAGTTCTCTATCCTGATTGGATAAAATTGGAAATGAAACTGAAACTGAAACGAAAATGCATTTTCAGTTTTATAAAGAGCTGGAGAGACAAGGAGACTCCTTTTACTGAACAAACACTCTATAGCAATGAGTACTATCTATCAGAATATAGAGCTATTTAACACTTATTTTAACCAAAGAAAATCACTTACCCTACCTTTAAATCGTTCATCGCAATTATTTGAGTGACAATTAACACATCCACCGCCAAGAACGTAGTCCTACGGTCCGTTAAATCCAACTGTTAAGCGCCGAAACCGTAGTCCTACGGTCCGGGTGTTTTTTCCTTTTTTTCGAAATTTTTTTTTTTCAATTTTCTAGGGGGACCATTTTCAGTGTAACACCACCCGAAGTCGACCGGAAGTGCGATCCCGTTTTTTGTTTCCCGTCGGCCTCCATTCTAAGTCGTACACAAAAACCCCTTTAAACCTATGTAGTTTTTCATCCTCGCATTTCCCATGTTAACATAAACGGTCAGAACTCAAACATGGTGGCTCCGTTTGACACGTGGTTTTCACTGGGAGATACAGTGGGATGTCGCCGATGTAAACAGACCGTGTACGGCTCAATCTTAAGGATTTTAACAAGATCTATGGCGACATGAAAAAAACAAAAAAACAACAAAAACACCTTGGCACTGGTGAGTACATTATGAGATTAACCTCTGGCGGTGGATGTGTTAATTGTCAACTTAAATTTGTAATCGTGACAGTCCTAATCACAGACGGACGGGCAGGGTGCAAAACATAGTTTGGTCCTGGCAGAGAGACAACAATCCAGACAGAGTGTGTCGTATGGTACCTGCAGGGTCTCCAGGTCGCTCTGCTGGTCGGTCTGCAGCAGCAGGGCCTGGCCGCACAGCGGGTGCTCCCCGGGCAGACGCATGTAGTGCGCGGGGATGACCAGCGTGGGGCGCACCCCCCGCGGGTACGCGCCGCCCTGCGCCCCGCTCAGCAGGTCCACCGAGCCGCAGCACAGCAGCTGGCCCGGGCGGGACACGAGCGCCGCCGCCGCCGAGACGGGGGGGCGCTCCAGGTGGTCCGCCGAGCGCGACAGCGGGAAGTCCAGGGGGGGTCTGCCGCCGTCCACCCCGATCTCTACCCCCCTGCAGGGGGAGTGGGGAGGGGAGGAGGAGGGGGGCGCGCCGTTCGCCGCCGCCGCCGCCGCCAGGCCCAACAGCCCGCCGTCAGAGACCTGGTGGGAGGGGAGGTGCGGCGGTTAATCAAACTATTCCGATTTAACCCTTTAAGACCTGAGGCGATTCTTTAAAAAAAATCTAAATCCTAACAGTTTTTGGAAAAAAAATCTAAACATTTTTTTTTTCGCGATTTTTCAAAAATAGCAGATATACAAGCTCATAGCGCGGCACTCGGTGCCGCGCTATGAGCTTGTATATCTGCTATTTTTGAATAGCCAAAGACATCTAAAGTGACACAGATGCGTTCCAGGTATTAATGGGTTAATCAATTATGATGTCATTATCGATGACAACTCTTTCATTGAAAACATTTTAAAACTCTTGATTATTCAATTAATCAAAAAAGTTATGGACTGAGGGCTGGGCAAAATATCAACATAACATGAAAACATTCGAATAGATTTTTAAAATGTATAATCAACTAGCATCGATGAGTCTGCCTAACCACTTAAGCCCTTTGATTGATTGATTGATTGACATTTTTATTAGGCAAAATAATGTAAAACAACACAGTTATTTATAATACTTTTGTCTAAAAGGTCCAACCAAAAAAAGTCCTTGCGGACTTGTTTCCGTTGGGGTCCTTGAATTAATTTCATGGACATATATAGTAGCAACCAAACAGTTCAAAAATCAACATAAAAATACAGAGAAAAAATACCACTATGTACAAAAAAAAGCATGAAAAATAAAAAATATATACAAAAAAAGGGGAGGGGGGGGTCGTCTGTCTACAGGGAAACTGGTACTAGCTCCTCTTTTGGCCTCCAGAAAGATGAGTTTTTAGGGCTATATACTTCGGTGTACAACAGTGGTGGAAAAAGTACTCAAATGTTTTACTTAAGTAAAAGTATCAATACTGCAATGTAGAAGTACTCCGTTACAAGTGAAAGTCCGGAATTCAAAATTTACTTGAGTAAAAGTACAAAAGTATTGGTATTAAAATGTACTTAAAGTACCAAAAGTAAAAGTACTAAATGTTTGAAAATAGCAGATCTACAAGCTCACAACGCAGCTTGTAGATCTGCTATTTTCAAATAGCCTATGTATAAAACAGGGCTAAAGTGGTTAATGTATGTTTTATAATAAAATAATGTATATTTGCAAAGTAACTAGTAACTAACATTTTCAAATAATTGTAGTGGAGTAAAAGTACAATATTTGGCTCTGAGATGTAGTGGAGTAGAAGTAAAAGTCCTGAAAATTGAAAATACACCAGTAAAGTAAAAGTACCTCAAAATTGTACTTAAGTACAGTACTTGAGTAAATGTACTTAGTTACTTTACACCACTGGTGTACAACTAGTGCAAAAATAGTGAGCCTGTAATATTTACAGTACAGATCTCATCAGAGAACCACGAGGGCCGTGTAAAAAATATAAGTGTATAAAATAATTGTTCGTTCATTGTAAATCGGGGCAAAAGTTTGATTTGATATTGATTTGAAGTCATCTCGGGCCCGCCCTAAATCAACTGAATAATCGCTATAGGAAGATAATTGATAGTTCTAGCCGTATACCTGGTGGGCGGAGGAGCAGACGGAGGCGTAGGACTGGCGGTAGCCCCGGTCGGCGGCGACGGAGGCCAGGGCGGCCTTGCAGGGGAACGTGTCGGTGGACTGGCGGTAGTCGCGGCGGCTGGGCGTCAGGTTGCCCAGCGACGAGCCGTGGCGGCTGCTGCTGTTGCCGAGCGACGAGCGGCTGTGCTTGGCGTGCGTGGGGAGCAGGTTGTTGGGGTGGTGGTTGTCATGGTGATGGCGGCGGTGGTGGTGGTTGTCGTGCTGATCGTAGGAGGACTGCCTCAGCATGGGCGTGGACGAGTCGGGCTCGGTCGCCGTGGAGACCAGCTCCAGCTGCACCTGCGTCGTGATATTACGATGTCATGATGTGTGTAATCCTTCAAATCCCTTTAGAAATATACAGAACTAGAACACATACGGTATACTGTATTTATGACACGTTTTTTTTTGTTACAATATGGTGCAACTTAATAATAATGACTAGAAAAAGAGCTCCTCGGAGCACAGGTCTCCGCCAGGTCAGGGAGGTTATTGTGGGCCAGCGATGTTCGGAATTCAGTCATTATAGAGGTGAGTGGAATCTGTAGAAGTTGAGGGATGAAATAATGTTTGTCTTGATTATATGACTGTAGACATAATGTATACCGATTTGCGTGATGTTTGGACAAAATGAGTAGGAGTAATATACACAAAGAATATTTTGCAAAAATCGGCCTCCTGGTGGCGCTATAATAGGCCAATGTGAAAAGGGTGGCATTTCTTCCTCTGCCTTTCACTGCAATCGGACGCTGCGTTCATGATTTGAGGCATTTTGTTCAAAATGAGCCACTCCTGTAAACTTTAGATGGCAATCTTAGCCAGGATGGAATATGAAGAATCGGCCACGAATCGGCCTGTTATAGCGCCACCATGAGGCATTTCTTCCTTGGCCTAGTGGGAATGTGTGTGCAAAGTTTCACGGCAATCGCACGCTGCATTCATGATTTGAAGCATTTAGTTGAAAACAGGCCACTGTTGCAAACTTTGTAAGCCAATCAGGATGGAATATGAAAATTCGGACAGATCCGTCTTGATCACATGACTATAGAGATGCTGTGTACCGATTTGCGTGATGTTTGGACACAAGCTGCAGGAGTAATATCTAAAAAAATTCGTTTTGCTAAAATGGTGGCACTATAACAGGCCGATGTGAAGAATTTGGGCCAGAGGTTCTGCTCTGGCATCCAGGGAGAGGGTGTGCAAGGAGATTAGCTGTTCACAGACAGACGGACGGACACACACACACGGACAGACAGGGGGCAAAACATAGTCTCGGCCACGCCTTAGGCCTGGCGGAGACAATCACAATTTCAATATAGCCATTTAGCAGATGCCCTTACCCAGAGTGATGCACACGTGTAGTTTAGCCATTAAACAGGTAGAAAATAAATAGAGAACAGTGTAGGGCCTCAAAGAGACTAGCATACCTGGTATAGACAATGAATGAACCTAGCATCTGTCTAAACAACATGCTATCTAAATAACA
This sequence comes from Gymnoscopelus braueri, assembly GCF_963280865.1. Taxonomy (NCBI): domain Eukaryota; kingdom Metazoa; phylum Chordata; class Actinopteri; order Myctophiformes; family Myctophidae; genus Gymnoscopelus; species Gymnoscopelus braueri. Next base: position 6,306,458 of record NC_137605.1, read on the forward strand.
TTCTGTGCATTTGAAATTATAGGACACCAGGTAATCAATGAACTTGGCATTTGTCTAAATCACGTTCTTAACATTTGTGGTCAAAAACAAATCCAGCAATCGAAAAACATGAGGACAAGTGACCACGCTATGTCTGCATAGTAGCCATAACGTGGCCAAGCGCTAGCATCAATCGAAATAATACATGGCAAGAAGGGGCAGAGAGAGAGTGAAGTGCTAGGGCAGGGGTGGGCAACTTTGATGATGGAGAGGGCCACTATATTTCCACAATCACTCCAGATAAAGAGGGCCATATTGCATATACTGTCGGGTAGTAAAGGCTTATCTCGGTATTTTAACTTTTTTTCCCGCAATTCTACGTCACACAAAAGTAGCAAAAATAGCCGATCTGCAAGCTCAGATGCTTGTAGATCTGCTATTTTTGAATTGGAATCCTGATTTTATTTTGCCATTTTTCTATTGGAATTCTGACTGGTAACATTTTTATTTAATTTCAAATGCATTTAGTTATACTTACTGTATGTTAACTTTATGAACTTAAATACAAATACATTGGACATACAAAAGACAATAGAATTGTAATACTAGTCATTAAGCTACTCATATAGACTGAAGTAATTAAAGCGGGTCATGTTTGCATGTTTTGGAATTGTAACAGCTGAAATCAATAATATATCAGTATTCCCATATTAACCTGCGGGCCGCATTAAGTGAAGGTGGGGGCCGCATGTGGCCCCCGGGCAGTGGTGGAAAGTAACTAAGTACATTTACTTAAGTACTGTACTTAAGTACAATTTTGAGGTATTTGTACTTTACTTGAGTATTTCCAATTTCCAATACTTTCACTTCTACTCCACTACATCTCAGAGGCAAATATTGTACTTTTACTCCACTACATTTACTTGAAAACTTTAGTTACTACTTACTTTGCAGATATAAACTATGATATAATAAAACATACATTAACCACTTTAGCCCTATTTTATACATAGGCTATTTGAAAATAGCAGATCTACAAGCTCGTGAGCTTGTAGATCGGCTATTTTCAAATATTTAGTACTTTTACTTTTGGTACTTTAAGTACATTTTGATGCCAATACTTTTGTACTTTTACTCAAGTTTTTTTTTTATTCTGGACTTTTACTTGTAACAGAGTATTTTTATATTGCAGTATTGGTACTTTTACTTAAGTAAAGAATTTGAGTACTTTTTCCACCACTGCCCCCGGGCCGCCAGTCTGAAGAGGTGAGTCTTTAGATTACGGCAGCTCTGTAATAATAATAATAATAATAATGATGACGTGCTGGTTGGTAGGGGTCAGTAAAGGGACAGACCTCGCCGCTGATGAGGTTGAGGTGTGACATGGAGGTGGCCTGGTCTCTCTTGCTGCCCTCCAGTCCCGAGGACAGGGTCAGCTTATGATGGGACCCTCTGGGCCTCAGACATCGACGCCTGCAACACAGACACACACCACAGACACACACACACACACACACACACACACACACACCACAGTTACAGTCAGTGGTGTAAAGTAACTAAGTACATTTACTCAAGTACTGCACTTAAGTACAGTTTTGAGGCATGTTTACTTTACTGGAGTATTTCCAATTTTCAATACTTGAAAATTCATTCAACTAATTACTCTCACATGATTATGTAAAAAGTTAATTACATTTACTTTTTACATAAATGTTTTTTTACATTAACACATTGAATGCCAATCGCGTAGATCTACACAAACCTATTTAAAGCCGCAGCGTGCCAGTCGCGTAGATCTACGCGAACCGCCGATTCCCATTGAAATTGCCCAAGGTGCACTTTCCGAATTTTTTTGATCCATTTCCGTTTCCGGTTTCCGATCGGAAACAGAATTATTCGGGTTCCGTTTTTTTCGATCGTATCCGCTTCCTGTCTGGGATCCTGTTTAAAACTCGATTTTCTCGGTTGTTGTTTTTCTCCTCGCTGATCACTGTTTACCGTTGATCGGCTGTATCTTCAAGATGGCGGCTCGCATTTGGAAACTGTTTTCGCTGGCCGTTTCTCACGGATCCGCTGTGTGTTTAGAACCAAATGAACGCGCACTTTTAACTTATTTAGCGAGGTCTGTGGCGACATGAAAAAAACAAAAAAACAACAATAAAACGCTGGCACTGGTGAGTACATTATGAGATTAAACTCTGGCATGGAATGTGTTAATGTAAATGTATAGGCTACTTCTACTTAAGTAAAGAATGTGAGTAGTACTTTCCCCATCTCTGCAGAGTATTGTTTTCTCAATTCTAAACTTGAATTGTGACTGTTGAATTTCTTATGAAGAATAAGAAAATAAATATGAAACATTTGTTATAAAATGTACCCATTTTTACCCATCTCATCACCATATGTCTTGTAGCCTACGACTGTAATGACCATAATGCGATAATTATATCGCCTGTAATGTAATTTGTAATGATAGACACTGTAGTTATAGCATAGACTGAAGTTGGAAAGGCTGTGCTCAGTGCCTGTGCCGATCGTGCTGGCGGTGCCACGTGCACCGAACGCACGTGCACGTTCATTCGCTGGGCACGCGAACGCACCCAATATTGTCCGATTAATTTTGAGGGGGGGGGCCTTTGATTTGGTGTAGTTCCACGGCCCTGAGGGGCCTTAACCCGGGTCTGAATGGAGTAGAAGTAAAAGTATAGAAAATTGGAAATACTCCAGTAAAGTAACAGTACCAAACAAGTACTGAAGTACAGTACTTGAGTAAATGTACTTAGTTACTTTCCACCACTGCCAATGAGGTATCTACATTTACTGCTCACCACAACCTACTCATCAACAACCTGGCCCCCTTCCCCCCAATTTTACGAGGATTTTACGGGATCACCGTGCGGACAGCGTTCACGGACAATATTCCATGATTTTTCAAAGGTAGGTAAAAACTGGGGTGACACTATTACAAGTTTACTCTGGCAGTTGAAGAGTTAATCTTAGGCATGATCTTTTGTGCTCTTTCCTATAAAGTTTATTATTTTTTGTTTTGTTTTCTACCTCCCCATGTAAAGCATTTTTTTTTTGTAACTACATTTTTATCCCGTGATTTTTGTAACCCATTTTTTTCACCCGGTGCCAATTTCCTAAGTGATCCTGGGCGCTACACCAGCCCTACACCAGTCCCCCACAGCCTCGGGAGGCCAGGGCCGAGCTCATGCCTCCTTCAATGCGTGAGAGCCAACTGACCTTCTTGTCACCTGACAGGGGGGAGTTTCCCCGGTAGGACGTAGCGTGTGGAAGGAACACGTTACTCCAACCAGTTCCCTTCCCCTCCATCAGGCGCCCCGGCTGGCCAGGGGGGAGGCGGTGTAGCGACCAGGATTACTACATGTTTTTGTGAGGGTATTAACTACCCTAGGAGACACGGGGAGAACATGCAAACTCCACACAGAGTAGGCCCTTTCGCCAACCCCACCTGGGGTATAGGGCGGAGGAGAAGAGACGCCACCTCCCCACGTAAAGCTTTGAGTGCCTAAACAAGTAAAAAATATTCTAAGATATTCCGAGAGATCATTATGATGTATATATACAGTGGTGGAGGTACCTGCAGTAGTAGAGCAGCAGACACAGCAGACAGAGCAGGATGACAGCCATGCCTCCCAGTATGGCCAGTAGGAACACTGTGTGATACATGCTGATGTCCTCGGCCAGCACGGGACCTTGACACACACACACACACAGGGGACACCACGACAAAAAACACACCGTCAGCAAGAAGTAGTAAGACCTTCACAAGACTTTGTTGGCCTCGAATGCGGTAGAAGCAAAGAATAATGCTAACACGATACAGCTGAATTATTACGCTTTTGAGTCGTGTTTTTTGTTTTGTTAACCCTTTAAGACCGGGAACGCATCCGTGTGTAATTGTAAAGATTTATTTGGCTATTCAAAAACAGCAGATCTACAAGCTCATAGCGTGTGTCGAGTGCCGCACTACGAGCTTGTAGATCTGCCAATTTCTTTTTTTTTATCATGGAAATGTGTGCAAATCTTTGAATATATATAATTGTAAAGTGAAAATGTTTAACCAAAATCTTTGCTTCAAACTTTTTTTCTGTCAAATTATATGTATTTGTCCGCGGACACCCCCCCCCCCCCCCCCCCCATCTCAAAATGTGTGTTCCAGGGACCCACAGAGAAAATTTATAGATATTATATTAAAAGATTTGCACACATTTTCACGATTTATTTAAAAAAAAAGAAGCTCATAGTGCCACGCTATGATCTTAAAATCTTAAAATGACACAGATGCGGTCTTAGTGGGTTAATACAATCTATTGTAAGGCTGTTACATACTGTACATCACATGTGTATGCATATATCTGTGTATGTGTTTGTCCACCAGAGGGTGCATAAAACACAGCACACCTCTGGTTTAAGGTGTTGTTTATTTCATAAAAACTGAAATAGTTTCCATGACATTAAATGAAAAGGAGGGTGAAAGCACAATGAAGAATAGCCCCTAAAACAATAATGGGTACGTTTTAAAAAAACACATTCTATTTGGCATTTAAAAGACTAGAGCACTCCTGGCAACAACAGTGGGAACTCTAGGGAATATGTTCATGGAATTGTTCTGGCCTTTTCTGCCATGAGAACTTTAGCATTTAAAGATACTGGAATCAGTGGTGTCATGTAACTAAGTACATTTACTCAAGTACTGTACTTAAGTTTTAAAAAAAAATGTATTTTCACTTTACTGGAGTATTTCCAATTTTCGGTACTTTTACTTCTACTCCACTACATCTCAGAGGCAAATATTGTACTTTTACTCCACTTCGATTAGATAATTATTTTTATTCAACCTTTATTTAACCAGTAAAATCACATTGAGACCATAGTCTCTTTTACGAGTGTGCTCTGGCCAAGAGAAGAGGCAAATAAATGTTACACAGCTCTGCCAGTAACAACAATACATGACATGACAAAAGGCAAACAAATGACATCCGTAATACCAAGAAAAACCTACTACCAGGGAGGCTCAGAGAGAATCTAAATAGCTAACCATTAACAGACTAATAAAAAACTAATAAGAACAATATATCATGAAACTACTAAGCTAATATAAACTAAGATCACAGCGTTTGCTACTTGTCAAAGCAGGAGCAATGGCTGGAGAGTGTGCCCATGGCAATCCTCTTAAAAGTCACTAGGGGGATCAAAGAAGCCAATTTTAATCTGGTCTGTAGGTCATTCCACGACCAAGGCCCAAAAAATGCAAGGCTTTTTTTTCCCTGCCTCAGATTTGGTATTTGGTACAAGCATTTGATCTGAGGTTAAAGTAATACTAGGTAACGTTTTCAACAAAACTAAAGTTAAATTGTATATCTTTTGTGAGTGGCAAAAGTTTCAAAACACCCACTCCATGAATTTCACCCCCGGAAGCCTTTTATTTATATATTTTCTATTGAACGGTGTCGGGGGGGACTTTCCCGGGAAAATGACGTCATCTGGCCGGAAAACGGAGGCGGAAATGCACTGGTTTCCTGTTTGGCCAGGAACTACCGCAACGGTTTCCTGTTTGGCCAGGAACTACCGCGCTAATAACAAAAAGGAACCTCACGCTGATTTTAAGAGAATGTAGGATTGGAAGATCGAAAAAGAACAGAAAAAGAAAGCACAGCTCATGGTAACTAATGCTCCACTGGCTAAGAGAAACGATCCGCAGATAGTATAAAACAATTAAAAGAACGCTTTTTGAAACGCTTCCGGCTTCCGGTGAAAACAAATGGAATTCTGGGTAATCGAGGACTAGGGAAATTGTATGCAGTGACGGTAGTGACCAGCAGAGGTTGCTAAAAATCGTTATTTGTGAATCTGCATTGTACAACTTTAAGCAAATTTTGGACTAGTTCAAATTTTGAACAAATATAAGTAGGGAGATTACCAAGAATGGCTTTATAGATAAAAGTGTACCAATGTAGCAACCTGCGAGATGCTAAGGAGGACCACCCTACTAAGGAGCACAGAATACAATGGTGCGTCCTGTAGGTAGAGCTGGTACTAAACCTCAATGCAGCATGATAAAGGGGATCAAGTCTGCCCAATGTTGAGGAACAGGCAAATCGGTACACAAACATGGCCATAATCAAGTTGCGACATAAAAAGGCTAGTGACCAGCCTTTTTCCGTGAGGCAGAAGAAAAACAGGACTTCGTTCTACAGAAGAAGCTCAGTGTGAACTTTAAACTTCTTAGCCAAGGCATCAATGTGGTGATTGAAGTTTAGCTTGTTATCCAACCAAATCCCAAGGTACTTGTAAAGTGCCACCCATTCGATTGTTACTCCATCCAAAGGAGTAATTATAATTTATTACATTATAAAACATACATTAACCACTTTAGTCCTAATTTATACCTAGGCTATTTGAAAATAGCCGATCTACAAGCTCCCAACGGTTGTGAGCTTGTAGATCTGCTAATTATATTTCTATATTGCAGAATTGATACTTTTACCTAAGTGAAATATCTAAGTACTTTTTCCACCACTGCCGAAATCATGAAACGACAACAAAAACAACATCGATTAGGGTCAAGCCTGTGAATTGTAGGTACATATCAAGAGACAGAACAACTTACAATGAGAGAGCACGGACTTTGCTCAAGAGCACTTTGTCAGGAGGACAGGGCGGTGGTTGTAGCAGTAGGGGGATTGAACCTGTGAACGTGTGGTTACGAGGACACGGGTTGAGGTGTGTGTTACCTGGATCCAAAGGGGACATGGCCAACACCCAGTATCCGAGCTGTGTAGCGCGGTACTTCACACGGAGATGCTGGCCTTCTCTGCTGACAGTACCCAGGGCGCTCTGCAACCATACGCCTACGGAGACACACACACACACACACAGAGTTCGGTATTCATTAGGTATTTTCATTGAATGCAGCAGTTTTCATTGTATGTCAGCTTTCATGTTTATCACGGTTTCTCATCTGTTAAAAAAGTAGGTTCGCCTCATTGAGAGGCAAGTCGAGTATCTTCAGTGGTGGAAAAAGTACTCAAATGTTTTACTCAAGTAAAAGTCTCAATACTGCAATGTAGAAGTACGTTGTGAGCTTGTAGATCGGCTATTTAATAGGTATAAAATAGAGCTTAAGTGGTTAATGTATGTTTTATAGTGTAATCATTTATATCTGCAAAGTAACTAGTAACTCAAGTTTTAAAATTGTAGTGGAGTAAAAGTACAATATTTGCCTCCGAGATGTAGTGGAGTAGAAGTATAGACAATTGGAAATACTCCAGTAAAGTAAAAGTACCTCAAAATTGTACTTAAGTACAGTACTTGAGTAAATGCACTTAGATACTTATTTTTTTGGTGAGTTGTTCAACAGATACTCAGTTTTTAGTTATTATGCGAATATGCGTCTTGTGTGTTGTTATTGTAGCATAACTTAAAAGACCAATTCATAGTCACAGTATGACGGTGAAAGAACAGATCTACAAGCTAACAATGAATGTGTCGCAAGACGTGTTGTAATCTTGTAGATCTGTTATTTTTGACAAGCAACACCCTTGTGCGATGGATTATAAATGTATCTTAAGAGACGAGATGTCTTTCTTTGCGTTGGACCCACCCAGCCAGAGCATTAACAGCACGACGAGAGACATTGTTTTGTTTTTTTAACAACCGACAGCTGACTCCTATTGGCTAAAAATAAAGCCACTTCCAACACAACAACACACAGCAACATTAACGAGCCTGACGACATGCAGCTGTCACACTGAAGGTATGTCACTGATTCAGGGTTTAGCTATGTGATTGCTCTCTGGGGAATCCCTGGAAAAGCAACATTCACATGTATGGTTAGAATACAACTTCGACTATGACCACTATGTTAACACTGCTATTCATGATACAAATATCAAAATTTAAATAGGGAGTGCAAGTGAAACATAAAAGACAGATACAGAGTCGTAGTTGTATATATATATATATATTTGTTTTTCAAACAGCAACAGTATGTATATGCATATTGCTCAGTGCTGTGTTCGTCCTGTGGAAGCAGTAAGCACTGAGAGAGATTCCAGGCAACCCTAGTCGCAATATGACAATTAATGACCCACGCGTTCATATTCAGACTCCGCCACTGGGAGGCGCTAACACACCAATATTCCAGGCGGGGACTCATATTGCACACTCAGCACAAAAGCAGTCAAAACAGTGTCTGCAGCTCAACGAAGACTAGCTTATTGATTGATTGGCTGGCTGACAGTGCAGACCCCCACCCCCCACGCCTGAGTCTAACCTCTCCCTCGCTCTAATAATGTGATGGCCTTGTTTACATTCACTGGCGAAACACTGACAAATAAAATGTCTCTATTGCCTCCTCATACAATCTGCACAGGAGCACAGGGGACGTTACTCGGTGTCCCCCATGACTGACTCTGATTCAATGCTAAATGGACTCTGCATTTACATAGCGCTTTTTTCCCCTAGCCTTTCAACCACTGAAATGTGCTTTATAATGTACCGTACTTCACACACACACACACACACACACACACACACACACACACACACACACACACACACACACACACACACACACACACACACACACACACACACACACACACACACACACACACACACACACACACACACACACACACACACACACAGCAACAGGGAATTACACATAATAATAATAATAATAACAATAATACATCCAATTTATATAGTGCTTTTCTTGCTTTACAACAAAACTAATAAAATAAACAACTTCTATTATTAGACTAAAAACTAAGCAAAGAAAAAAAACACCAAAGTAAAAGGCAGAAAAAGAGATTTGAAACTAGGCGGGGAAAGAGAGTCTGAAAAGGTGGGTTTTGATGGAGGCTTTGAACAGGGCAAGGGTGAGGTGGGAGTGAGTTCCAAAGGGAGGGGGCTGCAACTGAGAAAGCCCTGTGTCATCCCAGGTGCCCCAGACGTGGTATACATCCACACACACGGCAACCCACATTACATATTACAAATCCCACGGTATACAATCACAAATGAGCTAAATGTGCCATCATCACATGATAAATTACGTGGTATAGGCCTGAATTTTAGGCAGTATCGGAGGCATTTTCGATACTGGTGTCGATATCACAACAACTAAAAAACTAAAAATCTGAACTACCACAAGTGATTAAATATCCCAAGTATAAACCAGTGCTTAAGTGGTTAAGGTCCTTGCTCAAGGACACTTCGACGCACAGCCATGGAGAAGCCGGGGATCGAACCTGGAACATTCCGGCTCCGAGGTGGCCGTTGGACCTCCTAAGACCCTGCCGCCCCTGATGTAGGATTAACACGTTCAGCTGGTTGATGTGAAGCTGACTTGGGCTTAAATACCTCACATGTAAAAGCAGCTTTCAAGAGGACCACGTTTAATCCCTACTTAGCACAACAGCCATATTTTCACTTCCTTCACAGGTGTTGCCAATGATACTAATGAAGGCTCTGTTCCATTTAGTGTAGCACAGTGGGTCTCAGATTTTTCAATTTCCACGACCCCCATAACTCTGAGAGTGTACAAATGGAACCAAATGGACCTGTAACCGTTTGTACACTCTGAGTTACACACCCGTAAGGGGCCATTTGGAACCCCCATAAGGAAACATGAGGGTCCCTGGACCCAAATTTTAGACCCACTGGTGTAGCAGAGTGTTTCCAGTGAGCCAACGTGCACAATATCAGCACCCTGACTCTGTTTGACCGGAATGGAACAGAGCCTTCATTAGTATCATTGGTAAACACCTGTGAATGTATTCACAATATGTCTGCTGTGCATAGAGCCTATTCACTGAGATAACTCATTCATACTTAATAACTGGCTTTCAACTGGGGAACAATTTGAAGTTTTAGCTTCAGGGTTGCAATACAAAAAGACAAATTAAATGGCGTGAGAAGGAAAAGCTTGGTTTGACAATGGTTTGAGAGCTGCAATCTATATGCTTAATGTCCTCTGCTGACCGAGAGGTAATTACATTAAATACCTGGGCATTTGGCTTGATTCCAAGCTCTCATTTAAGGTTCATGTGGAGAACCTAACCAAAAACCTAAGAGGACAGATTGGTTTCCTCTATAGAAACGAGTCCCGTTTTTCTTTTGCCAGCGGAAAAACTGTTATTCAATCTGTCATGATGTCTGTGTTTGACTATGGTGATGTGCTGTACATGCACGCTTCAATCTCCACACTGAAGCCTCTTGATGCAGTCTACCACAGTGCCCTACGATTTATCACTGGTGATGATTATCACACCCATCACTGTATTTTATATGATAAAGTGGGTTGGCCATCTCTCGCAGTACGTAGAGAGCAACATTGTATTTTATTTATTTATAAGGCCTTGTGTGGTAAGCTTCCTTTGTACCTTGTATCTTCGCTTTAGAACCAAAGGTTACTGGACATTCAACACGTTCACAAACACACATTAGATATACCAGTCCACGTAAGAGCAGTGAACAAGGAAAGAGCTGCTTTCATTCATTATGCTCCACACAAATGGAACAAACTTCAGGACCCTCTGAAACTGGAGCGATAGGTCTCAATGGAGACATTTAGGGGACTTCTTGAGGACACTACATAGTAACTGCACCCGTTTCATGTAACACTATATTCATTTGTATCTGTGACGATTGTAATATGATTCAAATGTTTATTGTTTTTCATTATGTATGTGTTGTATATGTTTGATATGCTGTTATCAGGGCGTCCTTGAGAAAGAGAGCTTGCTCTCAATGGGTTTCCCTGAAAAATAAAGGAAAAATAAAGGAAAAGTGTCCAGGTTGTAAATGTATCAATGGAAGTGTAGGGAGACCCCTTCCAACCATTGAAGATAATGTGAAGTACTAGTTATATTTTAACATACTCTGCCATACAGATGTAGTTATATTTTAACATACTCTACCATACACATGTACTAGTTGTATTAACTTTAAAATAAGTTCCATATTGTAGCTTTAAGATGGATTATGGGGTGTAATAATGGCTCTTGAAGTGGGTTTGTTTGTACTGTGAACAGGTCAGCAGAGCTACAGTAGAACACAGTAGGTTTAATACTGCTGCCTGCACTGCAGTTGTAACTGTACTGTCTGAAAGAGAGGAAACGCACCCGGAAACACTATGAATAAAAGGAGAGCTGGAGAGGAAGGGGGTCCAGGAAACCAACGTTCTGGAAAGAGGAAATGGAGGGGGAGAGGGAGAGAGAAAGAGAGGAGAGGAGAGGGAGAGAGAGATAAGAGGAGAAGGGAAGATGGGAAACAATGGCCATGACTCAGCACCTTTATTGCACGCTCTCTACCTTGTAGTGCATGCGCGTGCACACACACACGCACACAGCTTGTTTATTTCCACATTATTTCCACAGGGGAAATCTACCTCCTTAGTTCCCATTGAAGCCTCATTTATACTGCGTAGTACCATGGTGTTGCTCGCCAAAACATATGGCAGATAATATATAAAAACTCATAACAAGCAAACAAGAGCCTGGTAACTACCTTTCTGTCTCCATTCTGTGTTCAGAATCAAAGGTAATTAAAAAGATCATTATACGAACAAGTAGACAGTTAATTGTCATCACAATGAAAATCTCATTCGACAGATACCCGTCTGCTCAATCCAACACAGTGGTTCTCAAACGTTTTCATGTCAGGGACCCCCAAAACTAGTAGGTATTTGGCTACAGACCACATCGGCCTACATTTTGTGCCAAGACCCCCCCTCAAGGACCACCTGTGGGCCCCGGGGCCCACTTTGAGAAGCACCGGTCTAACAGATCACAGCACAGATTGCAGCTGTATGGTTTTGACATAATGGGCATAATAGTATTGTCAATAAAGATGCCAATTCAAATCCAGTTTTAGGTCGACAGCTGTGTGCACGTGTGTTTTTCAATGTTAAAAACAACAAGCAGTGTTCATGTCTACACCTGCGGTCTGCGGCCACCTTCCCTGCGCGCGTGTGCACGTGTGTGCACACACACACACACACACACACACACACACACACAGCTAGCTAACTTGATCCGTTCATAGGTGACATCATTTCACCGAAAATACAAAACATCAGACAACAGAAGAGCTGACACTGTGTGTGGTGTCAGAGAGAATGAATACAGAGTTTGTTTCAATTTGACTGTGTAGGATTGTCAGGTATTATTATTACTATCATTAATGTGTGTTCATGTGTTAACATGTTATGATCCGTGTTGTCATGGTAACAATGGTGTATTTGTCAACAATACATTATCAGCCACAAGCGTCCCTTTAATGTAGCTGCAGGCATTTCAATGTATTCTTCTGTGTCTATGACACTCACTGTAACACACACACACACACACACACACACATTACTATACTTGTGAGGACATCAGCATTTTAGGATGCCATTGAAAATAGCCAATAAATAGCAGATCTACAAGCATACGTGTCACGTTGAGCTTGTAGATCGCCAAGTTTTCAGTGCACAATGACTACGTCTCACATTCTGACTATACTTGTTGGGACATTTGGCCCTCACATACAAGTACACACACACACACAGACACTCACGCACACACATTTAACTGCTCAGTGGAGAAACTCAATTAGATGTCGAGCCATTCTGTGGTGTTGTTTATTTGGGGGGGGGGGGTTGCTAAGCGACCAGAGGGGTCCGGAGGGAGAAAGAGAATGGGTGTTCTGATTGGTCAGAAGTCTCACATCTACACCGTATGAATGAATTCTGTAAGTTTGGAGCAAAGACACAACAGTCCTCTGCTACACTTCTTGCACTGGTTTTGTAATAAATCATCGCTGTTAGGTGGAAACCTTTTATGTCCCAAACTGTTACTTTTTTCTGTGTTCCACTGGATCCAATGTAGTTATTAGTCACAATTGATTGTAAATGTTTTCAGTGGTTAAACATATAAAACCCAGACAGACTAAACCAGACTTTCATTTTCAAAATATTTCACATTCAGAAAATAGCAGATCACAACGTGTTGCATTGCCACACGTTGGGACCTTATAGATTGGCTATTTTTGCACGCCACTGTTGTAAAACAAAGTAGGACATTAATTTACGAGAAAATAAAAAGTTTCAAATGTTGAAATATGGAGAATATGGAGCTTTACTCGACGTGGAGACTGTACTAGAATAGAACAAAAAGAACCTCATTGTCCACATGTAGAAATGTGACTTTGACTTCACCATGACGGATCTAAGTCAAGATCACATAAACAAGCAGAAGAGAAGCTTGAAATCCAAGCCCAATTCATGTTAGTAAGAAAACTCCATGTTTAAGAAATGGAATTTGAATTAAAGCTCCACTATGTGACTTTTTCACATTACTGTATGTGTGTAAAGTAACCAAGTACATTTACTTAAAGGGGAAATCCACCCCTTTTCAATATTTAACTATGTCATTAATATAGCATAAAGGAAAATTACACTGTGATGACTCATCATGGTGTAATTTGCAATGTTAAACCCACAATCAATCCTCCAGTTCAAGGCGACACAGAAAGGGGGGAACTTTTTTCTTATTTCCACACAACTCCTTTATGCTATATTAATGACATAGTTAAATATTGAAAAGGGGTGGATTTCCCCTTTAAGTGCTGTACTTAAGTACAATTTTAAGGTACTTTTACTTTACTGGAGTATTTTCAATTGTCTACGCTTTTACTTCTACTCCACTACATCTCAGAGGCAAATATTGTGCTTTTAGTCCACTACAATTATTTGAAAGAATAATAATAATTGCAGGAACTTTCCCTGGCCCGAATAAACAATACTACATTACCCAGAAAGCTCACCAGTGTACTCTGGCTAAAACACATTATGACTGAACAGTTTCCGCATCCACCAGACCACTGACCGTTAAAATACTTCAAAATGCTGCCTGGAAACAGGTGAAGTTGAATGATAAGATATAAGACTGATAATCCTTACTCACAGCAAATCTATTTATCCTCCACCTAGAGCTTTCTGTCAAGCCAAGAGCTATATAGCCTTTATGTCAAGCCACTGCCGGTGGGGGGCAGCTTGTAGATCAGATATTTTCTATATTTTGGAAATAAATAATAATAAACAAATAAATACATTGTATCTCTATTGAAAATGTGCATCTATGATGACATGCCCAGAATAGGGACGGCGGGTTGAAAGCGGTTCAAATGAAAGGCATGAACACTGCAGCTGTGTCATGACTCTGTGCTCATGCAGTGTTAGCCAGTGGTGGAAAAAGTACTCAAATGTTTTACTTAAGTAAAAGTATCAATACTGCAATGTAGAAGTACTCCGTTACAAGTGAAAGTCCGGAATTCAAAATTTACTTGAGTAAAAGTAAAAAAGTATTGGTATTAAAATGTACTTAAAGTACCAAAAGTAAAAGTACTAAATGTTGGAAAATAGCAGATCTACAAGCTCACAACGCGTCGCGATGCGACGCGTTGTGAGCTTGTAGATCGGCTATTTTCAAATAGCCTATGTATAAAACAGGGCTAAAGTGGTTAATGTATGTTTTATAATAAAATAATTTATATTTGCAAAGTAACTAACATTTTCAAATAATTGTAGTGGAGTAAAAGTACAATATTTGGCTCTGAGATGTAGTGGAGTAGAAGTAAAAGTCCTGAAAATTGAAAATACTCCAGTAAAGTAAAAGTACCTCAAAATTGTACTTAAGTACAGTACTTGAGTAAATGTACTTAGTTACTTTACACCACTGGTGTTAGCCCACTTAGACCGGGGAAATAATCTGTGTAATTTTGAGATTTCTTTGGCTATTTTTGGAGGAAAAAAAAACGTGAACATTTGTGCAAATCTTTGAATATATATATACATATACATTTTTAACTCAAATATGTGCTTCTGGGGGTCCCTGGAACAACATATTTTGAGACGGAGGGGGTTTGCGGACAAATACATATATCTTTGAGAACCACTGATATTATAGCAACTTAAAAAGTTTTTTTTTTTTTTTTTTAACTGTTAGGATTCAGAAGCAAAGATTTGAGTTACAAATGTTCACTTTAAAAACATATATATTCAAAAGATTTGCACAAATTTTCGCGGTTCAAAAAAAATAGCAGATCTACAAGCTACTGCTACTTGTAGGTCTGCTATTTTTTTTTTAATAGCCAAAGACATCTAAAAATGGACAAACAGATGCGTTGTCCCGGTCTTAATGGGTTAAAATAAATAACACAGCTCTGCTACTGTACTAGTGCGTGCCATGGAGCTGCATTCAGCCTGGCTTCTTTGAGCCCCGTCCAGGTCTGGTTATTATCCCCCCTCATGTCCCCGGGCCAACACTTGTGATGTGGGTGTGATGATCGGGAACATTTTCTTTTGGTGTGTTTTTGATTTTGCTGATTAATTTTGGTTCCGCCACATTCCAGTGGGTTCTTTAGTAGCCTTATGAATAATGCCTTTCATGGCTCCAGCAGTCTGCTAGAAGGCAGGAGTTTACTCTACACGTTTACGTGTGTGTGCATTAGGGGTGGGACGATATATCGATATCGCGATATATCGCGATACTTTCTCCCGCGATAACTAATCGATATACTGCCGAAAATTTTCGATATATATATATATTTTTTAAAGTTTGTGATACGTTGTTTTTCCTACTCTGTATTTGTGTAATGATGATTTTGAACTGTTTGGTGCTATTTTATGTGTTTATGAATTGAATACAAGGACTATCGTGATATATCGTTGGTGAAATTTCATGCAATATATCGTGATATCGCAATATATCGATATTTTCAGATATCGTGATATATCGTTGGTGAAATTTCTTGCAATATATATTGAATATCGTGATATCGCAATATATGGAATATCGTCGAATATCGTGATATATATTGTTATCGTGGGCCTAATATCGTGATATATATGGTATCGTGAGGTACCCATATCGTCCCACCCCTAGTGTGTATGTACTGTATGTGTAATGTGTATGGATCTTGTTGATGCTGATATGATGCTTTATTTTAACTCATTCACTGCCAAGAACGACTTCTGACGAGACGTCGTCCAAACACCCCACGCTGCCAAGGTCGACTTATGGCGACTTTTTGTTTTTTTTGTTGTTGTGGAGAGGCGGGGCACTGCTCCGCAGCCTGTGAATGATCCAAGCACCACCGAAGAAGAGTACACCCAGAAATCACATGATCACAACAAAAACAATCCAGGCATCTTTCACGTTAAAGGATTTATGAAAGTATTTTTTTCTCGGATTTCAGTTGTTTTCTAAGTGTTTTTCAAAAAACAAGCCACATTCAAACGGCCATGGCTCTGGAATGGAGGACCGCGTCCGCTCCCCCCCCCCCCCCCACCCCTACTAGCATACTTAATACTTATTGCTACATCAACATGGTTCCAACTACAAGACATGAATACTAAAAATTATCATAGAATAAAATCACCATAAAATAAAATGTGTGTGTGTGTGTGTGTCTGTGTCTGTGTGTGCTCACCCAGGCGGGGATCGAACCTCCAGGCGGGGATGTGGTCATTCTCTTTGAGGCCGCTGTCGGCGGGCAGGGGCACCGAGAATTTGATTGGCCGGTTCACCTGCAGTTCCGCCCCTTCGCCGGCCAATAGGTGAACGGAGATGGCCGCCACGGGCGTCAGCTCAAACCATTTATCTGGAAGCGGTTCGGAGAGAGATGGAGATTAGTGTCGGTTCTCATTTCAGTGTGAATTCAACTTCTCACCATCTAGCGCAGTGGTTCTCAAAGTGAGGTCCAGGGGACCCTCGGGGGTTCCTTGAGCGGGTTCCAAATGGACCCTTACGGGTCTGTAACTCTGAGAGTGAACAAATGGAACCAAAGTGTTCACTCTCAGAGTTGGGTGTCCTCAAAATTTTAAAGGTTTGACAACCACTGTTCTAGTTACAACTCAAGACTTAGCCACTTTAACCCTGGAGTCACTATGTTTGGCATGTCATTATATTGTCAAACAGTGAAATGTTGTCCATTTTTTACCCTATTATAGGTCCAACATAGCAGATCTACAAGGTCACAACATGTCGCGACCACTTTCTTACTGCTGACGCTCCAATCCACAAAAAGATACAATGATCTTCAATTCCTAGATCAACCATCAATCAACCGATAGTTAACACATTGAATGCCAAAAACGGTCCGGACCGTTTTTGAGGGTCCAAACGAGAAGTGCCGAAAACGGTCCGGACCGTTTTTGACCCAATTCTATTTTTATACATGTGGGCCACGTGGGGCGCTAAAACGAAACTTTGACATCACCCAAAGAGTTTCTGAGAAGAAGAGGCTGGATGTGGCTCCATGTCAAAAATCCTTCCGGTCGGCGTTTTCAATGTTATCTCCTTGACTAAAAGCTTAATATCTCCATTTCTTTTTAATGTGGTGGAAACGAGCCGTTTTCGATCGGCGATCACGCTGCAATGGAGGATCGCGTTGGAAATATTATTGTTCCAGGCGTTAGTCGGGACCCTCCGCCGTCTCGCACGCACGCTTTGTTTACATGCACTTCCGCGTCGGGGCTTCTCACAGCACGAAACGTATAACGCAAGTGGATGGAAGAAATGCAGGCACTCAACGTATAATATTTTAATAAACCTCTGGCACCCAATGTGTTAAAGGACGACTTCACCCATTTTCAACCTATGTTCATATACTAGATCCTCACGATAAAATGGTGTCATTATTTTCTACTCAGTCTGTGTCTCATAGGAGGGCTGAGGACACTTTAGAAACCCGTCTACCAGTGACATCGTTAGGAAGGTTTTTTTCTTCTTCAATGTTTAAATGTTTTTATTTCAATTTGTATTAACGTGAGAACAATGGCTTCCATTATAGCATGCTAACTTTCCAGGAATAGAAGCCTGCAGTTTCTGCAGGTTGAAAATGGGTGAAGTCGTCCTTTAACTCTTTCATTGCCATGGAATTATCATTATTTTATTTTTTTTCTCAAAGGAACTAGGAGATAACGCTATAAAATGTAATGTTCCATCATTCACTTCAATGTTAAAACGTATTTAAAAATAAACAGAAAAAAAACATTTTTTTCCTGTGTTTTACCATGTATTTTTTAGTGAAACATGACATTTTCAAACATTAAACAACAAATGTCAACGAAGTTGCGATGACCTCGTTGTAGATGGTCAGAGACATGGTCTCTGGTCAGAGACGTTCCTGTGATCCTACCCATGTCATTGCAGGAGGAAAGTGTCACAACTACAGGGGACAAGAGGAAAGTGACCGGTGGGATGCCTTTGTACGACGGAGGGGGGTTGACAGGGCGAGGATGAAAAGAAAGCAGAAAAGGAAGGAACCGCGAGGGAGAGAAAGAAAAGGAGGAAGCGAGAACGGGAGTGAAAACGCCCCAATGGAGGTTAAAAGAGGTTGGAAACCCACTCACAACACACATTGGGAATGAGACACAAATAGGACCGGATGGGATAAGACAAGACTATTCAACATTAAAGAGAGCCACGCAGGCCTCATTTCCTCCTAAGCAATGATCAGTAGGCAATAGGCATCACTGTTGTATACAGACTTATTTTCTTCTAAGTGTTTTCTTCTAAGTGTTACATCTCTTTTAACACATCCAACAGCTCATTACAAAATACTAGATTTGACTTTTTCACCACCCACTTATAGGCCTGTCCACGACTAAGGATTTGTATAGTCGAATCTGATTGGCGACTAATTGCCAATAGTCGACTGGCAGTCGACTAATGCAACACCCCCAAATTTTTTTACTGAGATTGCATGATTCGACTGAGATTGGCAGTCGAATCAGTCTGATTCGACTGCCAATCTCTCAGTCAAATCATGCAAAAAATATGTTATGCAATAGAGGAACATTCCATTTGGGCTGTAGGGGTGCTTAGTGCCTGATTTAACATATACTTGCTTGGTTTCTCCCAATAAATCATGATGTATATCCTATTTTTGGCAAACTACCTATTTTTGAAAAACACATTTGTTATCCCATTAAGACCGGGAACGCATCTGTGTAACCACTTTAACAATTGTTTTACACGTTGGCTATTCAAAAATAGCAGATCTACAAGCTTTTAGAAAAATCATGAAAAATTGTGAAAATCTTTGAATACATTTTTTTTTTTAAAGCGAACATTTGTAACTCAAAGCTTTGCTTCTGGGGGGTCCCTGGAAAATACAAATCCTTTTGGGGGTCCTTCACATGAATGTTTGAGAACGCTGATAATAGCAACATACGTTTTTTTTTTTTTACGTTTAGACCGTCGTGAGACAGGTTAGTTTTACCCTACTGATGTGTTGTTGCAATAGTAATCCCGCTCAGTAGGAGAGGAACCGCAGGTTCAGACATTTGGTGCGTTTTCTTTAGCATTAAAAATGTATATATATTCAAAGATTTGCACAGAAAAAAAAGAAATGTCAGATCTACAAGCTCATAATTGTTTCTTAACATGTCAATGTTGTGGGAGGTACGAGGTTCTGATCCATCAGAAGTCTAGTCTGTTTCTATTCTTTATTATAAGAGAAGCTTGCAGCTTACACAGGCAAGTGGTCTCTAGAGCAGTGGTTATCAGACTGGGGGTCGGGCCCCGAGTGGGGTCCCCAAATTATTTTGAACTGGGGGGGTCCCCAGTTCAAATGTGTTTATTTTTGGGGAGGAGTAATTTCAGCTACAGTAGATATGAAAAACAGATAAATACAAAATGTTTTCTAACTGTGTCTTTAAGGCAGTGCACAGTAACACACACACACACACACACACACACACTCTAAGACAAAGCTGAGGCGGTGTGAAAGTGGTCTGGCACGGCCTTTTGTACAGGACTAGAATAGACACACAGGGGTTATTGTGTTTCACAGGTCAACTCCCCAGGGTGCACTCTGGCTCTGCCTGTCTGTCTTACTGCCTGTCTGTCTCCGACACTCTCTGATCGTCTCTTTCAATACCGAGGCCTTCCTACCCGTCTCCCTCTCTCTCTCTGTCTGTCTGTCTCTGCCTATAGCTATAGTATTTTTCCATCAGAATGCTGCAGAAATCGAACCACTTTAGCCTTATACACTTGCAAAGAAAGTGACCTTTTTGGATGATTTTCGGCTATAATGACATGCCCAAAATAGTGACATCACATACAAAATGTTAATCGATGTGCATTCGTCTCTTAATCAAATCTTCTGATGAGGACCCAACGATTATGACATAAGCCCAGCCGCTCCCCAGCATGTCTTCATGATTTATTATTAAAAAACAAAATCGTAAATAATCTTTTCAGCGTGACAACTTTTCCACCAAGGCGGAGTGTGCAACATTTTTGCAGGCATTTCTATTCAGGATTTCTTAGGTACAAATTCATATTTTGCATAAAAACAGGTGGTTTGAAACCCACCTTACGTCAATTTCCTTGAAAAAAGGCATCCAAGGCAATGAATGTCAACAAACTTGCACGAAAAACTGAAATTGACAGTAACTTGATAACTGCAGTATATATATATATATATATATATATATATATATACACACAATGCATATAGGCTGTCAAAAGTATACAATCTAATTGTTGTTAGATAGGAGGGCCACAGACAATGCAGAAAAATTCATAACTGAGACTGAGACGTGAGATTAGGCCTGAGATCGCCTAATCGCACTTATTTGAGACTAGTCCATACCCGGTCGACGCATCCGTGGGGCACTGGGGGGATATGCGCAAATGATCTGGCAACCCGGGAGGCAGCCCCGTAACCATGGCGACAGTGTTTTACACCAAAAACGCTAATAAACAGCTGAGATTTGGCGATATCGAAAAACGGGCTTCGCTGTTGTTAGGTGCACATGGTAATGGTCAATGGCTGTGTGCAATTTCGGATCAATTGCTCCAGCCGCTGAGGAGAACCGGGCAGAGCAATTTTGGCCTCACCACCCACCAACCACCAATCATGACAGAGGTTTGTCAAATTATAGGAGGATAATCGCAATTTAGCATTTTCATAATTTTCAGAAAATAGCAGATCTACATGCTCTACGTGAGCTTGTAGATCGGCTATTTCGACGATTTAAAAACACATTTGAAAGTATTAAAGTTCTATGTGTGCCGTGGGCAACTTTTGTTCACAAAGCCTAAAAAGTAAACAGAAATGTTCGCCAATGTTCAACGTTATGCCAAAAACACGCCCTAGCGTGCGTAGGATGCAGCCCGTACCGGAACCGTTGCCCGGCAGGCCCAGGAGGTAGGGGAAGTGCTGGAGGCCGGCGGGGGAGGACGCCACGGTCAGCAGAGCCGTCAGGTTGGAGTAGGACGTGTCGGGAGGGAGAATCAGCGATCTGCGCTCGAACTCCACCCAGGCCTGGCCTCTGGAACCTGGGGTACGATGACAAGAACACACACACACACACACACAGACACACACACACACACACACACACACACACAAAGGGAGAGGTCAGAAAACACATGGATGTCACGTAGCCTACAACAGTGGTTCTCAAACGTTTTCATGTCAACGACCCCCAAATTGGCACTTATTAGCCCGCAGACCCCCATTTGAAAATATTTGCCAGGGACCCCCCATAAGAGAAGAGTTTTTTTTTTACGGCTCTAGCAGTGATTCTCAACCATTTTAATTTCAAGGACCCCCAGTTTGACATGCATTAGGCGGCTACGGACCCCCATTTAATGGCATTTCTATCTCTGGAACCCGGCAATTCATATTGTAAAATCAATGTTAATTTCACTCTGAGAGTGTAAAAATGGAACCAAATGGACCCGTCCATTTGGTTCCATTTGTACACTCTCAGAGTTACAGACCCATAAGGGTCCATTTGGTTCCTATACATCATTTAGCTGGGGACCCCCTGGAACCCCCTCAAGTACCCCACATTGAGAACCAATGGCCTACAAAACACACTTAACTCATTCAGTGCCACTGGACGTCTAAGACGTCCGTTGTATCATAAGCCCTGTGCCACTGGACGTCTAAGACGTCCGTTGTATCATAAGCCCTGTGCCACTGGACGTCTAAAGTATCATTCATAGTCGGACGTAAGGATACGTAACCAGCGCCAGCGCTCCTTGCGTTGTCGTTTTTGTCTCCCCCTCCGTCACTTACGGCTCCAGGATTTCCGTCCGTGCGATCAACATTCACCGTCAGGCCGACGTACGTTCGTTTGTACGTTGCCTGTAGTACCAGTGGAAACCGTTGGCAGTATATCAGGGAAAAAGTTTTCCTTGGGCACTCTTTCTCCACAAAAAGACCCACGTTGGTGGTGGAAGTACTTGAGTAAATGTACTTAATTACTGTGACAAAATGAACCCAGCCAGCCATTCCCTAAACACACACACACACAAATAATATAGCACAGTGCAGTATGGGTCGAAACTCACGTTTTGTAGACTAGTTTGTGGACTAGTTTGTGTCTTTTATTGCGTTGTTTTGGCGTCCATTTTAGCGCTGTTGCCAGGTTTTGTGAGAGAAATAAGCAACCAGGTCTATGAAAACAAGCCCAAAATAATCGACTAGGCCACATCACATGAAAATAGCAGATCTACAATATCTATTTGAGAATCACTGGTTTAAATAATAATTGGCCCAAATAAGCAACTACACTTTAGAAACAAGCCCAAATAAAACCGCAACCACCAATGTTTGTTTACAAGCAACTTTACAGAAAAATAAGCCCAAAGTCGCTTATAATAAGCGGACATGGCAACACTTTTCACAACATTTAAAACCTCGCAGCTGCCATCTAGTGGATTAATAGGTGTACGACGCCCAACGTTATAATTCCTACGGATTTAACGTCAGCGACTATGCATGCGTCGGTAAAGAACGGACGGAATCCCTCACCCCCTGACGCACGTTTTAGACCCATCTAGGGACTATGAACGGGCCTTAAGACGCCAAAAAAGAAAAGAAAAAAAGAACCCAAGATATCATGATTTGAAAATGTTCTGCTCCATTCACTGCTTGTTTAACTTCTTACTGAAAAAGGCTGGATCTCGGCTCCTAAGCACTTTTTTTTTTACAATGAATTTTGGCTCTGGCGCTCAGAGCCAAACTGCCAGAAATAAGTCAGGCACTGAATGAGTTAAAAAGAGCACACTGGTACCTGGCAACGGGTCACATGTACCCCAGCTGGTCTACGAATACAATCCCAACACGGCCTCTCCTCTGTCGTCTCGTCCTCTCAGCTTTACTACTGTCTGTCTCTCCTGTACTGTCTGTCTCTCAGCTTTACTACTGTCTGTCTCTCCTGTACTGTCTACCTCTCAGCTTTACTAGTGTCTGTCTCTCCTGTACTGTCTACCTCTCAGCTTTACTAGTGTCTGTCTCTCCTGTACTGTCTGTCTCTCAGCTTTGCTACTGTCTGTCTCTCCTGTACTGTCTCCCTCTCAGCTTTCCTCCTGCCTGTCTCTCCTACTGTACATTGTCTCTACTACTGTCTGAGTACAGCATTAAAAGTCCTACCTGGTCCATGTCATGTGCGCTACATTTCCTATGAATCATGTTATATGGATGGTTTCTTGTGAAACCCTGGAGGTGTGCAACATTGAAAGCTAGCATTTAATATCATACACACAATACACACACCAATACTTGGGCTTGCAGCTTCAGGCAGCAACACTGTGAAGAATGGAGGTCTCATTTATCATACCATAATGCTGTAAACCGGCTCAACTGGAACAGAAAGGCTTTGAGTCTCATTCCCACACTGCCGTAGAAGCTTTCTGCTCTTTGCTATTGTTCACGTTAACTGTCTTTAACCCATTAAGACCAGGAACACGTCTGTGTCAATTTGAGATTTCTTTAACTATTCAAAAAGAGCATGATTCACGATTTTTCAAAAATAGCAGATCGACAAGCTATGAGCTTGTAGATCTGCTATTTATTTTTTTTGTGAACATTTGATTATATATATATTGTAACTCAAATCTTTGCTTCTGGGGGTCCCTGGAACAACATATTTTGAGATGGGGGTCGGCAGACAAATGCATATCATGTTGGGTGGTCGTTGACATGAAAAAGTTTGAGAACCATTGATACAGAAACATACGTTTTTCAGAAACCTGTTAGGATTCAGAAGACATTTGTAGAATCCCCAGAAGCAAAGATTTGAGTTACAAATGTTCACTTTAAAAAAAAATATATTCAAACTAAAGATTAGCTAAAATGTTCAAGAATTAAAAAAAAAATACAGATATACAAGCTCATAGCTATGAGCTTGAATATCTGCCACTTTTTGAATAGCCAAAGAAATCTAAAAATGGCACAGGTGCGTTTCCCGGTCTTAATGGGTTAACATAGGCTGACGGTGCTTCCAGCACAGAGAGCGTGAACACATTGTGTTATATGTCAGGTTTTCATGTCCTGGGTTAGATTTGCTTTGGGGGAATAAGGGGGGAAATCCATGCCTCTCCTTTTGATATCTCCCCCGTGGGCATTCATTTGTATGGCCTGTGGGGATAGGTTTTTATCCCTGCTTCTGGTTGGACTGAATTAACCCATTAACTCTTTCACTGCCACAATACGTCAAATACGTCATGAGGCCTGACGCCCCGTGTGCCACAATTCGTCAAATACGTCATGAAAAAAAATAATAATAATAATTATTATTATTTTTTTTTAAACATGTTCAGAACCCAAGATATGATGATTTGAAGATTTGCTGCTCCATTCACTTCTTGTTTAACTTTTTACTGAAAAAGGCTATATCTCGGCTCCTAAGCACTTTTTTTTTTACAATTAATTTTGGTTGTTGCACTCAGAACCAAAATTCCATAAATAAGCATGGCACTGAAAGAGTTAAGACCGGGAACTTATCCGAGTCATTTTCAGATTTCTTTGGCGATTCAAAAATAGCAGATATATAAGCTCAAAGCTTGTACGGTAGATCTATTTTTGAAAAATCATGAAAAATCATGAAAACTCATGAAAACTCAAATCTTTGCTTCTGGGAGATACTACAAATGTCTTCTAAATCATTCTCTCTCTCCCTCACTCTCACTCTCTCAAACTGTTTCATGTCAAGAACCCCCAACATTATATGTATTTGTCCGTGGACCCCGCATCTGAAAATAGTTTGTTCCAGGGATCCCCAGAAGCAAAAATGTGAGTTAAAATCTCTGTCTCTCTCTCTCTCTCTCCCTCTAATATTTTTTCAAAAATAGCAGGTCTACAAGCGCATAGCGTCCAAAGAAATCTAATGTGACACAGATGCATTCCCGTTCTTAATGGGTTAAATACATTTCCTTTTGGACTGTATGACTGAACGTGGACATTCTTTTTTTCATGCACGTTCACGATCCCAGTCAGATTAGCGTTTCTGTAGCTCATTATCGTCGGTCTTCCTGGCCTGGTCATTCATAAACCTGATTGTCTGGGGGAAGTGGTCATTTCACAGCCGGCTGCCCCGTGGCGACCGAGCCACGTGGCAGCAACTGAAACTCACTGAGTCCATAATCACATTTTCCAGCACTTTGACGTAAAAGCCCAATTTCATTGTACATGCCACTGGCATCTGCTACTGCTATGGAAGGCGAAAACAAAGTGGCCTTGAAATATCGACTGCCAGAATTGGTCAAATAATCTCATAATATGTATCGATTCGCATTTGGCATGCGTCATTGGCCAGCCACTCATGACTCTTCAAACCTTCCAATTAAAAAAAAAAGACAATGACCTTAACTCATTCAGTGCCTGACTTATTTCTGGCAGTTTGGCTCTGAGTGCCAGAGCCAAAAATACATTGTTAAAAAAAAAGTGCTTAGGAAGCGAGATACCGCTTTTTTTCAGTAAGATGTTAAACAAGAAGTGAATGGAGCAGCAAATCTTCAAATCATGATATCTTGGGTTCTGAATTTTTTTTTTTCATGACGTCGGTGACGTCATTGGCACTGAATGAGTTAAATATACGCCAGGAAAACCAGTGATTTGCATACATGTCATTTGCTTTTGCATTACATCATGCTGATGAATCAATTTCAGTGCCAATGAAATAAAAAAATCACACCCAGTGTGAAGTGGGCGGTGTGGTCATCATAGTGATGGAAGCTCACTTCCAAAAAAAAATTGGAATTTTGGAAGTGCATAATCCTATTTATAGGTTATTAACTCATTCACTGCCAGCTTATTTCAAGCTTGTTGGTCCATATGCCAAAGGCATTATGGATCAAACGGAGAAAAAAAATTATCCGTTTTTTTTTTAACATTGAAGTGGATGGAGAATTAACTTTTTGAAAATCGTTTTCTCCTAGTTCCTTTGAGATTAAAAAGAAAAAAAATAACCAAAAAAAAAATAAAAAAATAAAAAAATTTATTTTGAAAGTTTTTTTTTTTTTTAGGTGACGTCAAAAGACGTCATTGGCACTAATGGCACACTGAAAACGGCCGTCAAAAGACGTCATTGGCACTATATGAGTTAATGTCATCATGTGTCTCGCTAGCCAATCACAGTGCTGAATAGAGTCAGCCAATAGAGTCAGCCAATCACAGTACAGGAAAGTGGGCCAAGTGGGCCAATCACAGTGCAGGAAACTAATACTAATGAGGTGTCCCAACCCCACTTATAGGGGCGGCTACACCGCCCAAAAATAATTGCGTGCAAAAACTGTGCCAGCAATTTTTCAATTTTCAGCATTATTATTATTTTTTTTAAACACGTCAAACACGTCATTGGCACGTTGCGCCATTGCGGTAAAACACGTGAAACACGTCAATGGCACTCAATGAGTCACCGTATATGCTTAGTTGACCGGAGTGCCGCAGGGATCAATACTTGGTCCCTCCCCTCATGTTTTCCCTCTACTACACCAGGGGTTCTCAAAACCTTTTTATGCCAGGACTCTTTCATGGGGGAGATCTTTTTGGCAACGCCACACTTGATTTGTAGTACCATTTCAAAGTTAGCATACATTGGTAATAGAAATGGTTATTAGAAAATGCATTTAAAACGCTGTGATTGCTGCTGATTTTGTGTCTTATCAATGTAGTTTTTAAGTTCACATTTGTACATGGAAGCATACAGCATAATAGCCTAAGTTGTCAGAACTTTAATGAATACAGAGTAATGCATTCACTAGTTACGCTTTCCAAAAATACACGTCTTAATGGGAATGATCAAATTGTCTTTTTTTCAGATGTCAATGTTCCACCCCACCGTCGCCTTCCCGAGACCCCACTTGGGGCCCCAGCCCATAGTTTCGAGAACCTCTGCTCTACAGCAATCTTGTCGTCGAAAATACCCAATAAACTATAAGCTCGCAGCACGTGGCAACTTGTAGATCGGCTATTTTCTGTGAATGTTCACCCCAGAGTAGGGACAATAGGGTTCATGTGGTTAAAATAATTGTTACAAGGAAGTAGTAGGATTTGCATCCTAGTAGATCCTACGAGGTAGTGGAATTTGCATCCTACTACTTTGCGGTACGGCTTTCAAATCACAGGTCTATCCTTGGGGCAGTAAGCATCTCATGCGTGCCTATCTATGTCACCCACAACTCCAGGGAAAACGGTGATTTGCATAAATGTGGCTTGTTTTTTTGCCTGACCTAATGCTGAGAAATGGGGAAGTGAATCAATGCGTATTATTGGAAGCTCACACACCTTGACTTTGTAGAGGAATTGAGAATAAACAATATAATGCTTTTTTTTCTCCATCCGCTTAATTCAAGAAAAGATTTCACTATGCATATACACTGCACTTTCTCTCTGTTCACACTCGCAGTATTATTAACTCTACCGTCCTCATGGCAGCGTTATACCAGCCCACTTTACTGCTACGGTATATTGCTCTATAAATTGCATGCATTAATATTTACATTTGGCCTATAACTTTTGAACCTTTGGGCATACAATCAAAATGAAGGGGTTGGATCAGCCCTCCTACATTGAAGTCAGAACCAACTACTCTTAGAGGTTAGAACTGCCCTCCCATAGTGGTGAAGTTTAGCATAGTTTAGTTTAGTTTAAAAGGAATATCTTTTTTTTTTCTTTTTTTCCTTCACAGCACCAGGAGATATCATTTTTCGAAGATTTAGACTCCAATCCACTTCCTGGTTAACTTATGAGTTCAAAAGCCTGTATCTCGTCTCCTGTGTACATTTTTTTATTATTATGTATTTTTGACTATTTTCGACTATTTTCAACTGGCTGCAACTATGGAACGGATTACCTAATGTTTTAAAATAAATTCCCCCAATTGTACGAGACCTCTATGTGTGTAATGAGGTGATCACCGTGAGGACGGTGATCACTGAAAATATTTTGTGACTACTTGAAAAAGGTTCAAAAATGGTAAAAAATCCAGGCACTGTGAGTACCTGAAAAAACACTGGCACTCAATGTGTTAATAGAAGATATCATAACAAAACATACATAAAAGTTCAATAAGAACAATACAAAAGCTCACAAGGTAGAAACACAAAACCTAGATAGAAAAATTAAATGAGTAAATCACATACAGTAGACTACCGTGTAGATGAAATAAGATATCGTTTCTTAATGTTTGCTAAAGATTGGACACATAACTAAAGTCATCACCTTACTTGCCAGAGAGTTCCACAACTGAGGGCCTCTATAATTTATGACAAATTGATGTTTTGAAGTACGACCGGAGTCAGGAGTTCTTTCCTAAGAAAGGACTATTCATAACATGTTCTACTCCTACACCTACAAGCACAACCAACCAACCAACCATCCACTTAGGACCCACTACTGGCCCACAGGCCACCAGTTGCCAACCCCTGATCTCCAGCAGTCAAATAAAATGTTTTCCAGCACTTCATTGAAGACTCGGTTCCGTTACATGAACAGATTACACATCCAGTGAGCAGCAAAGTGGATGCAGTGCAGACTGTGCATTCCACAGCCATGACACACCACACAGCAGCTTTATGAGAGAGCGCACACACACACACACACACACACACACACACACACACACACACACACTCTACCTATGATATATTAATAACTCTAATAACATTAGATATATTAATAACTCTAATAACATTAGATGAGTCAAGGCCAGGCTAATTCAACTACTTAAGCCCTATATACTTTGTTGTACGACAAAAAGGCGAAAATAGCACATCCACAAGCTTGTATAACTGCTTTGTTTGCTTCTCTTTTCTTCTTGTTTTTATCTTAAAAATGTAAAAAAATGTTTGATGGATTTAGAAAATCTTTTAAATAAATATGGACACCAGGGTTAACATGGTATCACGTTGCCAGACGATCAACCTGCGCCTGCTGCTACATCTGGGGAAAATCTATAGCGTAATGGATGGTCTTGAACAGACAGAAAGGACCGATTCAGCCAGGTTTCGGATAGTGCTGCACGATTCTTGCTCAAATGTGAATCACGATTTTCCTCCATAAGAATTGAGATCACGATTCTCACACGATTCTCACACAATTCTCTTGTAAATATAAAAATATTAAGCAAAAAAAATAAAATAATAATAATAATAATTGAAAAAAAAATCGTCATAATTTAAAATCGAGATTGCATAGGTGTCTGAATCGAGATCACGATCTTTTTTCGATTAATTGTGCAGCACTAGTTTCAGAGAGAAATAAGCAACCAGGTCTATTATATGAAAACAAGCCCAAAAGAAGCGACTAGGCTACAATGAGCATTTAAACCTATAAACATCGGCGATTTGAAAATAGCCGATCTACAAGCATGCGACACGTTGTGAGCTTGTAGATCTGCTATTTTCAAAAAAGAAATCTTGAAGAAAAACATTTTAACAACACAAATGTTTTAAAGGGGTCCCTGGCATATAATATTTTCAGATGGGGGAGACATGAAAATGTTTGAGAACCACTGGTTTAAACAGCATTATGTGTAATGCTGTTTAAACCAGTGGCAAGTCCAAAATAACCAACTGCACTTTAGAAACGAGCCCCAAAAAAACACAACGCTCAAGTACCAATATTTACAGGCTACTTTACAGAAAAACAAGCCCAAAGTCGCTTATAATAAGCGGGCATGGCAACACTGATTGCCAATGAAACCCTCTGTGATTAGCAACCATCAGGGGATCAATCATACTGGAGATACATACTCTGTGACTACTTCAAAGGGTAAGAAAATCGAAAAATCGCTGGCAGTGGGCAAAAGCAGCCAGAAATAAGTCTGGGAGTGAAAGAGTTAAGACCAGGAACACATCTGTGTCATTTTAGATTTTTTTTTTACTATAAAAAAAAAAGCACAAGCTCATAGCGCGGCACTGAGTGCCGCACTATGAGCTTGTAGATCTGCTATTTTTTTTTTATCGTGAAAATGTGTGCACATCTCTATATATATATATATATATATATATATATATATATATATATATATGTTTTAAAGCAAAAAAAAATAACTCCGATCTGTGCTTCTGGGGGTCCCTGGTACAGCATATTTTGAGATGGGGGTCCGTGGTCAAATACATATCACTTTGGGGGTCCTTGACATGGAAAAGTTGGAGCACCACTGCACTGATATAGCAACAAGTTTTTAAAAAAAAAGAACTTTTAGGATTTAGAAGACATTTGTAGAATCCCCTGAAGCTAAGATTTGAGTTACAAATGTTTGCTTTAAAAATATATATTCATATTTGCACAAATCTAAGATTTCTCTAAAATAGCAGATCTACAAGCTCATAGCGCTCAGTGCCGTGCTATGAGCTTGTATATCTGCTGTTTTAAAATAAATCTAAAGTGACACAGATACGTTCCCGGATTGTTTTTTGGTGAAAAGGTTAAAGGTTCTATGACATTCATTTTCACTTTTTTTTTTAATATGTTTTTTGGGGGGTTTTATGACCCCAATTACACCCAAAAAATCTGAACTTTGAACATTCAGTGGATTTTCTGTGGTCTGGGGTTTTCTGAATAATTAGGCTGAAAAGTAATCTGAGCTTGGCCCTTCGGCAGTGAGGTCACAGCCGATTAATCCCGCCCACTCTCCTCCTCGCCCCTCCCCTCCCCTATCCTTTCCTTTGGGGGGGGCGGAGCAGAGAAGATGATTGACAGGCAAAATCCCTCACCAGCGACACCCGCAGGCAAAGATTTCTTTTTTCATTGCGGTTGAAAAGGCTTTAGAAATGTGAGAGAAAAACACCTGCCATGGATCAATGGAGTGGATTTTTTTGTTAAAACTTTCTATACACGTTTGAAGGACCATGACAAAGACTTTTGGTAAAACTGAAGGTCATGAAACCTTTAAAGCTCTATATTCAGAGAGTAATAATTGCTATAGAGTGTTTGTTCAGTAACAGGGGTCTCCCCGTCTCTCCAGCTCTTTAATGAACATAAAATACATACATATATACACAGGTGGGTTGCCAACTTCATCCGATCAGGAGACCGCACCCGTTCACCAGCTTTCATTTTTACATTGTTCCAGTTCCAAATGTGTGTCTGCTCATTTCTTTGTGTCATCACCTACAAATGACCTCATTTATCAGGTATGAGTTCTCTCTCTTGATTGGATAAAAGCCCTTTTCTGTTTACAAACACTCTATAGAAATGATAACTATCAGAATATGGAGTCATTTAACACTTATTTGAACAAAAAACGAATAACTTACGGCACTTTTAATAGCAGCTTTAACTGGTTGCTGGCTGCAGCTTAGTCTATGGTCAGGTTAGGTGGATGACTCAAATGTCAGAGTGTCCCCTCAGCAAGAAAACAGACAAAGAAAAAGCTACCTGGCTGATAGGAAACGGCAGTGTTTTTTTTACTTAAAAGTTCTTTCTTCTTACGTAAAAGTATCAATACTGCAATGTAGAAATACTCTGTTACAAGCAAAAGTACGGAATTCTAAATGTACTTGAGTAAAATTCAAAAGTATTGGCATCAAAATGTACTTATAGTACCAAAAGTTAAAGTACTCATGCAGTATGTCCCATTTCAAAGTTTCCAAAAATCATTTGAAAATAGCAGATCCACAAGCTCACAACGCGTCGCATTGTGAGCTTGTAGATAGGCTATTTTCAAATGGCCGAAATATATATAGAGGTTATAGTGGTTAATGTATGTTTAGTAATAAAAACAAAAATCTAAAAAGTAACTAGTAACTAAAGTTTTCAAATAATTGTAGTGGAGTAAAAGTACAATAATTCCCTCAGAGATGTAGTGGAGTAGAAGTAAAAGTATTGAAAATTGGAAATACTCCACTAAAGTAAAAAAAAAAAAAAATCACAATTGTACTTAAGTACAGTACTTAGTTACTTTACACCACTGGGAAACGGACATTAATTAATCAGAAGGTCTGTCTGGTGGATAAGATTCATTGTGTTTGGAGAGGTTCTCCAGTGCTTTGGGTTCCTGTCCAGAGGAAACGGCCCTTATTGCCGTCATGTGTTCCCACCCCTTCTTCACCTCTTTTTTTCCCCCTGTTGTTTTGTCCCGCCACATTCCACCTCCCCCCAACCCTCTCTACCACTCCACTTCATCTCCTTCATTGTGTCCCATTTTATCGCTCCCCGGGGTGTCTGGGTTTGATGACCCCCCCCCGCCCCAAATTGTTTTCTGCAGAGACGCGTGCCCCGTTTACCGTTTTATCATGCTAATGCCGGCGCGCGCGAGCGGTACATGCATTGATGTGGTGTGGGCCGTTACGCAGCATAAATAACTCTGTTGTCAGTCACCTGCAGAACAAAAGAGAAATGTAATTCAAGAAAATGGGAGCTAATATAATTACAGCACTCCACGGAGTCTGGTAGACCACAAAGAGACAGCGGGCTGTGCGTGTGTGTGACACACACACACACACACACACGCTCATTTAGGATTTACATTACAAAGTGGAGAACATTTTTCTGACGAGATTTATGTACCCGAGGTCACCGTGACAAGGGCAACAGACCCGCTGGTGGCTACACACACACACACACACACACACACATTTGTATTACTTTACTTGCGAGGACATCAACATTTAAGGATGGTTATTTCATAAAAAATACCTTTCACCCAATTTTTCATCCTAACCCTAAAGTCAGACTTCACACGCTCTGGTGTCACGAACCCAAAATAGCCGATCTACAAGCCCACGTGACGCGACCTTATAGATAGCCGATCTGCCGGGTCACGTGTGCTTGTAGATCGGCTATTTTGAGTGTGCGACAGCAGCGGACAATTATTATCATTATTTTGCACAACTATAAAAGTTTTTTTTTTTCCTTCTTGTGACTGTCTATTCCTCAAATTCTACTATACTTGTGGGGCCATTTGGCCCTCACAAGTATAGTCACAAGTACACACACACACCCACAGAGCGTTACCTTGGAAACCAGATAAGATCTGGACCACGTTGTCGTAGACCATCAGGGTAGCAGCTCTCTCCGGCAGCAAGTCCAAACTGAGCGACGAAAACACTGAAAAAACACACAAAACATTTGTGTCACACACACACACATGCACACACAGTTTTTTGTACACGTACCTAACCACAAAAATACTTAAACACACACACACACACACACACACACACACACACACACACTTGACATACAGCTATGTTCAAAATGCTAGGACAGACACATGCTTGTGTGCGTGCACACTTGTGTTGGATGGCTGTTCCAGTCTGGCTGGGTTTCCCCTCCATTGTACTGTTGTTCCTGCTCCTCACTGCTGGGAGGATGACCCCATTCACATAAAACACTGCGTTTCAACATGGGCACCGCGGCCCACACAGGGCCAGGACATTGCAAAGGAAAGGGGGGGGGGGGAAGTAAATAAATAAATCTTAAAATATATTTAAAAAAAAAGGTATTTCAATTCATAAGATGATTGTGCCTGACAGTGTAACCACGTTCAACCTGGCGTCCATATTTTGGGCATGTCATTATTTGTCAAAAAAAAAATTTTAAAAACAATTTCAAAGAATTTTCAAAAAAGCCTTTTTCCTCTCTTCTTTTTTTAAAGACATCTGGCGGGTCCTTGGAATGGAAAAGTTTGGGAACCCCTTTATTCACCAGTTGACTATACACACACACACACACACACACACACACACACACACACAGCGGCCATGTTGCTCTGACCTCATATTTGCGGGTTGGGAAGAAATGCCAACCATGGCCGCTGTGTGAATATGGTGAATTCAGTCATCTCTCTGGACAGATCTCTCTAAACATGTAGTGTTGTTGTTGTTTGTAGGAGTAAACACCGAAGCACCCGGGAGGAAGTGGGCTAAGAAAGGGGAGGAGCCAAACCAAGTTCCTGTTTCCACACAAAAAAAGGAGGGGGTGCCCCCCCCCAGAGTAGGGCCGCCACGATTACACATTTAAGTTGACGACTAATTGTCACTCAAATAATTGCGATTAACGATTTAATTGTTTGCCGTTGAACATTGGAACGTATGAAAAAAAAAAGATACATTTCTGTTTGCCTTTTAGGCTTCGTAATCAAAAATTGCACAAGGCAGATATGATTTAAATATACAAAGAATAATTGACATTCCATAATTTGAAATGTAAAAATAGCAGATATAGCTGATCTACAAGCGTTGTAAGCTTGTAGATCAGCTATTTCTGCTATTTTTATATTTGAAAATGGGTGAACACTTTAACATAGAAGCAATTATGCAAAAATAATTGCGATTATCTCAAATAATTGCGATTAGACTATTATGTCATAATTGTGACAGGCCTAGCCCAGAGGCAAAAACAAAGGAAAAATACAATATTTCTTTCCTTTTGTTTTCTTTACCAAATGGGTTCCCACAGATTGCCCATTCAGAGATGAATCAAGTCTCATCATCGCTAAACTGACAACATGGTTGATGTAATGAGTAAAAGAAAGGACAAGAGAAATGAGCGCAACAGTGTCACTCGCCAAGAATAACGGATCAACAAGCTAACAATGCGTTGCATAACTTGTAGACGATAACTGAGGCTTTACTGTTGTCTGAGTGGAACAGGGTCTGTACAGGACTCGTCTAGTTCAAGGGGAAATACTGCAACACTGTGTGGCTCACTTCACTGATGATGGAACATGACATATATTATTGCTGTCGGGCAGAAACCTCTTGTCTCATATTTTAACTAGAGATGCACCGCTTGCAAAATTCATGGCCGATTCCGATTCCTGTTTTTTTTTGTCTGACCTGCCGGTACCGTTTTTTTCCGATACCGATTTTCTATCTAAGAACTAGACAGTAGGGTTGCTCCAATGGCATTGGAGTGGCATTACTATTATTATTATCCTCCTGACTTAATTTTTTATCAAAAGGGGGTCAAAAGTATGCCCAATAAAAGCCTATTATTGGGCAATGGGGATCCTTGGAGACGCTGCTGTGGTGCTGTGCTGCTGTGCCAGAAGCGCTTCCCTTAAAACACCATAAAAATAAGGGCAGGAGGATAATAATAATAGTAATATAGTAGTAGGATGGCATTAAAACAATGCCCTCCCTAAAAAAAAAGAGAAAAAAAAGATTTTTTTTTTTAAATAAAGTGGTAGTCGACTAGTCGACTACCACTGGGTCAAATTAGTCGATCTGTAAAAATCTCTAGTCGTGAAAGCCCTAATATCCGATATCCAAATTCACAGATGATATCCAGTCTAATATCATGATATGGATATAATATTGATGCCCTGAAAGGCCTTAAAAGATCTGTAACATTGCTGTCATGGCTGTGTTACTGTTATAGAGCTGCATGATTATGGCAAAACCTATTATGGGTCCATAGAGATCAGTCATTACAATTATTATTTAAAAACGAAACAATCAAAATCTTATTGCAAAATGATTGTCTTATTTTGACTAAAAGCTGAAATAAATAAATAAGGTTTTCCCATTCAGACATATTGTATGTCTACATTTCATTGTTTTCAAGGTGAGACATTTACCTTATGTCACTCCAGTCTAGTCTGTTGCCTTTCAATTATTTCAAAGGCAAAAATATTACCGTATGTCACTACTTCACTTGTTTTGGCTTGTTTTAACCTCTGTATAGGGACTTAAAATGTTACATTTACTCTCTGTTGCTCAGTGTTAACTTTCAGAAGAGGCTTAACAAGCTTTATTATGCAGCTTGGTTGAATGCTTGATTCTGATTGGTCAATCGCTGAATTCAGCGGTGTGTTATTTCAGGATAATGACCGATGAGCTCAATACTCAGAGCACCTGCTCATATCACCTGAGCTGCTTGATTTTATGCTGTATCCAACATGACAGCCATGTAAACAAGCACACTGTGTCATTTACAGCTAAATGTTGCTCTCAAGAATGTTTTTTCTCTGTGTGGAGTTTGCATGTTCTCCCCGTGTCTCCTAGGGTAGGTACCCTCACAAAAACATGCAGTAATCCTGGTCTCTATACCGCCTCCCCCTTGTTAGTTGGGGCGCCTGATGGAGGGGAAAGGAACTGGTTGGAATAACGTGTTCCTTCCTTCCACATGCTACGTCCTAACGGGGAAACTCCCCCCGGTCAGGTGATAAGAAGCCTAGTTGGCTCTCATGCCAACGGCTCTGGGCTCCCTAGGCTGGCAGGGGGAGTGTAGCGCCCAGGATCACTTAGACAATTTGCACTGGGTGAAAAAAAGGGTTGCAAAATCGTGGGATACAATTTTTTAAGTAAAAAATAATGTTTTTGAAAACATTTTAAGCGAGAAATAGACAGTGCAGTAACCAAAAATGATTATTTGATCAACTACACTTCCGTGTTTTCCGAGTCGACCGTTTCCGCCCAGCGCAACACTTATGGAATACTTTCATTGCCGTAAGTAAGGAAATACTTTGTTTTGTGGTTACTTTCGGGGTCAATCATTACACATGATCACAACGCCTTGTGTTGTTGTTTGAAGCTGCTTGCTGCATTAAGGAAACGTGCAGGTAGGAGGGGATGAGCAGCTACCGACTGTAGGGAGAAGTGGGAGAAGTGTTTGGACACGCACACACACACACTTGTTGAACACCCGTCCGTGTTCAACAACAATGCATAGATCAACCGGGGGGGGGGGGGGGACCTTGGAACTGGCTAAAATAAAGGGATGTTTATAGTCTGGCTTTTTCTGTAGCCTGCAACAGCTTTTGCAATGCTGCTGCATTCAGTCAATGAAAGTGAAAGTGATTCCAAATGCATCCATGGACCGTCTGGAAAGCCTGGTGACGCGATGTTAGCCTGGTAAACCCTCCCTCCGGAAATCTCATTTCTATTTGATTCCTGGAGTGAGTCTGGCATGAACCGCCTCTCTGCAATATTGGCTGTGTATGCCAAACGGCCGCGCCTATCAGCGTCGTCGCTCATTGTTCTGTGATTGACAGCTTACGTTGGCCAATCAGGTGGCGAGTTCGAGTGAGCCCAAAACACGAACGGCAGCCATCTTTTTCTTGTGCGGCCAATTCTCCGCTATTTTTTTACTTCAAAAAGCTCTCTAACTTCTATTTTGAGGCACGGAATTTACTTATAAGATATCGTTTGGATAGAATTTAGTTGTTTAACTTCATATATGTGGTCAATTAATCATGACAAAGCCTATTTAAAAAATAATAATTAGAGAACCGGTAGGGGCGGGCAGTGACACCATTGTACCCGAAAAAGGCAACCCATTTTGGGTATGGCTGTCTCAAAAGTCCCGTCGCGTCACATTAAGACTGGTGAACTGCTGATTGGCTGAAGGGGAAAAATTATCATTGGCTGAAGGGGTTGTCAGTCAACGGTATTACTCCCGCCCAACTCCAGCACAGCCAATATTGCAGACAGGCGGATCAGGCCAGACTCACTCCTGAAATGAAATGGAATTGAGATTTCCGGAGGGAGGGTTTACCAGGCTAACGCGATGTCACCGCCTTTAATTTCTCTCGTGATTGACGGTGACGGCATTGAGTAGGCTATAATGGATTATGGAACGTATCCTTACATTGCCAACGGTAATCAGCACCATCTGTAAGGCTGCCATTCGGCTACTAGTTTACTGAGTGGCACGACTTGACCATCATGCTGTGCAGTGCCCATGCAGTGTCCATAAAAGCGGAAATTTATGACAGTGACCGGCCCGGTCGCCGATTTGATATTAAATCGTCAATTTTGATCTGCGGCCGATTGATCGGTGCGACTAAAAGTTTAACTTTGTGTTTTTCCGTAAATTAACGCCTTAATTGATCATCCCTAAGCGTCACACAAAAGCATCAAAAGTAGAAGATCCACAAGCTCGAAACGCGGCGCGAAGCGACGCGTTTCGAGCTTGAGGATCTGCTACTTTTGAATTTGCATCCTGAAAAGTAACAGTTTTGGAAATATATAGATATATAGATGTATGAAAATATGGACCACTTCTCTTTAGGTTTATAGTCACTTTAACCCCATTTGAATTCTAATTTGCATAAAATATAAGACTTTCTATTTCACTTGTGTTTGAACAGTGTATGAACAGAATACAAGCTGTTGGATCAGCAATAGCTGTATTTTAGAATTCAGTGCACGAGGTGGGTTTCTTTCTTTAAATACTTTCGAGACCAAATGTAGGGCTTCTTCAACACTATATTTAACTGTATTTAAAACTTTTTAAAGCCGGGTTTGTTTTGGACACATTGTCAGACTTCTCCAGGTCTTGGAGAAAGAAATGGGTGCCTGTTAAACACTAGTGCAGGGCTTTCCAAACGTTTCCATGCCAAGTACCCCCAAATAGCCATAATCACTGGCTGCGGCCCCCCTTATTGTGAGATGTTTTGACAATGACATGATCGTTTTGTATGCAAGTTATCTGAAGACGGGGTGATATCATGATGTTTATGGACCCAGAAGTCAATATACATTTATACATGTCATCCCCACTAATATAAAGCCCCATTTATACTTTGTCGCGCGACGGTGCAGAATAGCAGACTTACAAGCTCATCGTGACGGAACATAAATCAGGCTTAACACATTCACCGCCAAAGTTTTTTCATAATAAAATCACCCACTGCCAGGGTTTTAATCATTTTTTTATAGAAACAATGTGAATTATTTGTCCGTTTATTTTTTAACATTGAAGTGAATGGATTTTTTTATTTATTAATTCGTTAGGGTTATACATTTATACTCAAAAATTAGAGAAACTTTTTAGGAATTCAAAAACAGAATAAAAGAAAATAATTAAAAGGGGAGAATTCTCCCCTTTGGCGGTAAAGACCATTGACTGAAAAGGGGAGAATTCTCGGTCATCTTCTCTCTAAACTTCCTCAAGTACGCAATTACTGCGATCACACACAGAGAACGGATGATTCTGGTGAATGTATGGGATGTGTCGGCGTTGAATGTTTAATATTGTTCATTCAAATATATAATTATTCTAGAATGCTGAAAAAGCAGGTTCAACATCAGGTTGAAAGTAGTTAACTAACCCATTGAGCGCATCTGTGTCATTTTAGAATTCTTTAGCTATTCAAAAATAGCAGATATACAAGCTCATAGCGTGGCACCGAGTGCCGCGCTATGAGCTTGTAGATCTGCTATTTTTGAAAAATCTTGAAAAAAAATTGTTTAGATTTCTTTCAAAAAAATTTAAGGATTTAGATTTTTTTTAAAGAATCGCCTCAGGTCTTAACACATTAACCGCCAAGACCGTAGTCCTACGGGCCGTTAAATCCAACTGTTAAGCGCCGAGACCGTAGCCCTACGGGCTGTGGTGCTTTTTCCTTTTTTTCGATTATTTTTTTTTTTCAATTTTCCAGGGGGACCATTTTCAGTGTAACACCACCCGAAATCGACCGGAAGTGCGTCACGTTTTTTGTTTCCCGTCTGCCTTCATTCTAAGTCGTACACAAAAAAACCCTGTAAAAGCTGTACAGGACATGTAGTTTTTCATCCTCGCATTTCCCATGTTAACATAAACGATCAGAACTCAAACATGGCGGCTCCGTTTGACACGCGGTCTCGACGAGTAGACACCAGGACATGTGCCCGTTGTTTACAAACAGTGGATCGGGCAATCTAAAGGATTTTAACGGGGCCTATGGCGACCTGAAAAAAACAAAAAACAACAATAAAACCTTGGCACTGGTGAGTACATTATGAGATTAGCCCTTGGCGGTGGATGTGTTAATGGGTTAAACTGGCACATAATTGTACAAAAAAACGTATACAATTATATACACATTCAGGATTTTTTCAGTTTTCTCTTTCCACCTGGCCCCACTGGCGGCCCTCCTGAAGGCCACTGCCCGCACTTTGAAAACCTGTGTTTCTCGGGGAAGACATTGTACAAGTCTCGTACCAAACCACAACGACAAGACGAATCCCTTCAATGGCAATGCCTAATTTACATTCCGTGGTACGACAGTGTTGCTGTGCCAAGAAGAACAGATCTACAAGCTGACAACGTCGCGTTGTCAGCTTTTATAGATCCGTTCTTTTCGGCACAGCGACGGCTTAAAAGCCTGCGGAACGCAGAACCGCCCAAACCGTCCGTGAGAACGTGTTTGGCGCGTTCGCATGGGACGTGACGCCAGCCATTCAAAGTGCTTTCTGTCCTGTATTTCTATGTAGGACGCACAGTCTGTCTGTCTATATGCATGTGTGTCTGTCTCTCTGTCTGTCCGTCTGTGTGTGTGTGTGTGTGTGTGTGTGTGTGTGTGTGTGTGTGTGTGTGTGTGTGTGTGTGTGTGTGTGTGTGTGTGTGTGTGTGTGTGTGTGTGTGTGTGTGTGTGTGTGTGTGTGTGTGTGTGTGTGTGTGTGTGTGTGTCTCAGCCATTCACAGTGTTCTATGTGGGACAGCAACACAGCGTGTGTCCTCTCATCCTTCCTTCCTCTTTGCTCCTCCATTGTTCAGAGCTGGTAAGTGTGTTAATCCAATTGGCCGACGTTCCACTGCCTCTTAGAATCAACCCCTCAACACACACACACACACACACACACACACACCGACACAATGCCGTGCACACACACACATCCGCACACACACACGTCACATATACCCTCAAAACACACACACAAAGCCATGCATGCACACTCTGACCCTCAAAACACAACACAATGCCATGCACGGACGCAGCACACACACACACACACACACACACACACATATACCCTTAAAACACACCAACACAATACTATACATACACATCCTCAAAACACACAAGAACCAAATGCAACACACACACACTCTCAGTCTTGCCCACAGTATAGCCTCTAGGGATGCCTTGTGTGTGTGTGTGTGTGTGTGTGTGTGTGTGTGTGTGTGTGTGTGTGTGTGTGTGTGTGTGTGTGTGTGTGTGTGTGTGTGTGTGTGTGTGACAGAAGGCTTAAGCAACCCCCTTGCTGGGTTTTGGCATCTATTGTAATAAATTAGTAATAGAGCACTCCACTTATTAGCTCACACACCTGGTGCTCACACACACACACACACACACACACCCCCACACACACACACACACACACACACACACACACACACAAGGACCACACTCAGCACTAATGAGCTGGTTTAGGAGTTTAGCCTTTTACACTTTCTTTCCACTATAAAGCCTGGCTGGTGATTTGTGTTCAGGATCTCTGGCTCATTATATCAGGTTATTTTCCAGTCAATCATCATATTTACACAATACACACAAGGTATTTATTGACATTAAGGGTGAAACAGTTAATCGAAATAATCAATTTTAATTGATTGTGTGACAAAAAAAAAACTGTTGATGATTTAATAACATAATTAATGCCTATTTTGGGGATGTCTCTATAGGCGGAAAATGTCCAAGAAAGCAGAGCTTTTAGATCGTCTATTTTCACTATTTTTGCACGACACCGTTGTGAGACGAATAAAATAACGCTAGTCGATTCGTTGATGTATAAAAATTGAAAAATCTTGATTAATCGAAAATGTAATTGATAGAATACGCATCTGTGTAACCACTTTAACTCATTCACTGCCACAATTATTGCTGGCCGCGTTTGCCCACTGCCAGAGATTTTTCATTGAAAAAAAAAAGTACTCAGGAGCCGAGATACAGAATTTTTAAGTTTTAAGTTAACAAGGAAGTGGATGGGAGTGTAGATCTTTAAACAATCATATCTCCTTGGTCTTTGGGTCAAATTTAAAAAAAAAAAAAAAAAAAAAAAAAAATACGTTTTTTACGTCAGTGGCAGGATTGGTAAACGGGACAAATTACGTTTTTTACGTCAGTGGCAGTGAATGAGTTAACCATTATTTTATGGGCTATAAAATAGCTGATCTACAAGCTCATAGCGCGGCACTCGGTGCCGCACTATGAGCTTGTAGATCTGCTATTTTTGAAAAATCTTGAAAATTGGTGCAAATCTTTGAATATATATTTTTTAAGGCGAACATAATTAACTCAAACATTTGCTTCTGGGGGGTCTCTGGAACAACATATTTTGAGATGGGGGGTCCGCCCTTGACATGAAAAGGTTTGAGAACCACTGATTATAACATGTTTTTTTTTTCAAAAACTGTGATTTAAAAGACATTTGTAGAATCCCCCAGAAGCAAAGATTTGAGTTAAAAATGTTCGCTTTAAAAATATATATAAGATATATATTCAAGATTTGCACTAATTTTCACTAATTTTAACTCTTTGACTGCGGACGACGCGATAACGCGTCAAGTGCTACTTTGTCCAGTTGGCCGTCGACGCGTTCGACGCGCGTTCATTGTTTAATCTCTGATTGCGCTATGCTGCTTAATATTCAATGTTATTTTCAAGTTCCACTTACTTCACCCACATCTGCATCCGGTTTCATGACCTGGATTCCGTTTCCGGTTTTTGATTTTTTTTTCCCCGGTCATTTTCGTCCAGAATTGGAAAACAAACGGTTTTTCACACGGTATAACAGACAAACGGACAGGTTCTCTTCTATAATCTATGGTCTGGGTGACGATCAGTCATCGCCGTCGTGTATCACATCGTAATTTTGGCCGATCAGACAATCTGGGACTACGTCACATCCGTTTTCATGTTTTTCCCTGTCTAATCTCTCAAGAAGGGTGACAGTGACCCAACGACCTGATCAAGCTGTCATGTGCTGCTCTCTAGTGGCGGTTTTGTGCTGTGACTTTAAATTATGTGTCTTTAAATTATTTTCATGAAGAAAATTCAAAATATAAAAATAAAAAAACACGAAAATTGCTGGCACTGGGGGAGTACTTTATGAAAATACTCTGGCAGTCAAAGAGTTAAGAAAATAGCAGATCTACAAGTTCATAGTGCAGCACTCTGTGCCGCGCTATGAGCTTGTATATCTGATTTTTTTTTTTTTATATCTGCCATTTTTCTACTTAATTGATAGAAAAATCGTTAAGAAAAGTATCAATAATTGCAGCCCTAACTGACATGATTTCTGTTTCAGCGCCTGAAACAAAAACAAAAAGGAGTCAAACATTGGGGTTTGGGGGAGGGGCTAAAAAAAAACGCAGTCCTACCGGGCAGCCTGTTGGGACTCCAGGGGGCGGAGTTTGGGACGTAGCCTTGCCTGGTCGCCGTGACGACCAGCGGCATCCCCAGGCGGTAGGGGAAGCGGAGGTAGGCGTTGCCGTCGGCGGCGGAGGTCTCCGCGGTGACGGAGGTGTGGTTGGCGAACAGCTCGACGGCGGCTCCTCCCAGGGGCTGATGGGTAGTGGCGTCGCTCAGGTGCACCTTCAGAGTCACCTCTGGAGAGAGAGAGAGAGAGAGAGAGAGAATAATAAACGGGTTGAGATGGATAGAAGATGTGGTGACTGACGACAAATAAAAAATACTGAGAAGGGAAAAAGACTTGAGATCTTTCCCCCCCCCCCCCCCCCCCCCCAACTAATTTCAGGGTTCCCCTTATATTATCCCCTTAGTTACGGACCTGTAAGGGTCTATTTGGATTGGAACCCTACTCAAGGAACCCCACTTTGAGAATCATTTAAAACCCACACATTAACTGCCAGAGGTATTTTCATATTTTTTTAGCCAGTGCCAGAGTTTTTCATTGGAAAAAAAAAAGTACTCAGGAGCCGAAATACAGCATTTTAAAGTTTTAAGTTAACAAGGAAGTGGATAGGAGTCTAGATCTTCAACTAATCATATCTCCTTGGTCTTTGGGTGAAATTGG
The DNA here is from genome assembly GCF_963280865.1 of Gymnoscopelus braueri. NCBI lineage: Eukaryota > Metazoa > Chordata > Actinopteri > Myctophiformes > Myctophidae > Gymnoscopelus > Gymnoscopelus braueri. The sequence continues at coordinate 6,350,467 of NC_137605.1, forward strand.
AAAAAAAAAACATTAAAAAATATATATATATATTATTTTTTTTTCACTTCACGTAGATCTACGCGATTGGCACGTGGCGGCTTTAAAGCGGTTCGCATAGATCTACGTGATTGGCAGTGAATCAGTTAAGACCTGAAGCCGATTCTACATGTCTCCTAAATCCCAACAGTTTTCTGAAAAAACGTATGTTTCTATATCAGTGGTGCTCAATCTTTTTCATGTCAAGGACCCCCAAAATGATATGCATTTGGCCGCCGACCCCCCCCATCTCAAAATATGTTGTTCCAGGGACCCCCAGAAGCAAAGATCCGAGTTAAAAATGTTTGCTTTAAAAAATATATATATATTCAAAGATTTGCACACATTTTCACGATTAAAAAAAAATAGCAGATCTACAAGCTCGAGTGCCGCGCTATGAGCTTGTAGATCTGCTATTTTTGAATAGCCAAAGTGTAAAATAATGCTTTTTTAGCTCAAATCAAAAAGTGACACAGAGGCGTTCCAGGTCTTAAGTAAGAAGTGTGAGTACTTCCTCCACCACTGTCTTTTTTGTTATGTATGACAGTTTGTCTATACTACAACTTGGGTCTAATAAAAGTATATTTTCCTAAATCTGGAGACAATTCATATGTAAACTATACAGATATTTTCCTGCTCATTACTGTGCACATGTACCATGTCTTCGTGTTTGAGCACAAATATGTATTTTGACGCATCCTCCCCCACATCTTCAGCTTCTGGCTAGGGGAAACACTGGCACCACGTACCAGAAGTGTGATTATTTCATTTAATTGTTTGCAGTTAGTGATCAGACAGTTGGGTGAAATCTGTCAAATAAATACATCTGACTTTTACCTGCAATTTAGAGAGCAGGCCTTCTTTGTCATGACAATGATGATAATATGTTATGTCACAATGTGTTGCATTGTGAGCTTGTAGATCTGCTATTTTTTTTGGCACACGACAGTGATGACCAGCACGCACCTCCCACACATAAATGAGACATTAGAAGTGATTTATCATTACCCGTCGTCTTCTTAATAATCATTCACAATACACGCGTGTTGGAATGGAGTGAGAGTTACACATGGTTATAAAAGAGGGTCTTTTCCATCGTTATGCAATTCCAGCGGGCCAAGCATCACCTTTAACCCATTAAAACCGGGAACGCACTTTAACCATTATTTTATACTTTGGCCATTCAAAAACAGCAGATATACAAGCTCATAGCACAGCACGGAGTGCTGTGCTATGAGCTTGTACATCTGCTATTTATTGTTGTGGAAGATTTGTGCAAATCATTGATTTTTTTTTTTTTTAAGCGGAATTATTTTACTCAAATCCTTGCTTCTGGGGGGTCCCTGGAACAATATATTTTGAGATGGGGGTCCGCGGCCAAATACATATAATTTTGGGGGTCCTTGACATGAAAAAGGTTTGAGAACTACTGATATTATAGCATCATATGTTTATTCAAAAAGGGCATTTTTAGAATCCCCAGAAGCAAAGATTTGAGTGAAAAAAAAATCGCTTTAAATATATATATATATTATATATTCAAAGATTTGTAAAATTTGCTTTTTCAAAAAAATAGCAGATCTACAAGCTCATAGCGTGGCACTCGGTGCTGCGCTACAAACTTGTATATCTGCTATTTTTTTATATCCCCAAATAAATCTTAAAATGACACACAGATGCGTTCCCGGTCTTAATGGGTTAAAGCCATTTGGGTGAGCAGTCTAAGGCCCCGTCCCCCTGAGCCAATCACAACAGGACGGACACCTCACTGTTTCCTGGACGCTGGCCAATGGCATTTCCCCTCCTAAACAATGGGCCCTTCCCCCCCCCCCGCTCTGTCAAAGAAGCCTTGGAACAGGACGAGGAAACGACGGCGTGTAAAAACACCTCGCTGTCGCCGGGCAGAAACCTTGTATCTCCATATTTAAACTTTTTATGTTTTTATTTTTTCCCCCCATAAATGTATGCTATACTTCGTCATACTACAGTGTCACACACAAGTAGCAAACATTGCAGACCGGCTATTTTTTGCTTTGTTTTTTAACCCAATAAGACCGGGAAGGGAACGCATCGGTGTCATTTTAACTCTCTCAGAGCCAATGAAATAAAAAAAATATGTTCATACTTTGCCAGCAATTATAAAAAAAATTAAAAGTAAAAAGAAAGTGCTTAGGAAGCGAGATACAGCGTTTTTCAGTTATAAGTTAAACAAGGAGTGGATGGATCTGCAAATCTTCAGATAATGATATATTGGGTTCTGAAAAAAAAATTAAAAAATAATAACAATAATAATAATAATAATAATATTTACTTCTTTTTTTTTTAACTCAGGATTTTTCGTTCTCGGCACTGAGGGCATTCAGAAAAAACTCGGGATATCTCATTGTGTGGCACTGAGAGTTAAGATGTCTTTGGATATTCAAAAATAGCAGATATACAAGCATGTAGATCTGCCATATTTTGGAAAGAAATCGCGAAAATGTGTGCAAATCTTTGAATATATTGTTGCTGTCCGGCAGAAACCAGCTCACTGTGTTGATTAAAAAAATATTGAACCAATCAAAAGTATTAAAAAGCGCTTCTGACAAAACCAGCTAACTCCATTGGATCATCAAACTTTCTGCTAAACCAGCTAACTGGAGTTAGCTGGTTTTGCTGACTCCAGGCTCCACCCCCTTTTGACCTCCAACCTCATTGTGAGCTTGGAGGTCCATTCAGCTGTTCTTATCAATGATGAACAAAACCTCCACTAACTTTTCATTTCCTGAAAAATGAACATTTTGGAGTTAGCTGGTTTCTGCCGGAGATATTATACATTTGTAACTCAAATCTTTGATTCTGGGGGTCCCTGGACCAAAATATTCTCAGGTGGGGGTCCGCGGCCAAATACATAATTTTGGGTGGTCCTTGACATTAAAAAAGTGGCGCGCCACTGATATTATAGCAACATACGTTTCTTTTATTTTTTTAACTGTCAGGATTTAGAAGACATTTGTAGAATCCTCCCAGAAGCAAAGATTTGAGTTACAAATGTTCACTTTAAAAAATATATATATATTCAAAGATTTTCACGATTAAAAAAATGTTTGACACAGATGCTATGCAACTTTCCTCTTCTACCCTGGATTTCAACCAGGTTTCCTGCGCAAGTGCTGAAATCTTAACCATTGAGCTAATAGAGCCTGCCTGCTTGCTCAGGGGATAAATTGAATCTTGACCTTCAGGTCAACATTTGAGTCAGATCCTGTGTCTAGGTGAGACATGACCTTTGACACAATCTAAATGTCTCAATAGAAGAGCAGGGAGACAAAATACAACCATCCCAATTGTATCAGTTATTATATTGTATTAACATACTCTACCACACAGGTTGGATACAATTACATTTTATTCATAAAAAAAGTGTTAAATAGTGCCGCTTTAAGTGTGTCTGAAGTCTGCCTGTGGGTTTTATGAATCTTTAACCGATTCAAAATATCAGAAAGAGCTTGTGATAAAATAATAACTACGCTGGATCCATTGGAACAAAAGGTTCCATTTCCTGAAAACATACAAGGTTTCCGGAGTGGACATTGTGGAGATGGAACACAGCGCCGTTATCTCAGCGCTGCTCCTCTGGGCCACTAAAACATCACATCCACCTTCTCAACACTTGCATAATATACTGGCTGCTACAAATGACCCCTATGTTATCAACAAAGCAGTTCCTTTAATCCATAAAGGCCGGGAACGCATCTGTGCAACCATTATTTTATACTTGGGCAATTCAAAAATAGTAGGGATGTCCGATATTATCGGACGATATTAGCATAAAAATCGATATTGGAAAATATCTGTATCGTTTTTTTGATTGATTTATTTATTACTTAAATTATCTTTAAATAAGTTACAGGAGTTCTTACTGTATGGTGTGTGTGATATGAAATGTGAGCTTACCATAATCACAGTAATCCCCGCATATATCGGTATCGGTTGATATCGGTATCGGAAATTAGGAGTTGGACAATATCGGTATATCGGTTATCGGTAAAAAAAGTCAATATCGGACATCCCTAAAAAATAGCAGATCTGCAAGCTCATAGCGCGGCACCGAGTGCCGCGCTATGAGCTTGCAGATCTGCTATTTTTTTTAAAGTTTTGAAAATCTGCGCAGAATATATATATATATATTTTTTAAAGCGAACATTGTTAAACTAAAATATTTGCTTCTGGGGGGCCCCTGGAACAACATATTTTGAGATGAGGGTCCGCGGCCAAATACATATAATTTTGGAGTTTGAGAACCATTGATTATAGCAACATACGTTTTTTTTTTTTTTTTTAAACTGTTAGGATTTAGAAGACATTTGTAGAATCCCCCCAGAAGCAAAGATTTGAGTTACAAATGTTTGCTTTAAAAATATATATTTTCAAAGATTTGCACACATTTTCATGATTTTTCAAAAAAGAAATAGCAGATCTACAAGCTCATAGCGTGGCACTCGCTATGCCACGCTATGAGCTTGTATATCTGCTATGTTTGAATAGCCAAAGTAGAAGATAATGGTTAAAGTGGTTAAAATGACAGATGCTTTTCCCGGTCTTAATGGGTTAAGTTTTGATAGATCCTAGTCCAATGTCTGCAAACACAGTTTGCCTCATGAACCCTAGCGTCTCTGGGGTCGAAAATAGCAGATTGACAAGCTCGACGTGTTGCGAGCTTGTAGATCTGCCTTTTTTTCTCTATTTGACATACGACAAAGTATAGGATTCAAGTAGCTAAAGGACAGAATGATATAGAACTATAAGGGTAACTGTAGAGCAAGGCGGCACAAAACACTAGCAACGTTAGAGGTTGCATTCCAGTGTGTGTGTGTGTGTGTGTGTGTGTGTGTGTGTGTGTGTGTGTGTGTGTGTGTGTGTGTGTGTGTGTGTGTGTGTGTGTGTGTGTGTGAATCCCCCCCCCCATGTGAAGCATTAAACACATTGCATGCCAAAGACGTTTTAAAACGTCTTTTACTGCTCCATTCACTTCCTGGTTAAAGTATTTGGGAAATATTCGGTATCTCGGCTCCTGTGTTTTACTATGTGTTTTTGGCGAGACATGCTATGTTCAACGGTGTATAACAAGCGAATGTTTTTTTCTTTCGCGGAAGCACAGTGAAACCCTCCGTGATTAACAACCATCAGGGGATCGATCATTCTGGAGATATATTATGTGACTACTTGAAAAGGTAAGAAAAATCATTAAAAAAAAGCTGGCAGAGGCTGCAGCCCGTTTTAGAAAAACCCCTGGCAGTGAATGGTAAATGGTGCATTTATATAGCGCTCTTATCTAAAGCGCTTTACATAGATTGTGCATTACATTCACCCATTCACACACACATTCATACACCGATGGCGGAGGAAACCATGTAAGGCACCAACCTGCTCATCAGGAGCAATTAGGGGTTCAGCGTCTTGCTCAAGGACACTTCGACACCAACTCTGGGGCAGCCAGAACTGGGAACCTTGCGGTTTCCAGGCCACTCTACCCCTGAGCCACTGCCGCCCCGTGAATGTGTTAAGGGGGGAAATCCCCACAATTTAAGGCCTGAGTCCAATTCTTAAAATGTTTTCTAAATCCTAACAGATTTTTTTTTTTTTTTTTTTTTTTTTTTACGATTTTTCAAAAATAGCAGATCTACAAGCTCGTAGCGCGGCACTCGGTGCCGCGCTATGAGCTTGTAGATCTGCTATTTTTGAATAGCCAAAGTAACCTAAAGTGACACAGATGCGTTCCAGGTCTAAATGGGTTAAAAAAAATGTATTCCAAGCCATGATATTTTATCCCCACTACTACTAGTGATGACATGGCTCCATGGGCACACTCACAGTAGCCCGGCATTACGTGGATTCACTCACACGTCCCTCCACGGTAGCAGGAACGTGTGAGTGAATCCACGTAATCAGTCTGGCAATGCTAGGCTATGGGTGTATAGAGGCTTAAACTGAGGCAACACCAGGCTTCATTATGGATACAGTTTACACACACCTGTTCACAGGATTCTCACAAAATGTAATTTACATACAAACACAGAACCACACGGAATTGTGAATTTCTCTTCTCTATGTTGATGCATTAATTGCATGTTTTTTTTTTGTACCGTTTGAAATGTTTCACTTAGTTAAAAGGTGTAGGAGAGACATACCTGTGCAACTCTGCAAGGCAACAGGCTTAAAAGCAGCATTGTTTATGTCTTGAAAAGTGCACTTTATTGTAGTTATTTAAAGTTCTGTTCTATACATTTAATATACACACTAGACTTTTATTATCTGCAATTATGCAATATGTTTTTTTACTTAAATTTAATATAATAGAAGGTAAAAAGAATCCAGAAATCATAGGAAAAAATAAAGGGAAAAATATGTACATTTTAGGTTCCATAATGTCTGAGTGACCACTGAAACATGTAATTTCAAGCTGTCATAAAGTGTTACTAAAAGCTGCATCGAGCCCTACAAAATATGTATTCCCTAAAAAATCTCAAGTGTGTTTATTTATTATTTGAGCCAGAAGCCTGCATGCCTACCTCCAGCGTGGGACTGCCAGCGTGTACAGCAGCAACACTGATGATGAGCTGCACTCCAAGTCACACAAGCTCCGACGCTAACAAAAAGACTATTTTAGTCACAAGGACTTGAATTAAATACCGTCTCATTTCAAAACCACAATAACCCCATACGCTCTCTGGAGCTCCATGGTCTACCCCCATGAGCTGTCTGTCTGCTCTCTGGAGCTCCATGGTCTACCCCATGAGCTGTCTGTCTGCTCTCTGGAGCTCCATGGTCTACCTCATGAGCTGTCTGTCTGCATCAGTGTGTCTTTCTCTGCCTCTGTCTCTCAACAGCAGTCTTGACCTATTTAGACCGGGAAAGAATCTGTGTCTTTTTGGCTATTCAAAAATAGCAGATCTACAAGCTCAAAGCGCGGCACCGAGTGCCGCGCTATGAGCTTGTAGATCTGCTATTTTAGAAAAATCTTGAAAATGATGCGCAAATCATTGAATATATATATTTGTGAACATTTGTAACTCAAGTCTTTGCTTCTGGGGGATTCTACAAATGTCTTCTAAATCCTAACAGTTTTCTGAAACACTTGCTGCTATATATCAGTGGTTCTCAACTCAACTTTTTTCATGTAAAGGACCCCTAAAATGATATGTATTTGGCTGTGGACCCCCATCTCAAAATATGTTGTTCCAGGGACCCTAACAAGCATAGATTAGAGTTTTTTTTTTAAATGCTTTAGAAAAAATATATATATATATATTCAAAGATTTGCACACATTTTGGAAAAATAGCAGATCTACAAGCTTATATATCTGATATTTTTGAAATGCCAAAGAAATCTAAAATGGCACAGATGCGTTAAGGTCTTGCTGGAATGACAACACAGACTGTGTTTGATCGCTGACCGTCAGGTGACCCATGACGGCCTGTCATATGCTCACAAACACACAGGAAACTAATTCACATGCCCGCACTCACACAACTCGCAGTCACACACACACACACACACACACACTCAAGCATGGCCCGGACACACCCCTGGCTAACACACACTCACACTTAACCAGAGTCCTCTCCTCCCACAACAGAGTTCAACTAGAGTGCAGACTCCACCTCACTGTAGAGCATTGGTTCTCAAACTTTTTCATGTCAAGGACCCCCAAATTGACACTTATTAGCCCGCGGACCCCCATTTGAAAAGATAAGCCAGGGACCCCCATAAGAGAAGATTTTTACGGCTCTAGCAGTGATTCTCAACCTTTTAATTTCAAGGACCCCTAGTTTGACATGCATTAGGGACCCATTTAATGGAATCTCTATCTGTGGGACCCCAATTCATATTGTAAAATCAATGTTAATTTAACTCTGAGAGCGTACAACGGGTCCATTTGGTTCCATTTGTACGCTCTCAGAGTTACAGACCCATAGGGGTCCATTTGGTTCCTATCCATCATTTAGCTGGGGACCCCCTGGAACCCCCTCAAGTACCCCTGGGGGTCCCCGGAACCCACTTTGAGAACCAATGCGGTAGAACACACACACACACACACACACACACACACACAGTGTGTTTTTGCTGGATGGAGATTGGCTCCATGATGTCTGTGCTAAACACCCAAAGTGGAGTGTGGATCCCATAGCCTGGACAGACACGGTTACGTTGCAATTGGCCAGTTGGTTGTCAGGACAACTGCTTACACACCACCATGTCATGTTAAGTCACTCAAAGTGAAGCTCAATGCCGTGTAATTGAGTATTTAACGTAGCTTTCCTAGTGTGGATTGGTGTGAATAGGGTTGTCACGATTATTACATTTTACTTGACGATTAATTATCGCTCAAAGAATTGCATTAAGGATTTCATTGAGTTTCTGTCGTTTTAAGTTGGATTATGAATAAAAATGTTGGTTAAGATTTTTAGGCTTCGTAAACAAGGTTTACGTTTTCAATAACGGTATACTAAAAAAAAACATGAATAGTGGAAATAGACAATCTACAAGCTCAAAACTCATGCATTTTGTGCTTGTAGATCTGCTATTTCCACTATTTTTTTTTAATGTTTGAAAACATGAAAATGTTTATGGCGATTATCCGAAATAATTATGTGATTAGGCGATTATGTAATAATTGTGAGTGACAGGCCTAGGTGTGTAAGAAGCTCAGCAGTTTAACCCATTAAGATCTGGGACACATCTGTGTCACGTTTTGAGCTAAAAAGCACTATTTTACACTTTGGCTATTCAAAAATAGCAGATATACAAGCTCATAGCGCGGCACCGAGTGCCGCGCTACGAGCTTGTAGATCTGCTATTTTTGAAAAATCTAGAAAATGTGCGCAAATTAATATTCTTATATTCTTTTAAAGCGAACATTTTTAACTCAAATCTTTGCTTCTGGGGGGTCCCTGCTGGAACAACATATTTTGAGATGGGGGGTCCACGGCCAAATACATATCATTTTGGGGGTCCTTGACATGAAAAAGTTTGAGCACCACCGATATAGAAACATAGGTTTTTCAGAAAACAGTTAGGATTTAGAAGACATTTTGCAGAATAATCGGAACCACAGGCCTCAATGGGTTAAAAAAACATATATTTTACAAGAAGCCAGACGAAGGGGCACCAGCAGATGACTGGATGACTGGACCACGGTTAATCAGACATTTTGTCATTTAGGTTGATTGTTCTATAATCCATAACTAAGTCCCATGGGAATGGGGGGGGGGGGGGTATTAAGCTTATGACACAAATTGCATAATGGACCTACATTATGAAATGAGAAGTGAGACCACCGCCATCAGAATATCAATCTTATTGATGAAATGTGGTTTCAAAGCTTTGTGTGTGACTTTGGTTGTTTTAAGACACGCTTTGAGAACATCAGAATTCAACAACACTAATAATTATATTCTTTCCAACACAAAAAAAATGCTTGTTTTATGCAATTTAATGAATATTTGTATTCATTAAATTGTATAAAACGTGCATGTTTTTGTGTTGGATTAAGCTTTTTTGTGACTTAGCTTAGATTTAGACTTTAATCATAATGTTAATATAAAAAAGTATACTACGTTGTTTCCATTGATTGTTCCCAACATAGGTGTAACCGTCACCTTAAGTTGAAATAACCCATTAAGACCGGGAACGTATCTCATTTTAGATTTCTTTGGCTATTCAAAAATATCAGATATACAAGCTCATAGCTATGAGCTTGTAGATCAGCATTTTTTTTTTAAATCGTGAACATTTTTACAAATCTTTGAATATATATATATTTTGAAAGCGAACATTTGTAACTTAAATCTTTGCTTATGGGGGTCCCTGGAACATCATATTTTGATAGTGGTCGGCGGCCAAAAACATGAAAAAGTTGTTCCGGGGACCCGCAGAAGCAAAGATTTGAGTTAAAAATTGTCACTTTAAAAAAATATATACATTCAAAGATTTGCACAAATTTTCACAATAAAAAAATTAATAGCAGATCTACAAGCTCATAGCGCGGCACTCGGTGCCGCGCTATGAGCTTGTAGATCTGCTATTTTTGAATAGCCAAAAGTATAAGATAATGGTTATAGCTAAAAAAATATAAAATGACACAGATGCGTTCCCGGATTAAATGGGATAAACATGCTCTGAAAATGCACAGAGCCCACCCATCCGACCACTTCACACTAAGCGGTCAGGTGGGTGGGCCGATATGTTCAAGTGGGCCCCGATCCAGAAAAAGGGTTGAGAAACAACCACTGGCACACACAGACTAACGAACAGGAAACAAAACAACCACCAGGCCAGCAGCAGTAGATGGGAGGAAGTAGATGGGAGATAGCTGTGGCGTGTTGTTGAGGTGAGGGTCTGGCTCAAGAACGTGTCAATCTTTAACCCAAAACACATCGTTACCTCCTCTGACCCGCGGAGACCTGACCCGAGTGATCTGCCGTTTTCATTCCCACCGAGCAAGTTGTGTCTTTCTGTAGCCTTTAGAGAGGACAATTTGGTAAGCATGTCATTTTACTTACTGTGGTCATGACTCGCAGCCTTATAAAAAACACACTAAAATGTATACCGTTATTATACTGCTGGACTGAGCAAAGTGCAAAAAAAAAAAAAAGAGTCATACAAATGTTAAAAATGTTAAAACTGCATTATATTCAAACACACATTCACACACCGATGGCGGAGGAAACCAAAGCAAGGCACCAACCTGCTCTTCGGGAGCGAAGCCCAGGATCGAACTGGGAACCTTGTAGTTCCTTGCTCTACCGGCCCACTCTACCCCTGAGCTACAGCAGCAAGTTAGTAATGTGTGCATGTGTTATGAAACAGCTCAGCCCAAAACCAACAAAAAAAAGGTGATCGGCGAGCAAACAAACACAATCAAGATGTCAATGGAAACTGAAAACTAAATATTGTAAGAAAATGAACTGTATTCTGCATTTAAATTAATTATTAATTGAGGATTTGGGTGTGTGTGTGTGTGTGTGTGTGTGTGTGTGTGTGTGTGTGTGTGTGTGTGTGTGTGTGTGTGTGTGTGTGTGTGTGTGTGTGTAGCCCCCAGTAGTGTGACTCCATTCATGTGTGTGACAGAGTTGTGCCGTCAGAGCTCAGATTCACACCATCTGGAGGGATGCAACAACCCATATAAATAGATGGACCTAACTGATTGACAAATACTGAAAGCTAAATGACTTATACAAAATGAATTAGTGCTGTGTCATGTAAACATTTCTAATACATGCCATTTACAACTTCCTCAATATGTGAATGCTTGCCTTTGTTCCACATCATAAAATATTGCTGGGTAAACTATTAAACTCACCATCATTTAGGAGTTTATTACCTCATTTATGTTTTAACCCATTAAGACCGGGAATCACTTTGACCATTATTTTATACTTTGGCTATTAACTCTATAACTGCCAAAGACGTTTATAAACGTCTTTGAGAAATTAGCTGTTGCCTGCCAAAGACGTTTAAAAACGTCCTGAAAAAAAAAAAAAAAAAAGATTTTTTCTAAAAAGATTCTCTAATTATTTAGTATTGACACCTTTTCGATATTCCAAACGAATAAGGAGATAACAATTTCCAAAGATTTGCTGCTCCATCCACTTCAATGTTAAAATTGAAACGGACAAACAATTCACAATGTTTTTTGGTTTGAAACTACTGGTTTTGAGCTATTTTCAAACATCAAACAACACATGACAACAAGGTCAAATTGACCTCGTTGACATTTGTGAAACCACACCTGAATCTCATCTGTGATTAGAAATTATCTGGGGATCAATCATACTTGAGAAAAATATTCTGTGGCTATGCGAAAAGGTACCAAAATCGGTCAAAACCCTGGCAGAGGCTACAGACTGTTCTGAAAAAACTCTGGCAGGGTAAGAGTTAAAGAATAGCAGATATACAAGCACCGAGTGCCGCGCTATGAGCTTTCAGATCTGCTATATATATTTTTTTAAATCTTTGAATATATATTTTTCTGGGGGGGGGGGGGGCCTGGAGCAAAGCATTTTGAGATGGGGGTCCGCAGCCAAATACATATCATTTTGGGGGGGTCCTTGACATGAAAAAGTTTGAGAACCACTGATTATAGCAAAAAAAAAATCAAAAAACTGTTTTAGAAGACATTTGTAAAATCCCCAGAGAAAAATATTCGAGTTACAAATGTTCGCTTTAAAACATATATTTGTTTTGACCTGTATTCTTTGAAGCTTCCATAGTTGTTTTTCAACGCCAAATATTTGTCTTCGAGTACCTAGTTGTAATTTTTTTTTGCCCGTTTCATTTCAACAAAAACCTTGATGCTCAATTGAAGCAGGTTCTCTCTATAAAGATTAAGCTCGGCAGACAGACACACACACACACACACACACACACACACGAGGGGTAGATATCACACCGTCAACATGAAATGACAGAGTGCGTTGCCTGGCTGAATCCAAGCCATAACAATAGACTGATTTATACTTTGTCGTACGTTACGCTGCAACTGTAGGCCGTTCGATACCGATATTGCATTTTAAGGCCAACATCGATCGATACCGACATGATGACCGATTAATCGTGCAGCCCTACTTTAGCCCTATATACTTAGTTCAGTGGTTCCCAGACTGGGGGTCGGGACCCCCAGGCGGGTCCCCAAATAGTCGTGGGGGGGTCACCAGATGATTAGCTTAATGTGAAACATTGTTTTCATTCTCACTCAAACCATCATACAGTATAAGGGTCACAGTCTGAAAAGGTTTGGGAACACTCGACTTAGTTGGCCGGAGTACCCCAGGGGTCTATACCTGGCCCCCTCCCTTTTTCCTTCTACACCAAATGTCCTCGCCGAAAATAGACGCTCTACAAGCTCACAATGTGTCGGGGCTGTGGCGCGTTGTGAGCTTGTAGATCTGCTATTTTCGTCAAACGCTCGCGCTGTAGGGTTCAAATCGACGCGGTTGAGCAGACTTATTTTCTGCAGAGCGATAAGATCGGATGTGAAACAGAGAGAGTACTGGTCACAGCAGTTAAAAACAGCCACCACAGAGCACAGACCAATCATAATGGAAGCGTTCCATAAAGCTGTATATATATACTGTAAATTAATAAATGCATTACGCTAAATCAATATCTTTGTGTCTGAATCTACCCTGTTTATCCCTACTGTCAGCCCCCAGTTAGTACAGTGACTACCAGGGCTTTAAAGGGATTGTAGGCGATTCTGAGATAAACAATGAAAAAAACTCCTGCAGTTCGTTTCCCCGACCACCAGGGGGTGTCGCAGGGAGGACTTCCATAGAGTTAAGGAGGCTTCTAAACGGGCCATGCCGAATATGGGTTGCTTTATACGGATACAATTCAAGGAACTGCCCACCCCTGCCGGTTCTCCGAATTTTTATTTTTAAATAGGCTCTTTCATGACAAATTGACCACATATATGAAGTTAAACAACTACATTCTATCCAAACGCTATCTGAAAAGTAAATGATGTGCCTCCAAAACGAAGTTTGAGAGCGTTTTCAAACCGAAAGTAAAAAGTTCACACGGACACGGACGCGCACGGATGCGCACATGCGTGCATGAATTTACGCACCGGATACCCGGATGTGTAACCTAAATAGTAGGGAAAATACGGATTTCAGAAAGAGGAGTGTTTTTCAATGCAGGAAAACACCCCAGCATCATTATATAGTGGCTGATAGAGGGGAAAAAATGCAAAATATATATATAGAGGTATTTTTCAAATATAGGCTTAATGTTGCCTACTATACCTTTAAAAATTCATATCAAAACAGTTGAACTACAGGGGGCGCTCTCTCTCTCTCTCTCTCTCTCTCAGATAATCACTTCAACTGAAGAATGATAGGAAGCCTGAGAGTGTGTGTGTGTGTGTGTGTGTGTGGGGGGGGGGGGGGGGGGGTGTTCAGGCGGTGAGGATCATGGGAGGTGGAATGGGGGTGGGGGGAACATACTGTGGAAAAGAATGACATCACTTCCTGTCCCACGCCCAGTTTATCCATCATTAGGGGTACCAGCTGGACTCACTTTAAACAACTCCCCTGGGAGCACTCTCTCTTTCTTTCTCCCTCACACACACACACACACACACACTGATCGCAACAGTTCCCTCCCAGTCCTCATCCAATAAATCTGTGTGTGTGTGTGTGTGTGTGTGTGTGTGACATCACTGTTAACCCTTTAAGATCGGGAACGCATCCGTGTCATTTTAAGATTTCTTTGGCTATTCAAAACTAGATCTACAAGCTCTTAGCATGGCACTCTGTGCTTGTAGATCTGCTTTTTTTTATTTTTTATGGTGAAAATGTGTGCAAATCTTTGAATATATTTATTATGTTTTTTTGTGGTGCTCAAACTTTTTCATGTCAAGGACCCCCTAAAATGTTATGTATTTGGCTGCAGACCCCCCCCCCCCCCCCCCCCCCCATCTCAAAATATGTTGTTCCAGGGACCCCCCCAGAAGCAAAGATTTGAGTTACAAATGTTTGCCTTAAAAAAATATAATATACATTCAAAGATTGTGCACACATTTTCACTGCTATATTTCACTGATCTGCTATTTTTAGGTTTCTTTGGCTATTCAAAAATAGCAGATATACAAGCTCATAGCTTGCAAAAATCTCTTAGGATTTTGAAAACATTTTAAGAATCGGACTCGGGCCTTAATGGGTTAAACAAGGCTGAGCACTCAGTCAGTGCATGCCATGGTTCCAGACAGCAGCAGAGCACTGACAGGCTGTTGAGCTGAGACGTTGTAACGTCAGACATCTACAGACTGAGGGGCTGGTCTCTCCCATCAGTTCCTCATCATTTCATTCAAAAGGAGCAGATGGGAGGTGTCGGAATCAAACCCTCTGCACTAGAGACCCACCCATATGGGTGGGTGACATGGTATTCAGTATAGGCATTTTTTGCTGCCGATATTATGTCCCGATTTTTTTCCTATTGAGATGTTTAGCAGATCTGTACACCTGCTATGTTTTGTGTTTTTGAACAGGGCTTAAGTAGTTAAATAAAATAAAGTTCAGTTGTGTTTTCTAATTCATATTTTTCTAATGCTTGTTCATTGTATAATTACAGTTTAAGTCATTTATTGAAGTTTAATATACTTTTTTTTTAAGTCTCAAAAAGTTATGCATAATTCTTATTTCTTTGCTTATAATAAATTATCAAATATAAACTGTAGTCAAATATAAATTGTTCAAGTGGATTTCAAGAATTTGCACTTTTTTACAAGATCTCAGTCAAAACATGGATAACTAAAAAGAAAGTGCTCCGTCAGGTCAGGTAGGTTATTGTGGGCCAGCAATGTTCAGAATGCGCCAATCAGGATGGAATCTGAATAATCAGACAGATCCGTCTTGATCACATGACTATAGAGATAATGTGTACCGATTTGCGTGATGTTTAGAGATAAATAAATTGTTTTGCAAAAGTTGGCCTCCTGGTGGCGCTATAACAGGACAATGTGAAAAGGGTGGCATTTCTTCCTCGGCCAAGTGAGGATGTGCGTGCAAATGTTCAAAACGGACTATGGACTATGAAAAATCGGACAGATCGTCTTAATCACATGACTATAGAGATACTGTGTATCGATTTTCGTGAAGTTTGGACAAAATCTGTAGGAGTAATATTAAAAAAAATGTTTTGCAAAAAATGGCCTCCTAGTGGCGCTATAACAGGCCGATCTGAAGGATTTGGAGCAGAGGTTCTGCTCTGGCATCCAGGGAGAGAGTGTGCACAGTTTCGATTTGATTGGGCCAACGGTGCCGGAGATTAGCTGTTGACAGACGGACGGACGGACGGATGGACGGATGTACAGCATCTGCTAATTTTGAGTATTAAAAAATAAAATCACACCCAGTGTGAAGTGGGCGGTGTCTTGCTAGCTAATCACAATACTGAATGGAGTCACAATGTGTGATTCACTTACAAAAAAACATAAAATGTGTTTTTTTTAAGTGCATAGTCCTATTTATAAGGCTATGCACATGTGTCATGTTTCCCTAGCCAATCACAGTCCTGAATAGACTGATTGGCCAATCACGGTGCAGGGTTAGGGGGGTACACTGGTGGGCAATCACAGCGCAGGATTTGGTGTGCAAATATCCAAACCTCACATATAGGGGCGGTTTCACCGCCCCAAAAATCACACCCAGTGTGAAGTGGGCGGTGTGGTCATCACAGTGATGGAAGTTAAAGAAAAGTAATATTGTGGACCAACCATTGTACACCCCTAACTAAAAAAAAAAACATAAATGTGTTTTTTTTAAGTGCATAGTCCTATTTATAGGGCTATGCACATGTGTCATGTTTCACTAGCCAATCATAGTCCTGAATAGACTGTGATTGGCCAATCACGGTGCAGGGTTAGGGGGGTACACTGGTGGCCAATCACAGCGCAGGGTTGGGGGGGTGCAAATGTCCAAACCTCACATATAGGGGCGGTTTCACCGCCCAAAAATCTTTAGTTTGGAAATGACATGAAAAGGTTTGAGAACCACTGCTCTAGGACTCTCCAAAACTGTGATTGGACCCAAAAACCTGGCATCGGT
This sequence comes from Gymnoscopelus braueri, assembly GCF_963280865.1. Taxonomy (NCBI): domain Eukaryota; kingdom Metazoa; phylum Chordata; class Actinopteri; order Myctophiformes; family Myctophidae; genus Gymnoscopelus; species Gymnoscopelus braueri. Next base: position 6,367,078 of record NC_137605.1, read on the forward strand.
CAGGATCTGCTTTACACTGTGGTTTTGTTTTTAGGGGGGGGGGGGGGGGGGTCCACATGTTGATGCTGCAATAATTGGGCCAAAATACGTCAACGTTTTTCCATGGGTGTCGATTAGATCACTTTCTAGTGACTGTTGTGTGTGCCATATGGTGAATGGAGGCTTCAAAGAGAGTTTTCCAAGAGGGCCGTCGTGATCTCAGACCAATTACCATGAGCAGCAGCAGTCTTATCAGCAGGGAGGTTGTGTGTGTGTGTGTGTGTGTGTGTGTGTGTGTGTGTGTGTGTGTGTGTGTGTGTGTGTGTGTGTGTGTGTAGGGGGGGGGCATGAGAGGAACAGACTCGATAGGCCACTGGCAGTGTGTGTGTGTGTGTGTGTGTGTGTGTGTGTGTGTGTGTGTGTTCCACCATACCATTAGTGTGTGTTGTTCATATCAGTGCGTATTGATCGGTCAGTGAGACAGGGCACGACTGGGCTCACTTCAGCTACAAATGTGCGCTAAGGTCAGCCAGAGATGCTGCTCTTCCACACATGGACCGTGGGGGATGACAGATGCACAACGGGACCCATATACTCCATACACAACAACTAGTACAACGGCTGGCGCAATAGGAACAACAAAAAGGATTGTTGCATCACTACTTGTAATTCAGATTAAAAAAAGTTTTTGAAAATGTTTGCTCATGACGTGCAAAATAGGGACGTCATGTTAAAAAGTGGTTTTAAAAAAAAGACTACGGTCACCAAAACAACGTAATATTCATCAAAATGAGCAGTCCTCCGAGCTGGACACGTTGCATTGGTCTCTATGTACAGACGAGTGCACAAGGAGCATCTGAATTATGATTGTATCTTGTTTACACTACTATGGTAGGAAAGAGGCATTGTTTGCGTTTTACAAATGTCTCACTCATGAGCCATTGATCACGGAAGTTTGAATCTGTGGATATTTCCAACTCAAATTTAACTACTAATAAAACCTGCTGAATTAATTAACTGCTACAACCACTGTTTGTCAGAGATATATATATAATAGTGAATCTTGCTCCAAACAACCCAGGGAGGCTTTTCTCTCCTCAACGATAGAAGCGTCATCAACACACCCACTTGCTCGGTGTAAATTCACCCGACAATGACCTGGTCCATTCACACATTAAGCCGTTTGGGTTGAATCAGACATTACACAGACTTAGCGTACCGTAGGGAGCCTAATATTGCACGTCAAGTTTGTTGCACGTCAGCTCCTACAGAGGCAGACATTTGCGTTCACATATTTGTTTCTCCCTTTCTGAAAAACAACTAAATGATGAACGAAACTACTACCCACTTCTTTACACTTTTAAACCAGTGATGTTAATGTTGGGTTAATGTTTAGATAACTTCAAAGTTGCAGTTGCATGTATGAATGAGGCTTAAAAAAGGTAGGGTCAGTGATATGTTTTGGTTAAAACAAAGTGTTTTGTTAAAAGGTTAAAGCCCTATATTCTGATAGTAATCATGGCTATAGAGTGTTTGTTCAGTAACAGGAGTCTCTCTGTCTCTCCAGCTCTTTGATGAACAGAAAATGAATGTTCAGGTAGGTGATAAACTTTCAGCCAATAAGGAGAGAGTACCCATGTATCAGCTTTATTTTTTATAGTGTTCCAGTTCCAATTGTGTGTCTGCTCATTTCTTTGTCTCATCACTTAAAATGTCACTTGTTTAATCTGTATCCTGTCTGAGTTCTCTATCCTGATTGGATAAAATTGGTATCCTGAAATGAAAATGCCTTTTCTTTTTAATAAAGAGCTGGAGAGACATGGAGACTCCTGTTACTGAACAAACAAACACTCTCTATAGAAATGACTACTATCAGAATATAGAGCTATTTAACACTAAATTTAACCAAAGAAAATCACTTACCCTACCTTTAAGTCTTCTATCCCATCAGAACCCACCTTCTGTTCCAGGTTTCTGAATGAGCCTGGTTCATCCGACCAGGTGTGATGGGTGATGAGGCCAACATTGTGCACAAAAAGGGCAACCATGAACTTAGGCTGAAAGCCAGCAGTATTATGGGTCTATAGGACCAAAGATGAGAACCGGTACAATAGATATTACATGAACCATGCTATATAGCAGTGGTGGAAAAAGTACTAGAATGTTTTACTCGGGTAAATGTATCAATACAGCAATGTAGAAATACATGGTACAAGTAAAAGTCTGGTAATCAAAATGTACTTGAGTATATAATAGCATATCTACAAGCTCACAATGCGTTGCATCGCGAACTTGTAGATCTGCTATTTTCAAGTGGCCGAAATGTATTTAGGGCTGAAGGGGTTAATATATGTTTTGTAATAATAATCAAAATCTACAAAGTAACTAAAGTTTTCAAAACATTTTAGTGGAGTAAAAGTACAATATTTGCCTCTGAGATGTAGTGGAGTAGAAGTAAAAGTACTGAAAATTGGAAATACTCCAGTAAAGTAAAAGTACTTAGTTACTTTACACCACTGCTATATAGACTGTATATGAAAGAATGCTGTATATACATTACACTGAACTACTGCTATAGACATGCATGGACCTGATACATTATGCGTTTACAGTGTAATAAATAATCCTATAGTATAGACCGAAGAGGCGTGAAGGTGTCTTTCATCTATACAGCTGAATAAGGCAAATGGAGTTTGACATTGAATAAGGAAGAATACACCATCAGCAGTACAGGATGGAGGCCTGTGAGAACTGTACTGTACACTGCTGACTGCATATTTCAAAAACGATTTTATATTATCTTGTTGGTTATCTTGTTGCTTTTTTACGCCGTGGCTCTGCAGGAGTTTAGCCGTCTATTATAGGGCTGTCACGATTACAAATTTAAGTTGACGATTAATCTTCACTCAAATAATTGCGATTAACGATTTAACCCATTAAGACCTGCGGCCGATTCTACAAAATGTCTTCTAAATCTGTTTTTTGAAAAAAAAAAACTTATGTTACTATGTCAGTGGTTCTCAAACTTTTTCATGTCAAAATTATGTATTTGGCCGCGGACCCCCATCTCAAAATACTTTGTTCCAGGGACCCCCCAGAGGCAAAGATTCGCTTTAAAAAATATATATTCAAAGATTTGCACACGTTTTAAGATTTTTCAAAAATAGCAGATATATGAGCTTGTAGATCTGCTATTTTTTGAATAGCCAAAGTGTAAAATAATGCTTTTTAGCTCAAATCAAAAAGTGACACAGATGCTTCCCCAGGTCTTAATGGGTTAATTGTGTGTTTGGCCATTGAACATATGAAGCCTTTTAGGCTTTGTAATCAAAATCTGCACAGGGCGGATATGACAAATAACTGAAATATGCAAAGACATTATTGACATATTTAATCATTTTTATGCATGTAAAAATGGCAGAAATAGCTGATCTACAAGCTTACAACGGGTCACAAAGTGACGCGTTGTAAGCTTGTAGATCTGCTATTTTCAATATTTGAAAATGTGTGACAAAACATTCAACATGGAAACGATTATGACGATTATGCAAAAATAATTGCGATTTTATCACAAATAATTGCGATTAGACGATGATGTAATCATTGTAACAGGCCTAGGTCTATAAGAGGGTCAGTCTGTGTCTGTCTGTCTGTCTGTGTCCAGAGCTAAACTTATTGGGACTGATCAGCGCCACATTTCTTGTGCATGCTGCCAGTAGGCCACAACATTTCCTTCTTTCACATAGGTTTTATATTTTTCTGAAATATTAAAACTTTTAAATGAACTAAATTGTCTAATGTAAGTCCTTGGGGTTCAGATCAGGCTGAAACATTGCCCTAAAAAGGAGTCATACACATCCTAGATATGTCAGATGACGGCCATCACAGATGACTGACGTCACAGGCTGTTCACATGAAGTCTGAGATCCACATTGGAGCCGCTCCGTTCCCGTGCTAGTTTTTTTTTGTTTTGTTTTTGGGCGGTGTAGCCGCTCCTATAAGTGGGTTTGGGACCCATCCGTGGCGAAAGTTTCTCTTTCCGTCGCGAAAATGTGTCTTTCGCTGTACTGTGATTGGCTGATTGGCTGTGACGTACTGCGATTGGCTAGCGAGACGCATGATGAGATTAATAACTCATAAATAGCACCACTGAGCTTCCATCACTGTGATGACCACTGTTGTTTCTGAGCACCGAGCGGTGCAAAGTGCCATAGCAAAGGGTCTGAATACTTATCTTTGCAGGACGTGCTGTGATTGGCTAGCGAAACACATGATGACATTAACTTAAAACTTCGCTCATAAATAGCAGCGCCCACTTCACACTGGGTGTGATTTTTTTATAATGAATGGTTTTGTTACAACCAAAATACAGGCTAATACTACTGTACATGGCGCTGTTGTACACTGCTGACTATATACAGCATGCATCCCACCCCCCAATATTCACAATTATTTCTTTGCAAGTACATGTAAAGACCTGTTCACGTTCACCATAACCCGGATTAGCTCTTATCCCAGTCTTAACTCATTGAGTGCCATAATTATTAATATCTATTTCTGCCATTACAATTTTTATTAAAATTTAAAATTTAGTAAAACAAAAGTGCTTAGGAAGCGAGATACAGCCTTTTTCAGTTATAAGTTAAACAAGGAGTGGATGGAGCTGCAAATCTTCAGATGATGATATCTTGGGTTCAGGAAGAAAAAAAAAAAAAAAGAAAAAAAAAGGTTTCATTTTTTTCCTATTTTTTTCAAAAACACGTGAAACACGTTAATGGCACGTTGCACCATAGCGCTAAAACACGTGAAACACGTTAATGGCACTCAATGAGTTAAATCTGGGTACGGTACCTGGAATATTCTGATATGATCCAGGGAAACGACAGCACGTAAACAGGTTATCCTGTTTACAGTTGGGTTTGAGTGTGACAGTGCTGAGTCAGGGCACCCTCATCTACGGGTCACTGATGAGAGTACATTCCTACCAACCATCACATTGTCACCACCTCAATAACGACTTTTCACACACACACACACACACACACACACACACACACACACACACACAATTTATTTAAATTATTTATCTATCAAAAAGTTATGTTTATTTTTTTTTGTTCGCTCAGAAGCTAAATGTTCTCAAGCAGAAACTTTAAACTTTTTCAAACTGAATTCATTTTGTTGCAAAATGTTGGTTAAAAACTTAAATAATCGGTGGTCTAGGACAACCAGTGGTCCGGGGACCACCAGTGGTCCTTGAGAAGGTACCAGGGGGTCCCCAGCAAAATGTGTTAATATAGCGTCGCAATCATCTTAACCACTGTTAAAGATTAGATCTACAAGCTCATAGCGAGGCACATGTAGATGTGCCATTTTTGAAAAATCCCTGGCATCAAATATTTTCATTTGTCATGTCCGCAGCCAAATACATATCATTTTGGGGGTCCTTGACATGAAAAAGGTTGAAAACCACTAGGACGACACCCCCAAAATGTGTCATCGGGCCGTAATGACATAATAACAACTGCCAACAGAACTGAACAGCTGACAGCACAGCAGCCACTGCTGGAGCCAGCATCACTCAAGTGTCATAAACTACTAGCTTAGTTAGCTACAACTTAATCTGTTTATTTGCTGTTCTGGATTAGCGGTCGCATTCAGAGTGCCGGTCACTGTGGTCAGTGCCATTAACTGTGGGGGATAGCAGCTAGGTCGTGTTAAAATACGATCTACTTCTATTATGTCAGTACAAACCATGTCACTGACACCGTCATACACATGAAGAAAGACGTTCTACATTTTAAGCTACACCATTATTATTATTTTCATCCATTGCAACTTCAAAACCCCAAAGAATACACCTTGAAAATAAACACACGCATCATTCTAGAATCATCAGAAGCAAAAGGTCGATACGAGCCTTGGGACAGTTGGAAGCAACGTCTTTACACCCCAATTTTAAAAGCTACAATCTGTAAGTTGTAGATTTACAGTATCCCTAACAGAGGTAGGTACTGTAACAACAATGTCCATACTACATTAAAGGGATTCTAGGTAACTTCAGAGATCAAAAAAAGAAAGAAATTGACAAACATTTACGTCACGGACAGAGCTGGATACCCAGATGTCAAAACATAAATAGTAGGGAAAATACGGATTTCAGAAAGAGGACTGTGTTTCAATGCAGGAAAACACCCCAGCATCATTATATAGTGGCTGATAGAGGGGGGGAAAATGCAAAACATATATATAAATATGTTTTAATTTAGGCTTAAAGTTACCTAGAATCCCTTTAACCCATCTAAACCTGAGGCCGATTCTAAAGATGCATAAATCCTGACTTAAGTTTTCTTCAAAAAAATAGAACAAATGTATGTTGCTGTATACTGTAAATAAAAACAAGAACCCCAAAGGGGTTTCCGTCTTGAAAGTATAGTTACAAATAGGAGTTCACACGCCCAAAATGGGTTAAAGATGGCAGAACATCTAGTGTCCAATCCGCTGCACTGTCTGCTTCTGTACACTGTACTACTTCAATGGAAGAGTAGAGAGACCACCTCCAACCACTGCAGTGCAGATGTACTAGTTAATTGTATTAACATACTCTAACATACATAATGTAGCTTTAAATAACATTGGATGGGAGATGGAGATGAATTCCCTTATTGTGGCAAATCTACTCTTAAAATAACTGATTTTCAAGTGAGAAAAGTGTGGCCTCATCAACACAAAGTATCAATTAGCTCTCAGCGGTGTATAGACTTAGCAAACAGCCCAGTCAGCCACTGACCATCAACATGAATGACACCCACCCAGACACTCAATGCTACGCTACAGAGAGGACTTCAACTTCTCAGTCACGAGTCAGACTGTTCACTGTTCCTCAACTTGTCATGGAGGTACCATTAATATGAGCAGTTCATATTGTGAGAAAAGATCTATATATCACTGGATAGACTGTCTGTCTGTCTGTCTGTGACAAGGTAGGCTAACCCTGTGATTTGCAAACTTTTTCATGTCAAGGACCCCCAAAATTGTATGTATTTGGCAACGGGCCCCCATCTCAAAATATTTTGTTCCAGGGACCACCAGAAGCAAAGATTTGAGTTACAAATGTTGGCTTTTAAAATATATATTCAAGGTTTTTGCGCAAATGTTGAAGTTGAAAAAGAAATTGCAGATATACAAGCCAAAGTATACAATAATGGTTACAATGGGTAAAAGTTATTGTGACGCTATATAAACTTATTTTGCTGTGGACCCCCTGGTACACCGCCAAGGACCCCTGGGGGTCCCCGGGCCCCACTTTGAGAACCAATGGCCTAACCCATGTCTCTGGAGAAGCAGGAAACAGCCACACACACACACACACACACACACACACACACACACGTTTGTATTACTAATACTTGTAAGACATCAAAATATTATAACGACAATTTTATTTATGCCGTTTTTAACCCTACCTTAAAGCCTGTGTTATAAAACAAAGTATAAATAAGGCATAACACTCATCATTCTCAACCTCTGAACATCAATGTTTAGGGGTTGTAAGGCTATGAAAAATATTGTTTAACCATAAAACATTCATTTCTCTACTAAAAACATGAACAATTGTCCAATGTCTATTTCACATTATGTCATACTTGTGGGGGACATTTGGCCCTCACAAGTAATCCATGACATTGTTTTTCTAAAATGTGGGGATTCCCCCCTCTTAAATGCTTCATACAGTATATTTACTTACACACACACACACGCGCGCGCGCACGTGGTAAAACTGAAAGTCATAGTTGAAGAAAATGGTAGTAGAAAGGAGGGGATGAAAGAAGAGAGATATAGGAAGACTTAAAACCAGGAATAAAGATAGAAAGGAAGGTTGATATACGATGTGCCGTGCAGTTGTTATTAACCTCACGAAATGTGGTGTCATCTTGAATTCATTGAGCACAGTGATCAATGGTTGTGATCATGGTCTTCCAGGCAAGCGTGACTAGTAGAGTACATGACTCCCGGAAACACACGCTTGCCCAGTCCAGGCAGTGGCGGAAAAAGTACTCACATTGTTGTACTTAAGTAAAGGTATCAATACTGCAATGTAGAAATGACAGTCACCAGTAAAAGGTCAAAATGTTATTGGGTTAAAATACTAAAGTATTGGCATCCAAAATATACGGAAGGTACCAAAAGTAAAAGCACTAAAATGTTTGAAAATAGCAGATCTACAAGCTCACAATGTTGTGAGCTTGTATATCTGCTGTTTTCAAATAGCCTACATATAAAACTGGGCTAAATGTATGTTTTATAATATAATAATTTGTATCTGCAAAGTAACTAGTACTAATGTTTTCAAATAATTGCAGTGGAGTAAACAATACAATATTTGCCTCTGAGATGTAGAGGAGTAGAAATAAAAGTACATTGGAAATACTCCAGTAAAGAATTGTACTTAACCCATTTAGACCTGGAACGCATCTGTGTCACTTAAGATTTATTTGGCTATTCAAAAATAGCAGATCAGCTTTTAGATCTGCTATTTTTGAAAAATCTTGGGAAAAAAATTTAGATTTTTTTCCCAAAAACTGTTAAAGAATCGCCTCAGGTCTTAATGGGTTAAATACAGTTAGAGTACTTGAGTAAATGTACTTAGTTACTTCACACCACTGAGTAGAGGACAGGATGGAATTCCAGCCTTCTCTGCTGTCTCTCCCCTACACTTCCCCTCCGTCAGCTACCATCCGTCTCATCTACTGTCTCCTCTCATAGGTCCCACAACACCGCAAGTGGGGACATGGGCCTGTCACCAACCCCAATCATCCAGTTTTTAAATAATTGTGATTAATGATTTAATTGTGTTTTTGGCATTGAATAGTGGAACAGAATACAAATAAATGCATTCGTTTGACTTTTAGACTTTGTTAACAAACGTTGTACTGGGCAGTAGAGGTGTGCATTGGCACTGACCTCGCGATTCAATTTGATTACGATTCACCAGGTAACGATTCAATTCCATTCTATCACTGCTCAACATGGCAATTTTTCACTCAATACAAGCAATCAGATATACTGAACAACATATTGTATTTAGTTATATTATATATTATATACAGTATTATAATTATATATCATGTAAATGTATATTTAGGCTATAATCGATTGTGTCACGTTGCTGCATTGATGCAGAATCGTGCACGGCCGAATCGCGATGCATTGGGGAATGGATTATTTTTTACACCACTACTGGGCAGATTATGACAGATAACATACATATTTAATAACTTTATACTTTCAAAAATACATAAAGTGGAAATAGCTGATCTACAAGCTCAAAATGCGTCACCTTGAAAATATATGAACATTGTTCAACATGGAAATTATGACGATTGTGCAAAACATTATTGCAATTATCTCTAGTAATAAATGTGATTAGGCGATTATGTTATAATTGTGACAGGCCTTAGAGGCCTAACTTGTAAAGCCGATGGACAACCGCACGACACATCACTTCAAAGTTCATCTGCTGCCCCACAACTATTGTTCAGTAGCATAATTTCTCTTATAAATAAACCCATCACAGCAAAGTTGACAGTGACAGGACACAAATTCCATCTGTATTAAGCAATGCTACGTCTGGTCCAAGTCACACAACACAAGACATACTACATGACCAGAGCTTTATCTGATGTCTGAACACAGCTACCCTGTTCTCTCTCTCTATCTCTGTGTGTCTGTCTGTGTGTGTGTGTGTGTGTGTCATTATTTCATTTTGTTTTGATTGTTTCATTCCACTATTGCTTTGGCAATGTACACATAAGATTTCTTGAATAGAGGGAGAGAAACTTATTTGTTTTAGCTCTTGCTCATTTGATTTTCCTATTTTGTCTCATCTGTTTATGAAAGTAGGTAGCTGATATATTGCACTTTTACTTTAACGCTAGGTATACTCTTAGTTACTTGTTTTAGAAGAGAATGCACTTAATACTTCTGGTGATTAGTAGTTTCGTTCCCTACCTATGTTGAATGCACTCATTGTAAGTCGCTTTGGATAAAGGCGTCTGCTAAATGACCGTAATGTAATGTCATGTGGAGAACTTTAGAGAGAGAAAACAGTAGGGTCTGAGGATGAAAACAAGATCTAAAAGGTGCAAGAGGGTGAAAAATAAAGAAATAAAGGGCAGCTCTGAAGAGGCCAAAACAAAAGACCACCATAGTGGTGGGATCATTCCTCTAACACAGTGGTTTTCAACCTTTTTCATGCCCAGGAGGACCCCTAAATTGATATGCATTTGGCCGCAGACCCCCATCTGAAAATGTTTTGTGCCAGGGAGGGACCCCCAGAAGCAAATAATTCATTAATTAATTATTAATCATTATTCAAAGATATGCACAAATTTTCAAGATTTTTCAAAAAATAGCAGATCTGCAAGCTCACAGCGCGGCTATGAGCTTGTAGATCTGCTATTTTTAAATAGCCCAAAGTTAATTGGTGAAAATGATTGTGATGCTATGTTAACTAATTTAGCTGGGGACCCCCCTGGTACCCCCCCCCCCCCCCACCAGGACCACTGCTCTAACACACTATATCTATCTGATGATGTCGTCAACCCAGCCTGGTGACTCCACACACCAAGGCTTACACAGGCCTCTCTCCACTACTGTGAACTGCAAACAATTCTTTATTGTGGGGGGGGGGGGGGGGGGGGGCTTTTTATAGGCATGAGAAAACATGTGTTTGCATTGCCAAAGCAACTATGAAACACACACCAGACACAAAGCAAGAGTACGAAAGGCATGTACAATTAAAAAGGGAAAATAAAGAGAGGCTGTAAACAAAGCTGTGTCAGATAGCATTAGAAGAACCAGCTAGTAAACACTGCCTTCTAAAGCAAGTGAGGGGTGCGTGCGTGCGTGTGTGTGAGAGAGATGTATTAGGGCAGTGAATTTCAAGGACCTTCCATTCGAGTTGCATTTAGGCCACCATGGATGGACCCCCACTCACTTGATAAGATTTGACTCTCAAGGACCCCCGGGGGGGCCCCGGACCCCCATGTTGAGAACCACTGTGGGGGCGGGGCTGTGATTATATTTTGTGTGAGAGATGATGTCTCGCACAAAACAAAATAAATATGAGATATTAAAACTTCATTTATCATTCAAGTGACATCATAATATTAACACAAGCATGCACGGACGGACACAAACACACACAGTCACACACACACACACACACACACACACACACACACACACGGCTGAGGTGCAAACTTAAGCCGGATTCAAAAATCAGTGCAGATGTTTTTCCAACCTTCATTGGCCGTAACTTACATGGACAACGGCAGCCCCAATGTTTCACTTTTTTATGTTATGTTTAAGATGAGCAGCCCAATTGTAGCCAAAACGTTTCACTTTTTAAAATCAAAAACGCCCCCCCCCCCCAAAAAAAATACAGAAGTTAAAACCTCATCTATAATGCACAGTACCACGGTGTCGCCCCCGCCCCCCCCCCCCTCCAAAAAAGAACAAATCTACAAGCAGTGGTGGAAAGTAACTAAGTACATTTACTTAAGTACTGTACTTAAGTACAATTGTGAGGTATTTGTACTTTACTTGAGTATTTCCAATTCGCAGTACTTTTACTTCTACTCCACTACATCTCAGAGGCAAATATTGTACTTTGTACTCTACTACAATTATTTGAAAACTTTAGTTACTAGTTACTATTCAGATATAAACTATGATATAATGAAACATACATTAACCACTTTAACCCTATTTTATACCTAGGCTATTTGAAAATAGCAGATCTACAAGCTCGTTGTTCGCTTGTAGATCGGCTATTTTCAAATATTTTGTACTTTTACTTTTGGTACTCGAAGTACATTTTGATGCCAATACTTTTGTACTTTTACTCAAGTAAATTTTGAATTCTAGACTTTTACTTGTAACAGAGTATTTTTATATTGCAGTATTGGTACTTTTACTTAAGTAAAGAATTTGAGTACTTTTTCCACCACTGCAAATCTACAAGCGAACAACGAAGCAGCAGCAAGGGAGCGATAGCTTGTAGATCTGTTCTTTTTAGGTTAATGGGAGCACCCCCCCCTCCCTCCGGTTAGCACGCAGACGTAGCACGCATAGCTAAAGTTAGCAACGCTAGCCCTGCTTAAAGAAGAAGAGGACAATAATGTCCACATTTATGGACGGTTTTTTTTATGTTTGAATAAAGTGGTGTTTCTTTGTTGTTGTCGTTGTTGTCTTTACCGTGTGCGTCCTGGCCGTCCCGCAGGCTCCTGGACAGAGCGGACACACTGCTGCATCCCACAACACATAACAGCAGCAGTCGCAGCATCATCATTAGTGCAGCTGTGTGTGATTTGTTTTCCACCCTCCTCCTCCTCCTCGTTCTTCTTCTTTCAAACACGAATTGTAGAAAAAGTAGCAGCAAAAACCCATATAAAATATATATATATATGTGACAAACTCCCCGTGGTTCTTTCTTTCTTCCTTTCTTTACACGGAACTCTTTTGCTCGTCCGTCACGAACCCAGGTGGGACTCCTCCATTATTTCGGGAGCGTTTGTTCCCTGGCTGCTGCTGCTACCACCAGGAGAGAGTTTGTTTTCGGGACCGTCCTTCCCTCTCTGTATGTAGACTCTATGGTCTGGCATCACCCTCCCTCACTACAGTACATCCAGTCTGCTTTTTCGGTTGTTTCTCCAAATTCTCCCTATAGTCTAGTCTCTGGTTTAAAAAAAAAAAAAAGAGGGTCAGGGAGGGAAGACACACACACAATCTCACATACCAGTGTTGCCAGATTTTGCTAGAGAAACAAGTGGCCAGGTCTATGAAAACAAGCCCAAAAAAAGCGACCGGGCTAAGTGTTTCCACGTTACATTGGCTATTTTCAAAGAAATATTGAAAAAACAGGAAATTATTTTTGAAGGTTTTTGAAAGTTAACTAACCAATGTTTACAAGCAACTTTGCAGAAAAACAAGCCCAAAGTCGCTTAGAATAAGCAGACATGGCAACACTGATACACACACACATACATACACACACACACACACATGCCCCGCCAGCAGATCACCAACAGGCGGCTGCTGCTGCTGCACAAAGCAACCGTCCCAGACACGCGTCTGTCTGCGGTGCATGGGTGACATCTACTGGGGAAAGTCTGGTACGAAAATTCCAAGTCTAGGTGGTTGACACAAGGACGGTGCAGGTGGTCTGCTACTCCAGTGGTTCTCAAACCTTTTCATGTCAAGGACCCCCCAAATGAATTTGGCCGCTGACCCCGGCCCCATCTGAAAAGATTTTGTGTTAGAGACCCCAATACATCTCGTCTCTAAACTGAGACAAAATGTTGGTTTCCTTTATAGAAATAAATCATGTTTTCCCGTTTCCAGTAACATTGACATGTAAGTGACATTATTTATAGGATTGCTGCTCCATCAGTTTTTAAGTGCCTAGACACTGTCTACCAGAGTGGTAGACAGTGTCTAGGCACTTAAAAACTGAAGCCTTAAGGTGGATTACTGGTGATAATTATGGTACCCACCACTGTGCACTTTATGAGAACCCAGGTTTATCCTCTCTGACTGAGAGGCGGGATAAACACTGGTACCTGTTTTCATTTGAAGCCATTGCTGGAATGCTCCCTGCTTATATTTGTTCCATGCTGGAACAGAACAATAGCGCCTATCAGACCCGCTCCAGTGATTCTTTAATGCTCAAGGTTCGGTTCCTAATGCTCAGACAGAGCTGGGAAAGGCAGCTTTCTCTGTCAGTGGCCCAACATTTTGGAATGAACTTCAAAAGTCTTTAAAAATCAGCTCCATGCCATCATTTGGTCAGTTCAGAGCAATGGTCCTTAACTCAGTTAATTTGTTTTAGTACTCTTATCAATCTGTAATTAATTTTGATTGTGTCTATTAATGTAACCTTGGCTACATTGAAAATGAGGGCTTGCCCCTCAACTGTACGCCCGAGTCTAAATAAAGGTGATGATGATGACAATGTTAAAATGTTTTAGAAATATTCAAAATTATTTAAATTTTTTCCAAGATCATTTGAAAATAGCTTATATACATCATCTATTTGGCGAGGTTGTTGAGGGCCTTGTAGGTGCTGAGTAGAATGTTGAAATCTATTCTGTGTTTGACAGCCACTGAAGGATGTAAAGGTAGAGAAGTGGTTCCCAGCCTATTTTCCTGGGAGACCCACTTCTTACTACTGACACAATCGGAGACCCACCAGCCCCCCCCCCCCCCACATGCGTGTGCACACCCACGCATGCAGCAGATACACTTGTGTTTTTCAGAAATCCTAACCACTTTAGCCTCATGTACTTCTCGTATGACGACTATCAAAAAATAGACGATCTGCAAGCTCGAAACTTTTTTGAAAAACTGTAGGTGTGTCATTATATTTGATAACATAATGACATGCCTAAAATAGGTATGCCAAGTTGAAAGTAGTGTCCTTATAAAAAGTATGTTATGACATCATGTTGAAAATGTTGGACTACCTCCAAAAAGACAAAGCCTCACCCCCCCCTGTGGTCTTTTCACCCCCCAGGTTCAGATACACTGACGTAGAGGACTGGTGTGACATGATCTCTGGAGCAGGTACTGGTGAGAAGACGAGCTTTTGTACATTGTTGTTTGTTGAGGACTTTGGTGGTGGTGTCATACAGGGGGCATGCTTATATGGTAGTAGTCCATCCATGTGCATACTGAATATCCATGAGCAGAACAGACAATATGGGGGCTTGATTGTGGAGACAATGAGTCTGGGACTGAAGGTGGTCCTCAGCAGGGCCGGTCCTGGACTTTTGGGGGCTCTAAACGTGATTTTGTTTGGGCCAACCCCTAAACCTAAACCCAATACCTGGAAAATGTCCACATAAGTCATGTTTGTCTGTTTACTTAACTATCTATCTATTATATTCCCACATGGGTAGTAATACAAGTGTACATGCACGCACGCACGCACGTACGCACGCACACACACACACACACACACACACACACACACACACACACACACACACACACACACACACACACACACACACACACACATGTATGTCAATCATTAACACATTTGAACTGATACATGAGAAGAGTTTGAAATTATCTTTAATGATCTAACACAGATGGTAACATAAAGTGATTTTTATTTTGACAATTTCTTTGTGCATGATGGCCCATGGACCTTTCTTTGCTTTTCCTTGTGGATCTGTATTGATTGAATATTGATTGAATATTTGATTAGGCAAAAAAATTAAAACAGCCCAGTTACATTTAAAATACTTTGTCTAAAAGGTCCGTTCATAAAAGTCCTTGCGGTCTTGTTTCCAAATAGGTCCTTGGTATTCAATTCATAGGCATAGTGGCACCACAGTTAAAATATCAATACAAAAACAAACAGGAAAAGATAACACTATGTACAAACAAAAAAAATAAATAAGGGGAAAAACTAAAATAAAAAGCTATATGTACACAGGGGGGGGGGGGGAGTCGTCTGTCTAACGGGAAAATAGTACTACCTCCCTTTTTGGCCTCCTGAAAGGTGAATTTTCAGGCCTGAGTGAGCTCAGCGAACTGCACTTTTTGAGGGAAGGGGTTAGACTAGATCGGTTAGATCGTTGTTAACGCTCCCTCTAGTTTTGTGACTGTGGGTGTCGCTAACTTTTTGGAGGTATTTACTCAGATATGCGGGAATAGGGTAACCTCACTCCGTCAAATGGAAGAAGCTTGCGACACACATTTTGTTTCACAGCGTACTTGCATCTGAGACTCCGGACGCAGAATCGATGACAGACGGAGTTTCATTTTTTCAAGCTACTAGGCAGGTGATTGGATGATCCCGCCCCTAGCAGCCGCTGATTGGTTCGTATGCGCAGCGGTTCGGGCAGCTTTACTCTGTGAGCAATCCCAGACCCTCCTTCCTGAAACCAAATGCAAATGAGATTTCCGGAGGGAGGGGGTGTTTACCAGGCTAGGAATAGGGGGCATATCGGGCAAATTTGCATTTACAATTTTGAAGACCAGTCCCATTTTTAGTTGTTTAACCCTGTCTTCTACCCTGAGCCAGCCTAGGCTGGCAAAATGGGTGGGAGAAAGGTGGGTCATGGGCCCCAGTCCGAGGAGTAGCCGAATCAGTTTGTTTTGGGAGGTTTGAAGCTTAGTCTTCAGTGACACTGAGGTGTTAGAGTACCGATGTATGCTACGTGTATGTAGATATTTTACATTTTTGCCTCTCCTTTTTTTTTTTTATATTTCAAGGTAAACAAAAACAGGTGAGATCACCAATGCACATAAGAGGCCATATACAGGGAAAACCAAGACAGAAAAAGGAAAGGAACAAGTAATACACATACACACATGTAGACATACAAAATTAAATAAAAAATTAAATAAATGAAAAAACCCGGTCAGAGAAACAAACTCACAAATAGCTAAATGAGTGAGATAAGTTAAATAAACATGCGTACATGCATTAAATAAACATGCGTACATGCATTAAATAAATACATGCGTACATGCATTAAAGAGGTGGTGCCATGGTTTTGCACTTTTTCTGTTTTTCATGTGTCTATGAAGTTGATAGAACTTTATTAAGCCCCCTGGTGGTGTTTTTATGGTGTTTTATGTCTTCTCTGACTACTTTGAGTTTCTTCCTGGAGGCTGAAATCTTGAGGGTCAAACGTGCCAATAGAAAAACGCGCTTTAGTGACATAGTAAAAACATGCCCTCCCCCTCGTTATCATAACACAGCAGGTGTGGGCATGAGGAGGAGGAGGGACTAGGACAGGTGGGTGGTGCTAAGGGGGTGGAGGAGGTGCTAAGGTGAGAACCAGGTATACTTAATGAACTGGAGGCCTGTCCACAGAAAAACATAATTTTAACACTTTCTGTACACTTTTTTGAAAAAAATCTTCCTCCTAGTATAACCATAATACCTGATGATTATGTTTTTTTGGGGGGGGGGGGGGGAATCACAGAAAATCTTTCTTTAAATAAATACAATATATAACAAGCAAAATATTCAACAATATAATATAGACATCTACACAAACAAAAAGCACCGACACGTACGAAACAAATACAGGACAAGTACAAAGTTTTGCCTCTCCTTGACATGTTTTTCCCTAACTGTCTGATTTATTTTCCCTTTCCTTCCTGGTCCCTTCTTTTTCTTTTCTTCTTTCTGCAAGTAACAAAAAACACAAATTTCACCCACTTTATTTTACACCTGTAGACTGTGATGCAGTGGTGGAAGAAGTACTCAGATATTTTAATTAAGTAAAAGTAGCAATACCACAATATAAAAATACTCTGCTACAAGTAAAAGGCCTGTGTTCAAAATGTTACTTGAGTAAAAGTACACAAGTATTGGCATCAAAATATACTTAAAGTACCCAAAGTAAAAGAACTAAAATGTTTGAAAATAGCAGATCTACAAGCTCACAACGCCTCGCGATGCCACACGTTGTGAGCTAAAACAGGGCCAAAGTGGTTAATGATGTTTTTATAATATACTAATGTATCTGTAAAGTAACTAAAGTTTTCAAATAATTGTAATGGAGTAAAGATACAATATTTGCCCCTGAGATATAGTGCAGTAGAAGAAGCACAGTACTTGAGTAAATGTACTTAGTTACTTTACACCACTGCTGTGATGTGATAATACAGTTGATTCTGCTTAGGTCAGTGGAGAGAATAAAAGATGGAGTGACATGTCTATTAAAGGAATATCAATCTATTTTTAAGTGATCGTTTCTTTCATCTGAACATATCAAGGCACACTTTAAACTCATTTAAGCACACCATTTTGGACATTTCTTTCGAGGATCGGCCTCATCAGCCATCTTCGCACCCACAAGACATCGTGAAGTCATTGGTCATCTTCGTACGCGAAGGACGAACATGACCAGAAAAACAGCTCTAGAATATGTTTTTTTTTTTTTTTAGATAACAACAGCTGATTACATTAAATATATTCACACTCGCTCTTTTCAGAGCCAGGCCATGCAGCCGTGTCCAATATCACGTACCACAGATGTTGGATCTCTGAGGTGGTGGTCCTTGACTTACTTATTCAATATGCAGATTGCACAGTAACTTTCCAATGGATACCATGACGTGTCCACTGTTTGTTCAGAATGTGGTTGAGCATAAAAGGCAGCTGCACAATATCTATAGTGACTTGGTGTCAGAATGGGTTGTGGGGCTTTGCTTGTTTTACTGTTCCTTCTGTCAGAGGCTGGTGCTTGAAGCCCAACAATACGGTTTCACCTACATGCATGCAAATTGGTACACACCTGTATCATGTTCCCGACTTACAAAAAAGTCTCTTGGAGCCATGACCTACCCAAACAGGAAGTCGGCCCTTTTGAATTTATAGTGGCGTTTTTGTGCATTTCAAGCCATTTTCACAGGTTGTACATTAACGAACTCTTACGGATTGTCGGATCCGCCTGAAATTCGCTCAGCGTACACAAAAGACCTTAACAATGAAAAGTTATCAAAAGCTTGAGTTTTCGTAA
The DNA here is from genome assembly GCF_963280865.1 of Gymnoscopelus braueri. Classification (NCBI taxonomy): domain Eukaryota; kingdom Metazoa; phylum Chordata; class Actinopteri; order Myctophiformes; family Myctophidae; genus Gymnoscopelus; species Gymnoscopelus braueri. The sequence goes on from NC_137605.1 coordinate 6,385,611, forward strand.
AACGGCGTGACCGTGGCGAAGCGTCAAACGTCAACGCCAAACAGGAAGTGAAAATAGCCGATCTACAATTCCTATTGGCTGGGCTTTAAACAGCCATAACTCCAGTTCCCAGCATGGTAAACTATACAAAACTTTTTAGGTGCACTTAGACGGCCAATAAGGGACAGGCTGTAATTGCTTAAAGGTTCTATGACATTCATTTTCACTTTTTAAAATTTTTATGTTTTTTGGGGGGTTTTATGACCTCGATTACACCCAAAAAATCTGAACTTTGAACATTCAGTGGATTTTCTGTGGTCTGGGGTTTTCTGAATAATTAGGCTGAAAAGCAATCTGAGCTTGGCCCTTCGACAGTGAGGTCACAGCCGATTAATCCCGCCCACTCTCCTCCTCGCCCCTCCCCTCCCCTATCCTTTCCTTTGGGGGGGGGGCGGAGCAGAAGCGATGATTGACTGGCAAAATCCTTCACCAGCGACACCCGCAGGCAAAGATTTATTTTTTCATTGCAGTTGAAAAGGCTTTAGAAATGTGAGAGAAAAACACCTGCCATGGATCAATGGAGTGGAATTTTTTGTTAAACTTTCTATACACGTTTGAAGGACCATGACAAAGACTTTTAATGTGTGGTAAAACTGAACGTCATGAAACCTTTAATGCCCTGAAGAATGCAGTTGCATCTTGGTTGTTTTTATTTTCTGCATCCATAATCAAGTTTGGCACTTGCCGCTCTATTCTGGGCAAATGTAAAGCCGCACCCGCTGCCCGTTACCCGTAAATGTCTGCCCATTACCCGTGAAATATGGACAAGGGAGCTGGCACTGTCCCTAAACGCTATTCTGCGCCTGCTATACCCGCTCTGCATTATGCCTACTCCATTATTTGCGCACGGAAGTGTGCCCATGGGCATGTTGTTGCTATATCCCCAAAATTGCTATTCCGCCCACACAACTTTGGGAAAGCACATAGCGGAATCTGAAACCACCCGCAATGCCAACATGGTTTGGTACAGTGAACAGGCTGCTTCCGAATATTATAGGCTCACTTCAAATATTACATAGGCTTTTCCAAAATATGGAAACAAATGAAACAAAACAGTTTTTTCAGATTCAGTTCAGTTTTACTCACTTTCAGGGGGTAGTAATTCTTGGCTATGGCGCCGTTTCACAGGTATCTCACCCTGGCCCTCTGCAACAATATGACATAATACAATTCAATCAATATAACCCAAAACCATGTTATTTGTGTTGTATCAATTTCACACACACACGCACGCACGCACGCACGCACGCACGCACGCACGCACGCACGCACGCACGCACGCACGCACGCACGCGCGCGCGCGCGCACACACACACACACACACACACACACACACACACACACACACACACACACACACACACAGGGGTTCTTGTTCTTGTTCCCTCACTGGACTCGGTTGAAAATCCTGGTCTTTCATTAGAGTTAATTGCTTAGCTCTTCTCCATGTTCTAATTGGTCGATATTTGCCCGTAACGTGGACAGAGGTGCAAGGGCCCGGGAATCACTGCTTGCGGCTTTAATTAGGGCCCGAGCATTGCACACTAGTGTGAAGCCCTATTGAAACTGCAATGATTATTAAAGCTGCAAGCAGCAATCAACAGGCCCTCGCAGCTCTGTCCACGATACACGTCTGTATGGCAATCAGCTGAAAAGTTATGCTACATGGCTTAAGCAATTGAGGCCTATCGCTTTTGGCCGCCTAAGTGCATCTAGGAAGTTTCGTAGGTTTTCGATGCTGGGAACTGAAGTTATGGATGTTTAAAGCCAAGCCAATAGGAAAACAGAGGGAGCGGGGCTTAATCATTTACAGTTCATCCCTATTGGTGGTCTTAGTCCAAAAAACAAATTTGGACTTGGTAGCGTGCTGCAAACTGGAGTTATGGCTGTAGCCAATAGGAACACAGAGGCTTCAGCAATTACAGCTCGTCCCTATTGGTGGTCTTAGTCCACATACCAAATTTGTACTCGGTAGCATGCTGCGAACTGGAGTTATGGCTGTTTAAAGCTCAGCCAATAGGAGTTGTAGCTATTTTCACTTCCTGTTTAGCGTTGAAGTTTGAGGCTTTGCCACGGTCACACCGTTTTACGAAAACTCAAGCTTTTGATACATTTTTATTGTTAAGGTCTTTTGTGTACGCTGAGCGAATTTGAGGCGGATCCGACAATCTGCCTAGGAGGAGTTTGTTAAAGTACAACCCGTGAAAATTGCCTGAAATGCACAAAAACGCCACTATAAATTCAAAATGTCCAAGAGACTTTTTCGTAAGTCGGGACATGATACAGGTGTGTACCAATTTGCATGCATGTAGGTGAAACCGTATTGTGGGGCTTGAAGCACAAACTTATGTAGGGGACGCTATGGAGCCATTAGGCCACACCCCTTTTTGAGACGATAAAAATACGTAAGTTGCATAACTTTTTGAGTATGTTTAAGCCCTCATTTTCCCGATTAATTATCGGGAAGCGGAAGCAGAATAATAATAAGAATCATTGCAGTTTCAATAGGGCTTCGCACTACTGTGCAGTGTTCGGGCCCTAATTAATAAAATAAATAAATAATTTAAAAAATTGCCATCTTCAGTATGGTAAAAACTAAACTAAACAAAAACAAAACATATTCCTATGAGGGAACCAGAGCAGAGTTACAGCATTTTACTATAATCTCCTGTCAGATGACCTTGACACTGTCTCTAAGTGCTAAAATAGCAGTTTTGAGAGATTGAAGTAATATCTTCAATGGATCATGGCATCCTGATGAGGAATCCCCTTACTTCTCTATTGCCAGGATTTGTCTGCCCTAACATTTTAGGTTGGTCCAATCATATCAATGTGTGTCAACTCGGGCTCCACCAATGACATAATACTGAGTACATTTCCGTACATCTTTATCAATCTGGTTCCACAAATACTATTTTACAGATTACGTGATTGTGTAAAAGATTACATTTTAAATCACTCCCAGTCCCAGATGATTGATTTCCCCCAACATTGAATTGATGACTGCATGGTTCAGGTACATTTCCACAGACAGTAATAACATACTGTATATACGTACAGTATCTACATAGTCCCTGTTTTGATTAGCTGTAAAAATGCACCCATTTGTCAGAGTTACATTTTCTACAGTTTCTAATATTTCTAATAATTATCCAATTACTTGATTAATTCACAATAAACCGTTTAAGATATCAATTCAAATCAAATCAAACTTTATTTATATAGCACATTTACAACAATCGAAATTGACCAAAGTGCTGTACGTGGTGGACAACAACAGAAAACAGGCCTGTGCAACAACACAGTCACAGGACAAAGCAAAAGATAAGAGCATAATATAAACAAGGTAAATGACAAAAAGTTTAAACAACATTAAAAGCTGGAGAAAAGAAGTGAGTCTTGAGGCGAGATTTGAAAACCCAGATAGACTGAGCAGTTCTAATGGGGAGGGCCCGGGGTAGGCTGTTCCAGAGCGTGGGGGGCAGCAGCAGCAAAGGCACGGTCGCTGGTCCCTGGTCTTTAGTCTCGTTTTGGGAACCACCAGGAGTGACTTGTCAGCGGACCTCAGAGCCCGAACTGGGGAGTAAGGTTCAATAAGCTCCGCGAGATAAGGAGTAAAGGAGTAACGTAAAGATTTAAAAACAAATAAAAGGACCTTAAAATGTATTCTAAAATAGACAGGGAGCCAATAGAGCACCAAAGTCTGACGTTACAAATCCTACCTGGGTCGCGGTTTTTCCCCCCCCCCGTTCTGAATTCCCATAGAATTAATAATATTTAATATCGCGTCAAATAAGAACTGTGTTAAAAAAATAAACAAATGACCCCGGTGTGCCAGTGAGGAGACGGGCAGCCGCATTTTGCACCGGCTGCAAGCGCCTGAGTGCGGACTGCTGAATACCTATATATAAAGTTACAATAATCAAGCCTAGAAGATATGAAGGCATGGATAGCCATTTCCAGTTGTTTAGGGGGGAGGTAGGCTTTTACCTTGGCCAGGAGTCTTAATTGGAAGAAACCGCTTTTGACGACAGAGCTAATGTGTTTATTTAATGTAAAATTGCTGTCGAGGGTAACACAGAGGTTTTTGACTTCTTTTGTATATATTTTTTTCTCTCTTCATACCAGTAACCTGAAAGCTGATTGTATGACATTCTGTATAGAAGTGTGTATATCTGTCTGTCTCCTATATGTCATCATGATTTGTGTGCATGGGGTTCTCATCTTAAAAAAGCTACATGCTTAATGAGTCTTCCAGTTTAGTGGACCTTGTATTGTGAATTTGTACTTCCATGTACTGTGATTCTCATGTCTTACTAAATAAAAGTACATCAATCAATCAATCAGGGTACTGAGGATGTTGGTGGTTGGGACAGTGTCATGGTCAAAAAATATTATTTCAGTTTTGCTATTGTTGAGGTTTGGAAAATGTATGGCCATCCAGGTTTTGACTTATTTTAGACAGTCGAGTAGCAGCTGAAGGGAGTCATGTGTATTAACTGTGAGGGGAAGGTAAATTTGACATTTATGGTGTGATTATACTTGAAGTGTTCATGTCGGCACGAGGGTATGTGGTTGTGAATATACTACAATTTGGTGTTTGCAGATATGCATGCGTTAGAGGCTGCACTCAATACAAGGCACAATCTAATGACCTCCTTCCAGACAACTAACGGAATTGTGAGAAGAGGTCTACTCTATTAGTTATAACTTCTATCTTGCGTCAATTATTCTGTTATTCTCTAATTCTCCTTCAGCAAAGCTTTGGAGAAGTATTTTTTCATACACCCACAGACAAATGTTCTCTCACATCAAATCAATCAGTATTGACATCCTTGACACGCTTTAGTCAGGGGATATAAAAAAAAAACTTGGAATAAATTCCTTACCAAAAAAAATCGTCACCAATGTGTTTGTAAAGGTGTGTAGTAACACATCTCACAAAGACTGAAATGGGGGGGGGTCAAACTAGGGTGTTTTTATGATTCTGAATCCATTGCAAGCATTTGTTTTGCACCAAAACCACTCCTTGGGCTAAAAACGGCCATTGCCATCCTTTTCCAGGTATACCTTTTGTGTAAAAAGCCCATTGAGATTGGGCCGTTTTTAGCCCAAGGAGTGGTTTTGGTGCAAAACAAATGCTTGAAATGGATTCAGAAACATAAAAACACCCTAGTTTGCCCCCTCACATGCTACTTAAAACAGAATTACATTTTGATTTTTTTCCCTGCATAAGGTTATGGTGGGTACCCCAACTTTCAGCAGCTGTCAAAAATTCCCCTAGGGAAACTGCATTTCAGTCTTTGTGAGATGTGTTACTAGACACTTTTACAAACACATTGGTGAAGATTCTTTTTGGTAAGGAATTTATTCCAAGATTGGACATTTTTCTGCTAATATCCCCTGACTACTTGAACAAACCATTGAATAACTTTTTGAATCCGCTGGTTGGTGTCCATTTCCCAGTGAAAAAACCTGTAACAGCATCCAAGGCGCTTTCAAACCAGGATTTATTCTGCTGTTCCTCCGACTCTCTCTGCCTCTTGAGAGCGTGCTCCTGTTCTTCCAACCAAAGTGCCTCCTGCTTATCAGCTCTTTGTTTTTGTTCCTTAATCTCCTGAAATAACACAGACACATTACACAACACCATAAGATAAAAAAAAAAAAACGTTCTACTCTTGGCACACAATATTAATCTTGGTGTCCGACCCGACATGCAAAGCACAGTAATTCAGTTTAAAAAGGACTATGACTTTTCAATCCTTACAGATCGTCCTCAGGTTTAAAAATTAAATGACATGAAATTAAACCCCCCAAAAATCCAAAAGAATCAAAACTTTAATACACTTTTTTTCTTTTTTAACAGTCATAATTACAATTACAATTTAGTCCCCACTCCTTGGGGTGTTTTTTGTCACTGTAAATTGTATATATATGCACATACATGAAATTTGCATTTACCCATCCTATAATCACTATAGTAGCAGTGAGCAGCCATTCTACGGTGCTCGGGGAGCAATTAGAGATTTAGAGTCTTGCTCAGGGACGTATACACATAGACACATTGCTGGAATCGAACACCCCATTACACCATTCATATAATCACTCACAGCCATCAGCTTCTCATGCTCTGCTTTGGCTTGTATCTGCTCTCTCTCCATCTTTTCATTGAGCTGGTTGATACTCTCCTCTTGGGTTTTCTTCAGATCATCCGCCTGCCTCTCCAGTACCATCTGATGCTCCGCCATGGCCCGTCTCTCTCTCTCTGACTCCTCCCATTTAGCTTTCTCCTCTGTAGGAAACCAATGAGACATAACCATTCAAAAGAAAAACACTGTTACCATCCCACAAAGTCTTAATTACTGAAAGCTAACGGGAGAGTACCTATGTCCTGTCAGCCCTATGTTCCCTCAACCTGAACCCTAACCACACCCCTAACCCCGACCACAAACCTAACCCTAAGCCCTAGAGCTTACTCACACCAACAACCATACATTAGCCATTCCATTTACAGCACGTTCTCCTACTTCTCCCCACACAAGAGGGATATCTTGTGAGAAAATAGCATGGCTGAACGCCCCAAACCTGGTCGACAAAAAAAGCCAAAGCATCATCAATGGTTTGGAACCACTTTGGCTATAATAACAATGTAAACCAAGAACGTTTTGGTTTCGTGTCTGCACCACAAGGATACATGTCTAATCTATCAGTCACTTAAATAATTACCATAAAGTGGTGTATGACCAAGTTGTCATACATGTCCTACCGGAGTGACTCAAAGAGTCTCAAAGAGTACACCTCCTTTAAGGGAGGTGGATGCTGAACACTGTATTAAGCTCCTTTGCTTTATTATACTTTAAATGACTTTCATCATCTGGTGTATAAAAACGTTATACTAAAAGGCATTTAGTGGAAATTCTTTATCACCATTGATGCCATGTAGATCACACAGACTGAAACACATTTCCACCAATGCTCGGCAGCCTGGCGGAGAAAATGTTATCTTTCTTGTTACCTACAGACCTTGTAAGGGTAATTCATGCTTTTATCTCTTCGTGTTTAGACTATTGTAATTCTCTTTACTCTGGACGTTCTATCCCGTCTCTAACACCGTCTGGTACAGAATTCAGCTGCCAGACTGCTAACTAGCTCCAAGAAATGTGGCCATATCACACCCACCTTAGCTGCTCTTCACTGGTTACCTTTTAGTTTCAGCATTGATTTTAAGATTTTCGCTCATAGTTATATTTCAGACATGCTGACGAGCCGGCCACAGCCTTAGGTAAGGCCCTCTTGGTCATTCCCAATGCACCGGCTCATTATAGAGGCGATCGGGCCTTTGCAGTCCGGGCTCCGCTTTGGAATGATCAGTGCCATCTGTTTAATCACTTCTGAAAACTCAGCTCCATGGAAAGTCCTTTTCTTGCCAGTTAAGTGTTTTTATTTATTGTATCTGTGTTTATTTTATATCTCTGTTTCTGTGGTATTTTATTTTATATTAGTACTTTTTAAACTGTTGTATGTGTACTCCTATGGTATCATATTGCTCATTTGCCTTGTTCTGTAAAGCACTTTAAACCCTCTATTCGTAGTGAACCAGCCCTGAGTTGGCTCTGTACTTGTACTGCTCTGGTTTCCTTCTACGTCAAATCTCTTCGGCAGAAAACGCAGATCTACAAGCTCACAGCACGCGATGCGTTAGCTTCTAGATCTTCTATTTCTGGCAAATGTTCCCCCAGAATATGGGGTGCTGTGGTTCAAGGGGTTAAGAACCTTATTTTGGTATTCGCAAAGCACAATTCACTAGGGAATGTTCTATAAAAAGAGCTTGATTGATTTACTGACTGACTCTTTACTATAGTTTACCTTCTGCTTTCCGCTGTGCCTCGGAGAGGTTTTTATCTGCTACCAGTAAGGTGTTGCCAGTTACCGCCTTCTCATCCAGGTATGCCTTCAGAACCTCCTCAGCCTGGTCACACAGACACACACACACACACACACACACACACACACACACGCACACGCACACACACAAACGCACACGCACACGCACACGCACACACACACGCGCGTACAGATGGTTAATTTAACATTCTCTGACTCAGTCAGATCTGAAGTTGGTAGGAATCTAACTGACCTTGACTCCTCTGCCTTCTGCATGGTTGTATTTATCAGTCATCATCTGGAGGTCCTGGCAGAACGTCTCGTATCCTCCAGGGACTGTGTAGAGACCAGCTCCCAGGTTGTCCTCCAGAGGTTTAAAGACTTGTTTGATGATTAGTCCACATGCCTTCCTGGACTCGTTGAAGTTTTTCTCAGAGATCTGATTGTATTCCCCCTGAAGTACACTCTAAAAACATAGTGGTCAAAATGAAAATGTATATATTCACAAATGGTTTAATTTGTGGTGTGCACTGTGTGTTCCAACGTTTATTGTAGGGGTGTGCCGATATATCGTCCCGCGATATATCGCGATACGTTTTCGTGACGATATGTATCGTTTTTTACAATAATAATAATTAGGCATGCAAACAGCCCCGAGGTGAAAAGGGTGACAACATGTTGTTTTTTTTCGGGTCAGGTGTCACACTATTGCCCTATTTGGATTCAAAACGGCTATTGTAGCTGAAAAGCTACAAGTTTGCATGTCTGAATAATGCAAAAACAGAATTATTTGTTTGCATTTGCTTTTTTTCTCCCCCATATATTTTCATAATAAAAAAGTGCACATCGTATCGTATCGAAATCGTATCGAAGTTGTGAGCCCAATATCGTATCGTATCGTTTCATGAAATTAGTGTATCGGCACACCCCTAATTTATTGCATAGTCTTCTTAAAGGTAGGGTAAGTGATATTTTTTGGAGAAGACAGCACTATATTCTGATAGTAATCATTGCTATAGAGTGTTTCTTCAGCTCTTTAATAAACAGAAAATACATTTTCAGGTATAGGTGACAACATTTCAGCCAATCAGGAGAGAGTACCCATTTATCATCTTTATTTTTATAGTGTTCCAGTTCCAATTTGTTCAGCTCATTAATTTGTGTCATCACTTCCAATGTCACTTGCTTAATCTGTATCCTGACTGAGTTCTCTATCCTGATTGGATAAAATTGGTATCCTGACCTGAAAATGCCTTTTCTTTTTAATAAAGAGCTGGAGAGACATGGAGACTCCTGTTACTGAACAAACACTCTCTATAGCAATGAGTACTATCAGAATATAGAGCTATTTAACACTTATTTTGACCAAAGAAAATCCCTTACCCTACCTTTAAGTTCTTGTGCTTTACTACTGCTTTACATGGTGTGCACTGTTCGCCTCACGTGACACCACAGCGTTCCGACAGTTTTTCCACCGGATAGCCTAATCTGATCAGTGTCGCAAGCACTCACACACACTCAAAATAATAATGCAAAACTAATTAGAATTAAAACCATGTTCGTTTTTGTTTTTCCACCATCACCGGCGAGACGTTCTCAATAGCGTCTACCTGGCTGCTTTGCACAACATTAGGCTACTCAGAAAAGCCATGGACTTGAATTGGATGTGTTACATTCCTCTCACAATGAGAGACAACAGTCTCTGCACTGCAGACAGAGTGTGAAGGGGATCGCTTAGAAGAGGACCCAGTTCTCTGAGACAAGACAAAGACAAGTTGTCTGATTATTTTAAGTACTTATGTGTGGGTGAGTCTATGTAAAGGGCTTTTATATAAAACTAAAAGGAAAATAAAATAATTAATTAATTGAAACAAAAATAAAAACAACAAATTGACAATGCAACAAAATAATAAGTCACATGTTGTAATAAATCACATGTTGAATACAGTATTTCAACTAGCACTGAGCTGATTGGCTATGTGCACATGCGTGCACGTGATGTCAGAAAATATAGCCCCCCTAGTTCAAAAATCCACAGCTCATCACTGACCTCCATTGATAGTATATGCAGATACAAGCAGAGTGGGCACTAAGGAAGATTGGACACCTTGATCTAAAATTGGCTATTTTGTCCAAAATGTAAAAAAATATATATATTAGGGTAGCACTTTATAATAACTATACACTATTAAGCATTAGTTAAATATTAGTAAAGGCTTAATTCATCATTAACTCATCATTAGAAAAGCATTATTCATACATTACTAAGCATTAGTAAACACAGTTATAAACGTTTCAACTATACACTATTAAGCATTAGCATTAGTAATATGGTCTGAAGTAATGTAAAGTATATATGATGTGAACATGCACGGTACATCATTGTCAGACCAAAATGTATCCCTCAACGTCTTGATCATGCCCAAAGTGATTGGATAAACAGGTTTTGTAGCAATATGTTGCAATTGTAGTGCATCCAATTAATGATTATGATTTGGCAAGGAGTGTAACAAATACAAGTGGGAGGGGCTCCCTCAGTGAAAAGACAAGCGACAGAAACTATGCATATCGAGATACGAGGGAAAGCTAAGGGACTCAAAAGGACAATAATTTGACTAAGCTTTAGAGGATTTTAAAAAGTGTTGCATAAGGTGATGGAAACACAATATGAAAACAATGGATGATGATTTCCAACACATACCAGAAGCTTCATCTGATATTCTTGGTTGTCATCTCTGAATGAATGTTTCATGAAAAGTGCCAGAGCCTCTCTCTCACTGGATGCATGGATTGCAGACAGTTCCTCCAGGGTGTTGGTGGGGAAGCGTACTGACGTCATCCCCTGTACATAGACGACCTGGGCTTGCTCAACAGCTTTGGCATTCTCAATCTCAGCCAGTGCCTTCACAGCATTTTCCAGACAGGGAACCTCTCCACTACGGATGGCTTTCAAGTATGTCTCTGCCAGTTGACCAAGCACTGTGGAAGGAAGACTGATTCAGCAAGTGTGTTCTAGTCATGATAGTTCAGAGATTGATGTTTATGTTGCTAATGCCAATGTCACCTACAACAACACACAAGAGGAGGCTGGGAGGTATACTGAATATTATGTTATAGGCTACTGTCATGAATCCTTACAAAGGTACTTTTTAAAGAAAAAAGGAAATATATAATATTTTAACCATATCACACCTATATTCTTGACAATAAACACTTGATTTGTCAGAATGCAAAGTGAGCACAGTTGGCAGTCATTGATGTCAATCCCTCAAATGCTGTTGACTGACAGCAATGCCAGAAACCCAGTGGCTGCAGTGTACCTTTATTTAAATCCCACTTACATCTGCCAGTGACCTTTATGCCGCTACTGAGAGTCTTGGTCTCAGACTTAGTGTAGATGTGTTCAGTGAACCTTTTGGCCTGTTCAACAAAGTCTGGATCCAGGTCAGCATCTGTCAGTTCCTCCATTCGTTTCATTGTCTTGGCGTTGGCTGGTCTCTCAAACACAAAACACGAGCGAGGCAAGAAGAATTTACGAAGGCAGGTACGGGGTTCGTTGTACTGCTGATTCTCTGTACCTGTGACAGAATGAAACACATACAGAACACATTACCTTTCAGTGTAAAGATAAATGCCTAGTTTAAATTATTGAACGCTCAATTATATTTAAATAATTTTCAGACGTTCTTGAAACCTTGTTTGTCCTTGAGACCGTGTTCCAGGTACTCGTTCGCAGTTATGGGTTCCCCATCTAGCTCCAGATCGAGTGTAAAATCTCGCACAGCCCACACAAAGGAGGGAAGGAAACGTACATACGTACGATCATCATCCTCATCCTTATTGGACTTCATTTTGATATGCTTTGTCAGTTCTGTCACATAGCTGTAAGGGGTTTTGTTGAGGATGACACAAGAGCCTCACACAACACTGGATTTCTAAACCTTTTTACAGGAGGGTAGACTGTGCAGGGATATATTTAGAAGCTGCAAAATGTTCTTTTAGGACAGAAATGTGAACATCTGACAAGACAGAAATACCTACATGAGATACATTTATTTAGTATTAAATACTGAATAAATGTTTGTTTAGATGAAAACTGTCCCTGAAACACTGTTTATAGAAAGGGCGGTTCAATTTGTTTCAAATGGATTATCTGCATTTTATTGAGATTGGAGAGAAGTTTTAAACATTTGCAAGAGCTTTCCCAAAACAATATACTTGAGCTTGTCCAAGTACTTGGACTAGAAAAAACACATTTTAAGTTAATAAATGAACATGCCAAATATACGACTCAATAATCACAGATATAATATGAGCAAAAGAGGGAATAATGAGTGAATGATCTGAAGGATACTGAAGGTTCTCCAGGGCTTTATTATCAATGGTGCCCATGCTGTTGTAGACCAGGGTGCTGCTGAGCAGAACTGCCATGGCAAAGATCCAGTTGTCATTCGTCGTATTTCCCTGAAACCAGAATAAATTGTTTGGATGTGTTACATTACTCTGATCACATGTAGTTCATAGTTTGCCACCATTTCTTACACTATGTTTAAATGTGATTAACAGACAGACAAACGTGTGCTCCTCTGAGCACAAATCTCCGCCAGGCTTGGTTTCTTGCCCAACAGTGCAGCCGTCAGGACGTGAGGAAGCTGCGAGGGTGCTCTGCATTGTTTATAGGCCCCTCAATATGTGATTTTTTATTTTGACAAAATGGACATTTTTGCTAAACGGGCTTCTGCCGTAAACTTTGGACAAAATCAAGAAGTCTGCTATTTAATGTGAATTTTGTGTTATTACACCTATAAAGCTGTTTCAAATTAAGTATTTTGTTGTTGTTGTTTCAGCTGTCCTAGAACAATCTTGGCTTGGTTGCCCACAGTTCCCATATTTGGGCAACTCTTGTAATTTGCATAATCCAAGATGGCGACTGAACGCCATGGCGAAAATTTACCTTTTGACCCGCTTATCCTAGAACAGTATATGTGTAATAAATCTTTTTTAGGTCTGATCTGATCCAAGATTGCCACTGATTGAAAAATGTTACTTTTGACCCACTTGTAGTAGAATGATGTGTAATACCTCCTTTTAAGGGTTTTCATATGTGTAGAATCCATTGCTGATGTTAGTTTTTTAATATCAGGTCAATCTCACATGTTAAAGGTCAGATCAAGGTTAAATTTGACCTATGAGAGAACAACTTTAAAAAAGAAAGTAGGCCTATATATATATATATATATATATATATATATATATATATATATATATATATATATATATATATATATATATATATATATGTTTATTATTATATAATAATATAAGTTTATTATTATTATTATTTTCAACTGATTTCTGTCATTTTCATGAGATTAATGATAAATAGAATAATTTACAAATGCATTAAAAAATGGCGTTTCGAGGTGGGGGTGAACGCCCAACTCCACTAACCCCCAGCTTCTGACATCACATCCCCAATCCCTTCCTGTAATAACTTGATTATTTATAATTATTAAATGCAACCTGATTTGAACATGAAACAAAATGGTGTCTCACCTTCTCAATATCTCCCAGTCCCTCTGTATCCAGCAGCACCAGAGTGTGGTCAGTCTTTCTGGGGTGAGGTACACACCACATCCAGATGCCCTTTGTCTTGGATTGGATGGTGGATCCCAGAGGGAATCCTTGAGGATGAAATATGAGACAGGAACAAACCAAATTATGTTTTTCTTACGTCAAATTATATTTTTCAACTATCCATACTGATGCTGAGTCTTAAAGGGAAATACCAAATTGATTTCCAAGTCATTATAGCTTTGATACAGTCATAGTTGATACAAAGTCATGCATTATTAGATGAAAAAGCACCTCTATGACCAGCAATGAGTGAGATGCAAGATGCGTAAGTAGACGCTGAACAAATCAAATGAAGAAGCGCAATTTGTCAGCAAGTAAAGAAAGTGAAGTGAAGAAAAATAAAGTCCTGTGATCCCGTACCAACCACAATGCACTGTCAATTTGTGTGTCCCATTCATAGCCTACATGTATATGCATTGAAGAAAGTTTACATGTTTTTGCTGCTGCTATGAATGTCATCCCATCACGCAGAGAATGATGTCTGAGTGAATATCATGGAAAAGTTTAGGTATTTGACTAAATACACATTCAAATCGATCGGATTAAAAAAGCATTTAATCCGATCGGCTTTAATCGGGATTAACTGTTCAATGGGGTTTGACCAGAGCGAATTTCATTTACTTTCACTAAGCTATCAGACGCTGACAAGATCGTCAGTCAGATGACGGGATTCCTCTTACAACTTTGTAAAGCAGTACCCATTACCTTGGGCCATTCATTTTGCTCTCAACAAGACTTTTTTCATAACTAAAGTACAAGGACACAGCCTGAGTCTGACTCAAGTTTTAGGATCCCATCTCCAGGAGACCGTAGTTTAGGATAGATCTTATAGCCCGAAAGGACAGTCAGCTGAGTCAGCCGTGGGTTTTATTGTTGTTGTTGGTTGTCAGGGCGATATCACAACCAATCGATGGACGGGCTCTGCCTGGCCTTGTCCGCTGCGGGTTGCAGTGACAGCGTTGTGTCAATGTAATATGAAAACAAACTAAATCAATTGACCAAAACCCAAATCCTATTTTTAGAAGTAAGGGGATGCTGCTCCCCCGCACTCCCCCTCCTCTACACCCCTGTTCTTATCTCATCATAGAATCATGGATTCAATGATGAATACATTTATTAAAACCCCAGAAGAGAACATTGAGGAAACATTTACAATAATTGTTTATGGTTATGCAGACAGAATTAAGATTTAAAACATATATAAATTACTATATCAAATTAAAACATAATTAAGATACAACAAAAATACATAATATGAGTTATCAACTAAAAACAAATCTGCAATTAAACCTCAAAGTGGGATTAACGGGGACAACATAATATACATAATATTTTTTGAAGTGTGTTACAAACATGGGGATTATACTGTAGTAGAAAACCTGCAGATGGCTTCAGACTATATTGGAATTAAAGCTGAGATTGTAGTGTTCTAATTAGGCAACTGGCTTTTATTTACCACCGTATTTTATAAATGTGGACTCAAATAAAGAAATTCAAATTGTGTGTGTGTGTGTGTGTGTGTGTGTGTGTGTGTGTGTGTGTGTGTGTGTGTGTGTGTGTGTGTGTGGGTGGGTGGGTGGGTGGGTGGGTGTGAGTGTGAGTGCGTGTGCGTGTGCGTGTGTGTGTCATCATGTGTGTGTGTGTGTGTGTGTGTGTGTGTGTGTGGGTGGGTGGGTGGGTGGGTGGGTGGGTGTGTGTGAGTGTGAGTGCGTGTGTGTGTGTGTGTTATAACTGTCACCAGGCAGACATCGACTCATATAACACTCATCTGTTGAGCGGACTCTGTTGTTTGCATCGCGTTTGTCATTAAATATGTGGCCTTGTGCTTGACCACAATAATTGTAATAATATGTATATAGCCTGTATTTTTGTCTGGTAATGAACATGCTCACCTTTGTTGGTCCCAGCCAGCTTGTTCATGAGGTAGGACTTTCCGGTTCGGTACATGCCCACTACTGACACCACGACCACTTTCTGCTCAATCTGCTGTAAAATCTTCTGGGCACTGGGAACCATACGCAGTTTCCCATTGCTGTCACTCTCTATCAGACATACTGGCTCCTTCATGCTGCAGGCTGCCATGATGGTCACTGCTAGTTGAGAAAAAACACAGAGGGACATGTTTAATAAGTACACTGCTACATGAATGATTATGGCATTAATGGTTTATTTTAAAGGGGAACATCAAATATATTATTGCAACAAGCGTGGTGGCCACAACACAAGTCATGGCTTGTGGCTGTTAGGACCCAAGGAATTACACAATACAAAAACATAAATAGCCATAAAACACACAACATAGACAGCAGACAGTGTTTTCTTGTTTTTCCACATTTTCATTTGGACAGAAAAACTAATGATACGTTAGTACCCTGACCCGATGCGTCCATGGCATGCATCCTACTAATGAACAACAGGACTAGAAGTAGTCGGCCTAGTATCAGTAAAAGCCATAGTTGTGGGATAGATAGTATAGACAGTAAAGTATAATGGATGGAGGTAGGATACATGGATACATGGAGAGACGGAGGGAGCAAACAGGCCCTCAAGGTGAACCGTTGTCAGGCCCATATAGGCCCAGTGTGAGACCCTCAATACACAGGGCCAGGGGCGTTTTAGGGGGGGGGGGGTAAATGGGACTGAGTTAGACCCTATCGACAAGTATTTCAGGATACAGATCATGTGTACAGGAAGCATCGCCTCCTCCATATATGGCGACTGCTACTTATCACAGACACTGAACAGAATTTTGCCTCTGCAATGCAAAATTGCAGGAATTGCAGGAATGCTCTTGGCTTGGGCATTCCTGCAATCGGCAGGCCTCTCACAACGGATTTATGGACATTACAGAGGCTTCCAAATATGAGCACAAGCAGTTTACATTTGTAACCAAAGCTGTATAATAGCCTCCTTAAGATGTTGCTCACACACACACACACACACACACACACACACACACACACACACACACACACACACACACACACACACACACACACACACACACACTCACACACACACACACACACACACACACACACACACACACACACACACACACACACACTCACACACACACACACACACACACACACACACACACACACACACACACACACACACATTTGAAATATTTATTTATGTCCACATAAACAGAAGTACAAGAATGCCTTGTACAAAGGACATAAACACTGCCAGTGCAGTCAGATAATGGAAAAACAGCCAGTTACAAAGTGCCTATAAGGAAGAACATTGTTACATACAATAATGTTGGCATACTTGTCAAACACAGCAGACAACAATCATGGGTAAAGGAAACAACGCTTCCTCCAAATTGAGCGGCTTCCTATAATAGCTGATATTGAGCAGTACAGTACCTTGCTAATTGTTAAGCCCTCCTTTTGGAGAAACACGCACGCGCGCACGCACGCACGCGCACACGCTCACACACACAAACACTAAAATCCAGGCCTTTACATGGTGGGAACCAGTGGACAAACATGTATGATGAAAGGAAAATTAACTGCCAGTAAACATGCCACATACACAAAGTCCCTAAGGACCAAGATTAGGATAGATGGCCATGACATGGCAACATCTAGTATTAAGAAATGACACGATTAATGACTGTATTGGAAAGATGAGGGAGAGGAAGACTAATAATTACAGTATTAAACCTAATGTCAAGGAGTTGAAGATCAGACCATCATCACGCTTGGTGCACTTATGTCTCTGTAGACTTAACCTCTGCCTCTGTACATTTAACCTCTGCATAGCATCAATAAAGCCACGCTTGAGCAATATCTACTGTCTCACATCTCTTGATCATTTCTCTGGAAGCAAAGACCCAGCCACAGAAATCCACTACAGTGGTTAATTCATAATGTATTTGTTGTCCTGCAGGGAAATACAACATTTATCTTTTGGAGCTCGAGAGAAAAAGCAGGAATCACTGCCCTATATATACTGTAAGCAGGGGAGTAGGTCTAGTGCTAAGAGTGGGACTCCTTACATTTTTTAATTACCAACACATTTTCAAAGCACCATGTAAGATGAATGAACAGTTATTGTGTCCTACAGACTTGACCGATTCACTAGAGATATTAAATAACAAATAGCCTCTGTAATTAATAATTACAAATATCAGAGGTTCCAAGGTAATAGTCCTGTGCAGATAGGGCTTAAGACACACTTTCCGGTCTACATGTAACTGAAAGACAAGTGGTCTCAGTGTCTTACCTGCTTCAGTATTGAAATCCTGATGTAGGTCTGGAGAGACAGAGGAAGTATAAAGACAGGCTATGAAGCTTAATCACCAAGGACCACAGATCACTGACTTCTCTGGTGTCTGCTTCTCCTTTTATACAGTAGGTCACAGTCTGCAATTCCACTGGGGGGAGCCAGAGATCTATCTCTGTTATTTACAAGAAGTCAGACCATTTCTTGTAAATACTTGGGTGGATCTGAGGCGTAGCCAGCTACAGGCAGAGGGGGGCAGTTTCCCGCCCAGTTTGCTGAAAGACCCAGTGGTGGAAAGTAACATGTGTACATTTACTCAAGTACTGTACTTAAGTAAACTTTGTGTTGCTTTTACTTACTTGAGTATTTCCATTCTTCAATACTTGCTACTTTTACAATTATTTGAAAACTTTAGTTTTTTTTAGATTTAGATTATTATGTATTATTAGTATGTAGTATAAAAACATGCAACATATTACATACAACTTCAGCCCAATATATACTTTGGGTAAAAATCTTTTGAAAATAGCTGATCTGCAAGCTCACCATGGGTTGCGATGTGACGCATTGTTGCATAGAAAAAACACGGTCTCCTCACGTATTAGAAGGACAATATCAGTCACCAGAACCAAGAACACACACGCACAGAGCACACACACACACACACACACACACACACACACACACACACACACACACACACACACACACACACACACACACACACACAGCCACTCAGACACACACAGCCACTCAGACACACACAGCCACTCAGCCAGCCACACACACACACACACACACACACACACACACACACACACACACACACACACACACACACACACACACACACACACACACAGCTATTAATAGACATACATGGGTGTAAGGAGATGCTGGATAAGCAGCTGATTGCAAACCATTTTAACATCAAAAGGCCACACCAGGGCCTATTGAGGTTAACCCACACCAAGCCCGGATACCAACACCAGAGACAAGCCAGGAGTGATAAGACAACAGACCCGACAATCACTCCAACAGAGGGTCGAGCTATATCCTGCTGGGGCCGTCCAAAAGGTCACACTAGCCCCTGCATAACCTCGACCCCCCCCCCCCCCCCCCCACACACACACACACACACAGCACGCAGAAACATAGGCTTTGGGGCTCTCTCCCCCTCTCTTTTTCCCTCTCTCTCTTTTTCTCTTATAAGGGACATATTTGGAAACAACCTTGTTGTCACACAAAGACATTGTTCACATGACCTATGAAGACGACATATGAACTATGAACAATAAATGAACAAATGTGTTTAACCATGTGGTAAAACCACATAAGGGTCGTAGGGTCAGAAACGCCCCCCCCAAATGGCCAGGCGCCAGGATGCCTGACCTCGTTTGCCTACATCCTCACCAGATAAGAAATTAGCATAGTAATAACTTTTCTGGTACATCAAAGGGTTTCGGTGCATAAAGACCTCTAAGAAACCCCAGTGAATCGCTCAAGCCACAACCCGCTCTCGGACGTAGGAGGTGACCAATCCTCTGTTGACCCATTGCGAGGCTCTTCAACTAGGAGAGACACCACCCGGAGCAGCAGCTCCGCAGAGAGGCCGCCTCGCCTCGCTCGTCTCCGCCTGATACTCACCAACGCTGGGCGCTTCCAGTCCCCAGCTGAAGATCTCCTCTCTCTACCCACATGCACCCGAGCCGTGAAGTGCGCCCGGACCCGAGAAGACCTCCGCCGCCATCAATGCCCATTCCGTCTGCCTTTACACGGAACACCTTGCCTTAAACTGAACAATTTGCTAAAGAACTCTCAGTCCGACTCTACAGCGTGCCTGTCCATTCTTTCCAGAAGCCAGTTTGAAGCCAAATACAAGGTGTGTTACCGTTTGATCTGTGCATATTGCCATAAGCGACATTGTTATATGTGTAAACATTTAATATCTAAACTGTAATCATTTGAGTAAACTCAAGTATTACAGTATAGTATTCCCAATACGTTCCTTCTACTCTCTCTATCCCTTTTCTTCCTTCCCGTTTTTTTTATCTCCTCCATTTAAATACACACACGACATGAAAGCTTCTATTTCAGCACCCTCCCCTCTTCTCTTGATATCCAAAGCGTTATACATGTGTGTATCAAAATGTTTAGTAAAATGGGATTAAGGCTAATAGAGATTTATGACTGAAGCATTTGGCTATGGACCAAACCTTTCCAGTGATAACATCTCCTGCTTTTGAGGAGCAGGGAAATTGTTCGCTGTTGTTCACGGCCGTGATCAACTGGGACAATTTTACTAAAGCCAAAACACATAGTATTTCAACTCTTTCGCTCATGCGAGAGGATTGAAGTAACTATCTCATTTTTAGGGCTCATAGCTTTCTAAATTGCTTGTAAACTCTGTAAGCTGAATAAACCCGCTTTATTATAACGTGAAAAGAAGTCTTTTGGTGTCATTTGTCCAACCAGTTATGAGTGTATTTCTTGTTGTTTTATGGCATTTATATTAACCAGTCAAGAACTCACGTTACACAAACGTAACGTAAAGTTTCATATAGCGATACATGTACACAAACCAATGTGTGCCTGTGTTGAGATATGGTAATTGAGTCACAAATTATATTTTATATGATTTGTGAAGTAATTACGTCTTGTGTATGAATATGCTGGAATATTATCCAACGTAATCGTTACATAAAGTGGTGCCCCCTAAGCGAGGCTGGTTATTGTCATTGAGCAGCGAGAGAATACTGTACTGAGTTGACAAATGATATCAAAAAAAAATTCTACGTCCAAAACAGACGTCAATACCCTTTTTTTTTTTTTTCTCCCCACCCGCGATTGGATCTTAACCGCCGCTGCGAGTCAGCCGCGCATGAGACCATAGGGGAAGAGAAAAAAAAAGAGAGAGAATTTATTATGTCCCCAGGGAGATAATACAACTATTTGTTTTAATGTAAGTTCAGCACAGGCAGGTCGAATAACTCTTCTTTAAATTAGTTACTTAAAAAAGGACATTTCCCTTCTTAATTTCTGGCAAGTTCTTACAGGGGCCAATTTATTAATAAGACACCGATCCTCGAGTGTAACTAACTCGAGCCGGTAATTATAATAAAAAGAGAAAGCAAGATAATTGTTAGATAACAAAAGTCTGAGCTAAACCTATTGTAAATATTCCGTCAAAACTGAACTGAATCAAACCTCTAAGACAGTAATACCGTCTAAAAGAGAAGGGGAAATTCGGGTAAAACCACTACTATAGTGCAATTTTCACTTGGACTCCCAGTAAACGCTTACAGATCAGACGAAAAAAAATAGAATAGCCAGTGAGCATATTTTTCTTCTTTTTCAAACTGATCCGTAATTTAACTTGTGCCGAGATTGCTGTCTGAAGGAAATTCGTGTTTTTAACACAAACAGCGCCAGGCCCGTACAGCCTGCTGTCTGATCCTCCTGTGACTTTTCAGTTAGCGCCATTTTGAATTACGTCAACACGCCCCTCCCGGCTCAAGACAGCCTGGTTACTGCGGTTGATCCTTCTGTGATATTTCAGTTAGCGCCATTTTGAATCACGTCAACACGCCACTCCCGTTGCTGACGTCACAGCACGTGTAGTGACTTTTGGGTACTCTAGAACTCCTCCCCCAGCTACAGCTGAGCTCCAGGGAAAGAGTCACGTGAAATAAACACTGACACAGACCGTTTATTACTAATGCATGAAGAGTAAATGAGCGCTGACTCGTTCACTTAATACTCTGTGTGTGTGTGTGTGTGTATATTTAACTACTCACGTCGCTACACGACAAGCTAATAGGCTATCAGCCTCTCTCCCAAAGGGTGAAAAGTGAAAGTGGTAATTGTACTGTAAATGGCTGGTTGTGTGGAGACAAACTAAAATCCAGGATTGTACTTAAAGGTGTTTAGCTAATGTTTGTTTGAGCTCGTTTTAAAGTAAAGGGTTAATAAGTTAACTGCTTAATTCGGAAAGTTAATCTTAGTTCAGAATTGGAAACAGATTATTAATTTTTGTTCCTTTGTAAGAAGAAACACAATAAGTCTGGCGATTGCAGAGTATTTTCGGCTATAATTCCCGGAAATTTTTCAATGTTCCGGTTTCTAAAGATACTCTGCAGATTGTTCACGTTTATTCTGGAATTTCTATAAATGGATAAAATTATTTAAAAAAAAAAAAAAAATGAGAGATTGAATTTTTCTCACTTCTCTCTGATTAGTTTTTCCAAATTTTAAGGAAAAATTTTGTTTCCTCTCTTTTAATCTCGGTTATTTTTGGGAAAACCCAAGGGAACCTTCTAAGACTTTCCCCTTTATCAAAGATACTTTACTATCCAAATCAAATAAACGTTTGCTTGAAAAACAAAACAAAAACAAAAACAAACAAACAAAACAAAAATTGTTCTATGAACTAAACAAAGGGACCTAGGACTAATAATCCCTATTGGATTAATTTTCCTACACCTCTAAACAAAGCTAAGACACCTCAGGATACATATCAGGGAAACATTGTCTCATTTCCACACGACCTACCAAGTGCAATTCCACTGTTACTTCACCAGTATTGCTGCATGTACTATTTTTCCTAGTTTTGTCCAAGATAGTAGCTAACACTAGCTGAACATATTTGGACCGAATACCGAACCTAGTACTCACTCCTTTCGCCCTAGCAAGTAAGATGGCCTCCAGCTCCTGCCTCAACCTGGTTAAAGTCATAGCTTCAACAATGAGCCTTCCCTATGAGGATGAGCCATGTAAAAAAAATATTGACGACCTAGAAATAGAGGCCAACCTGAAAGCAGTGAACAGGAACTTCCACGAAATTAGGGCATATAGCAAGACGGAGATGCTCCAGTGTACAGGACACCTCCTGGGTAACTTGGTTCAATTAGGGGTATATAGTCTAAACAGACAGACAGCCCTAACTGGCGAGTGGGACAGCCTCACGGACCGAACTAACAAACTTCAGGATAGACTGACAGCCTCAGAGGACGAAAACGTAACAATGGCCGGTCAGTTACACAAACTGCAAAATACCGACAAATTACTGTTAGACTCTGAGAAAAGGTGCGATAAGCTCGAGGACGAGGTGAAAAATTTGGAAATTAAAGCTGCTTTGCTGACAAAAGCGGAACAGGAAATACTACAGCTAAAAAACCAAATTGCCACAATGCAGCTAACTGCGGCACCAATCCCTCCACCTCCCCTAAGTACCAGCCCTAAGCAGGCAGGTCACGCTAGCGCACGGATAAACCAGCTAGAAACAGAGGCGCTCGACCTTCAAGACCGCATCTCTGAAGGTCAATCAGAAAAAGCTAAACTAACCAAAAATCTCCTGGCTGTTCAGACTGATAACAATGACTTTCTAGCTAAAATGAGCAACCTGCGGAAAGACATAGATGTCTCCCAGGGTACATTAGCTATCAAAGAGCGTTTCATCGGGTCTTTAAAGGCAGAAATAGATGGTTTTACACAGGAAAAACAAGCATGGGACAAATACATCTCAGAAACGACATCTCAGGTGGCAAAGTTGAATCGTGAACTGGAAGTCACTACACATCAACTCACTAACCTAAAAGTGGAAAACCAAATTGCCAGCTATGACTTGACTAGGATGGCTCGTAGAGATACGGTTCCCCCGCCGGGGAGAGCAGTGAGCACCCCGTCAAGCGGAGCCCTGCCTCCCCTACTGGGGACCCACCCTGTGTACACTAGCCCAGGTCAGCCTCTTGTGAATGGTAGTCAAACCTTCCCAAATGCAGGAAGCCCACCCCAGCCCTTTGTGACAACAATTGTCCCAGGGTATGGGGCTTCTTCCGCCCAAGGGCAAGCAAGCATGAGCCTGCCAGGTCCAGCCCAGCCAGGGCTAAACGGTACAGGTATTCAATTAAGGTCAGGAAACGGAACGGTGTCACCTCGAGCTAACCCAGCCGGTCGACACCTAACCACTGACGACCTAAAGAAGCTTGCTAAATTTATCCCACGCTTTAACCCCACGCCAGATGGGGCAGTGGATACCTACACCTATTTGGAAGACATTGACTACCATTTACAAGAGTATGCCCCTGTCACATCTGACACTAAACTAAGACTAATTACGCTAACCTCCAACCGTGAGGTCAGCAGTTTTGTTAGACGCCAAACGGACACCAACTGTCAAGACTGGCAAGCTATTCGTAATGCAATTATTGAGGAATTTGCAGACCACCAGAGCATGGGGGGTATTACCGCTGCCGTAGGCGTCCGTCATTCAAAAGACGAACCTATTAATGCATACTACGCAAAACTACGTAGGGCATTTTTCGGCGATCAAAACCTACCCAATATGGAAGAAAACGAAAACTTTAAGGCCTTGTTCTTGAGTAATTTGCATCCTTCAATTAAAAGGCAAATCCCCTTGGGAGTCGAACCTAAACAAACGAAAGCTAACCAGCTACGCAATTTGGCCCGTGAAGCATTCGAGAGGGATCGCACAAAGCCCCGGGAGCATGCAATGTACTCAATAGAAAGCCTAGAACTCGAGGGGGGGCACCCTCGCGCCGACGCGCCCAACAATGGACTGGGTGACCAGCCTCCGCCGGAACGGCAAAACGGTCGGGATCAATATAAAAGGCAGGACGACCGCGATCACTATGGGAGAAGCGACCGCCAATCTTCCTCGTGGAGAGGGCCTCGCTCCTCCTCATTTGACCGCGGCCGCCCCTCGTTCCAAGACCGCGATCGCCCCTCGTTCCAAAACCGTGATCGCCCCTCGTTCCAAAATCGCGACCAACCCTCCTTCCAAAATCGTAGCCCCAGCCCGTTCAGGAAATTGCGATTTGACGACGAAACGTCCGACGATCCCAAACCACTGCGCACCCGGGAATTCTCGCCTCGGCCCGCGGGTCGCGAACCTCAAGACCGCAATAAAAAGAGTCAATACACGTCCGTCACAAACGAAACGTTAACTCAACTTATAGAAGCAGTCTACGATAAAGTTGAATCTAAGAAACTTGCTAAACAGGCCTCCGACCGAGAACCCTCGAGAAGGAGACCTCCAAAAAAACGTACTGAAACTAAGCCCGCCGAAACGGACCCAAAACCAGTAAAAGACGTTCTTTGCATATCTGTGCCACCCATAGTTGAACTAGATATCAACTCCCTCCCGAATAGGCCGTGTAGTCCGTCTCAAATGAGCACCGCTGGCTCGGAAGCAAGCACCATACGCATCGAATCACCCCTTCCGGATGACATGAGGCGTATCAGTGCCGCTGCACTCCCCGAAACCATAGCGACGTTGGCTCCTTACAAGGCCACTACACCTCCCTCAGTGGAGGACAAAGGCAGCACAGTATTCACCATTCAACGCCAAACCCTACAGGGGTCAAACCAAACACTTGCACACCCATCCCACACAAAAAAGGGATTCAGACAAGTGTTAGCTAAACTCATCCAGCGGGGGCAACGTCGAAAGTTATATCTAACCCTAACGTTAGAAAACACGCTCACCCATGAGGCCTTACTAGACACGGCAGCCGACATCACTCTGATGTCACACGGCCTATTCAAAGTCCTACAGGACAGGGCTCGCCAGTGCAACCGTGACATCAAACTATGTCACCACCCTATTCTCATTGTACCCTACTCTGAATCAAGCACAACGCTAGACAAAGTAGCCTTGTGCAAGGTCCAAATCGGACCCATGTCCATGATACACCCCATTTATGTGTCAACATTAGACCACATTCCCTTGTTGCTGGGTAGGGACTTATTAGAGCGCTTGCAGCCTCGAATTGACTATGCTGACCTCACGATTTCCACGGAACTCCGTGAGCCGGTACCACTGGCGGACTCTGACTTCCCGGAAGTCCAGAGCCTGACAGTGATACCGAGAGGACAGCTAGACAATTTCCCCAAAACCTGTGGGAATAAAAGAAACCTCCTCCAGCAACAACAGGCTTTTCTGTGTCCCCTGGGCTCCTCCCAACGCCCCGGTCAATACTGTCCTCAGGTCCTGAATGGGATTACCCTAGAGGATTCCTTACTGACCGACGTAGCACTGGCATTATGGTCTGAATGGTCTGCCATCAGCAGGGAGACCTTTACCCAGCTTCAAACGGCAAATCCCACACTAACACTGCTAAACACCACCATGCGATTCCCACTAGGCACACCCACACCGTCAACCCTGATTGCGGAAGGAATATGTGCTTTGGCCTTGCAATGGGGGGGGCGAAAATTGAATCATGCATTCTTAGTAGTCCCCAACCTAAAACAAGGGATACTACTGGGAGCAGACCTAGCAGTTCGATTAGCAGTAACCATGGACACCATAAACCATGTACTTTGGGCGTTGGCACCCATGACGGAGGATGCAACCATCCTCCACGCTAATCAGTTAGTGGCCGGCCAAACCATACCGCAGGTATGCGCCGTCATAAATGAGCACGAAATCACCATTCCGCCCCGCATGGCCGACGTAGCGATCCGACTAAATGTTAAAAGCGGGCACGAGATCCGGCAACCATTAGTTTTCTTCCAACCCGACGCCACCTTCATCAACAAAAATGTGTCCTTTCAAGGGACACCCATGTTAAATGTAGAAGGCAGGGCTACGTACCTACTGGTGACTAACTGCTCGGAGTCACAAATAGTATTGCGTAAAGGAACCACTCTGGGCCTGCTCATTAGCTCTGATTTCTATGATTTCAGCTTGACAATTCCTGTAATTGGCAGAGTGCCTGCCCTCCTCCAACCCAATCGAGCAGACCCAGATCTCGCCACCACCCTACCCAGGGGGTCAATATCCATTGTATCTCAACTACCCATAGACCAGGAGTCAGTAGGTAGGATAGAGCTAGATGAAAATGACCACATGGTCGTCTACAGCATCTCAGTAGATGAGGCGGTTGTACCACTAAGTACAAGCACACAGGGGGCCCCACGCCAATCCATGCCCACGCTTCCGAATCAAAAAGAACCGTATGAGGGGTTCAATGCCGAGCTGCAACAGGTTCTGGCCATGGGTGACGCAACCAATGACCCTGAATTCAAAAAAGAGTTCCAACAGATACTGTATAAACATGGGTCAGTGTTCGCCAAAGACTCACTAGACTGCGGTCTCACCAACATACACACAGTACGTATCCCTACGCGACCGGAAGCGCCTCCAACATATGTGCGGCAATACAAAATTCCCCTTGCCTCATACGAACAAGTCCAACAAACCATTGATGTAATGTTAGACAACCAAATAATTCGACCATGCAACAGTACTTACAACGCCCCCCTTTGGCCGGTTCTGAAACCCAATGGAAAGTGGAGACCAACAGTAGACTACCGGCAATTGAACAAACAAATTCCGTTGTCACGTTGGCCCATGACCCAATTGGAGCAAGAGCTTCCCAAAGTGAGGGACGCTACGGTATTTACGACCCTAGACGTGGCCTCCGGGTTCTGGACGTTGCCTGTCCATTCGGACGACCAACACAAACTAGCATTCACGTTTGGTGCCCGACAGTACACGTTCAATCGTCTACCATTTGGCTATGCAAACTCACCCGCTGAGTTCAATATCTTTTTGAACAAAGCATGCCCAGACGCCACAGCTAGGGGTAACTTGATTTACGTAGATGATATCCTAATCCGTAGTAAGGATCTCAAATCTCATCTAACAGAAATCGATCATGTGTTGGGCCAACTATCCGCAGCGGGAGCCAAAATTGTACTGCTAAAAGCACAATGGTTTCGCACAAAAGTAAACTACGTAGGACTTCTAGTGGGACCAATGGGGGTGGAGCCACAAGCTAGCCGCATCCAAGGGATACTAAATCTCAAAACACCTACTAACATCTCCGAGCTACGTAGCTTCCTTGGCGTATGTAACTACAGTCGCCAATTCATAGAAGGCTATGCCGAAATTGCACGACCGCTCACTCAACTCCTGAAAAAGGAGATGGCGTTCGTATGGGAAGAGGCTCACGCCAGTGCAATGTCCACGCTACAAAAGCAACTGTGCTCTGCACCCTGTCTAGCCTACCCCGATTCAGAGAAGGCATTTCACTTAGAGGCCGGGTTCTCCCCCGTCAGCGTATCTGCTGGCCTCTACCAAATGCATGACAAAGATAGACGTGTGGTAGCCTACGCCAGTAAAGGGTTAAGCGATGTAGAGAGAAAATTCTCTGATTGCGAGAAAGCACTATTAGCAACGGTCTGGGCAGTAAGCCATTTTGCAAATTACGTGGGGGGCCAAAAGGTCATTATCGAGACGTGCCACCAGCCCGTCACTTTTCTGAACAGCCAAGGCCTGCGCGAAGGCGCAGTCACTAACTCACGCATTGCCAAATGGCTAATGACTTTTCAAAGTCACGATGTGGAGGTAAAATATGCCCAAAACCACAAAATGCCCTTGGGCGCGGGATTGGCAATATGTCAAAAATGCACACAGGATCCCACGGATCCCGACACCATTTCTCACGACATTACACCTCCTCTGCCCACTCGACACCATTACTTCGACGAAAACACATGCCAGACCATGTCCACCGTTTATGTAGATGGGTGCTCATACAGCAAACTCACACCGCGACAAGCGGGGGTAGGCATGGTGTGGTTAAACGACACACCCACGTCACCTCAAAGTTTCCAACTAGGGTCTCAAACGTCACAATATGCTGAAATTTCGGGAGTCCTTATTGCACTGCGTTGCGCAGCCAAAAATGACATCCGAGAACTAGTCCTATGCACAGACTCAAACTATGCTCGACTTAGCTTCACATGTCACCTGCCAACATGGCGACAAAACAACTTTCTGACGGCCGCACGCAAGCCAGTCAAACACAAAGATTTGATCCTCGCATGTGACCACATTGTTAACACAAACAGCATGCAGATTTATTGGAAAAAAGTAAGGGGCCACTCTCGCCTCCTTGGCACCGATAAAGTGTTTAACGATAAGACAGACGCCCTGGCAAAAGCGGGCGCAATCGACGGTACGCCATGGGAATTCCTGCCCGAGTGGCTACCCCCTGTAACCACCCATTCTGTCTGCGTGCTCACTCGCGCTTCAGCGCGGGCCCCACAAACCCCGCCCTGTCATGACGCCATTTCAGTTACACCTCCCATTGGGGACGCTGACTTGAAGTCATTACAGACTAGCGATCCGGCTGTGGCCCACATGATCACCCTTTTAGAGGGGGGTACTCCAATTCCTCTGCCAGATATGGATGAAGCCTCAATTGAATACCTGGCGCAACTCATGCTCATTAAATGTCGCCTGTCAGTCTCCGATGGCCTACTAATATATGCTGCTGATGAATATACCTCACCTCGTTTGGTCATTCCTCAGCACCACAGGGGGGTCATACTAGCATTCGCACACGACTCACCAGCTGCTGGACACAGAGGTATCAAAGCAACTTGTGATGAGCTGTGCCAGGTGGCATATTGGCCAAAAATGCACAAAGACGTGACAGACTATGTAAAAGGGTGTCTCATTTGCTGCCAGTTTCAGCCTACTAACCCAACCCATAGGGCTCCTCTGCAGATGCGAGGAGTCACATTCCCATGGTCAGATCTACAAATAGATTGGGTGGGACCGATGACTAAATCAAGCCGGGGTAACAAGTATTTCCTAGCAATCACTTGCGCATTCACCAAATGGATTGAGTGCTTACCAGCACCAAACGACACCGCAGAAACCACAGCCCTACTGCTGTTAAACCATGTTTTTGCCCGTTTCGGCCTACCCACGCGCCTGGTAAACTCAGACCGTGGTACCCATTTCACAGCAGAAGTTATGACAGAACTGTGGAAGTTGTTAGGCGTCAAAAACCAGCTGCACATCAGCTACCATCCAAAATCATCTGGTCAGGTTGAACGCTGTAATCGGACTGTGTTAGGCATACTCAAGAAATATGTCGCAACCAATCAAAAAGATTGGGATATTAAACTACCACTTGTACTAATGGCTATTAGAGCAAGCCCACACACCACGACGGGGGTATCACCATTTGAAATGATGACAGGTCGAAAGATGACTCTGCCTCTACACCTGCTATATCACTCTGGTGATGCCAACTTAGCCACAGCCTACTCCACGCATCAGTACCTCACTGACCTGCATGAACACTTAAGGACCACGTTTGCTTTTGCCCAAGAACATTTGATGAAAAGTGCAGAGGCCAGAAAAGCCTACTATGATCAAAAGTGCTCACAGGAACAGTTCGAGATAGGGGACCAAATCTGGTATTTTATCTTTGCTCATCCAGCTGGGATCAGCCGGGGAACCTCAAAGAAACTCACTAAGAAATTCCTCCCTAGATGGAAAGGCCCCTACCTTGTGGTAGATAAACTATCTCCAGTAGCGTACAAGATTAAGATCCCCAAAACTCGGGGCGATCCAGAACTCAAATGGGTCCACAGAAATCAGATCAAGCTGCACACACCCCAAAAGGTCCCCAGCGCAGCCACGCCCGGCACTACGCCAGGCTCATAGATCAAAACGGGAATAGGAAGGGAAAACAAAGGCTCCCCTAGATAGGACCTCCAAAAGGCCTTAGGCAGTCGTACCTGAATATCCCCACAACACTACTAAAACTATTGATTACTACGAATGTGACATGTATTAACCCAGTGGAAAACCCACTAAAAACCACTAACTATTTTCTTTTTATTTAAAGGAACGTAATATGGCATGTATAAACAAGATACCTGGAGTATGTTACGAAACATACCTCACCATATGCATGTGCATCCTGATCCTAACCGTATTTTCGCATTGTTTTGTTTTTGTTATTTCAGCATGAAAGCCCTACACAAACTCATACTGTTGTTGCTGTGCGTGGGGACTCGGACCCAACCGGAGCTCATAACGATAGCCAGTGCCACCGGAGTGGTGTTAAGAGACCACACCGGCCTCCTGATCACTGATTGTAAGACCTACACCCGTAAGGTATATGTCCATCTCAGTCCCCGGTCCCAATACCAGAGTCATCTCAAAACTGTATCCAGAGATGTACTTTTCGGCCCCGACACTCAATGGTACGCCCAAGATTCTATAGAACACGCCGAATGGGGGGTCTCTACCATATTAAGACAGCTAGAAAAGTACACACTGTCCCCAGAGGACCTAGCAGGTCTCGCTTCTCACCGAGTCAAACGTTTCCTCAGTGTCCTATTGACCGCAGCAGCGGCCGTGGGCTCTCTTTTTAGCTTAGGCACATCCGGAGTCAATGCGGTCAGCATTCACACCTTAAGACAGCAGATATCTGAACTCCAGGAGGACCGACCCCAAATCCAGGCAGCAATCAAACACCAAGCACTAAATTTAGTGGCTATTGGAAAAACTCTCCGTGACACCATTATAGTAGTGAATACACAAAGTGAACTGATAAATAACACTCGAGTAGCCATGAGAAATTTGCTCAAAGTAGTAGACATGCAAGCCGCTCACCGCCAAGTAGTAGAGATGTTAATGGAGGACATGTTGAGAGAGATTAGCTCCTCAGTGGACGCACTCTCTATTGGAAGAATTCCCGCTTACCTTGTTCCCCTGTCTCTAGTCCAAGAAATCCTGATTTCAGCAACCGGCGAGGCCATTAGCCTTACCCAAGCTCACCTGGCCTATTCATTAGGTAATGCACTCCCCCTTACGGTGGACCCGGATAGTAGAGAACTCTCCTTTCTGCTCACTCTCCCTGTCATTGACAACCATAACATATACCGTTTAAAGGACGTAGTCAATCTTGGGGGGTGGCACGGCGACACCTATGTCAAGGTTACCACACCAAACGTGGTAGCCTACCACGACAGCACCCCCGACCTCTACCTGGCCCCAAATCTGAAAATGTGTACGTTGATAAAAGACATTCATTACTTGTGCCCTAGCAAACCTTTTGTCAGAGACAACACCAACGGCATCTGTGGCCTTAAGCCCATGACAGATGACGCCAAGTGTTTAACCCAATCCACTCATAGGTCCCAAGTTACTCTTACCCAGGCTGAGATTATAGGTAACAGATGGCTTGTGAATACCCCTGTAGATTTCGGCACCATTCGCTATGACGTACATGACACTTCAAACCGTGTTACACTACCACTCCAGACCTTCTGGGTCACAGTACCAAAAGGGTCCATTTTTCACGTAGACGAAATGGCTTTGTACCACTTGCCAGAGGAGCAGTACCATGCCGTGCTTGAGGTGTCCGGATTTTTTGACAAACATAAGATCGAATTTGACCCAGCCACCATTAGACAGATGACAGATGAAGGTACCCAAACCATCGAATTAACCGTGTTAGACAACATCATCGACGCTAAGCCCACTCTGCTCAGCGATGACCATTTCACCTTGACCGGCTCTTGGTCTGCCTCTGACACTCTGTTGTTTACCTTAGTTTTGTTGGGTTACATTCTCACGGCAGCTATCACTTTCTTTATGGCCAAGCGTTATCTACTAAAAGACAAATGCGCCACCAACCTCAGGGCAAGATGCCTTACACCTACCTCTGGAGATGTAGAAGCTCCTGAAATCATTAGTCTGACAGCCCCGTTCGAAGGTGACAGCGGAACCATGCTGAGCTCCCGCCGTACCTCAGAACCTTAATGACATAAAACTAGTGATACACTTGACACCAACCAAGCCCCAGGCTGTTGGAAGTATAAACTACCTCCCTACCGCAAGACGGGATGACCGCCGTACGTTTTGTATTTAAAAAAAAAAAAACCCTTTTTATACATTATTTTTACTTTGGCATTTTATTTCCTTACACTGTTATATACAGTTTGGTTTTTCTCTTTGACCTTTAGGTCTCCTTAGATGTTGGGCTAAATGCCTCGTTTACATTATGTTTTTGTTTTTATTCTTTCTTTGTTTGCTCTCCTACTGGGCCCCCCCCATAAAGTTAAGAACCCCATGTCATACCTTGTCAACACTCACCTTAAACAGGGTTAACTTCCCCGGTTCTAGGACACCGACGGTCCTGATACAAGCAGGGTTTTATTGATTTCTTTCCTTTTTGGGCCCCATTAAGAAACTCTCTTAGCCCACAGCCAAGTCCGGCGGACTAACAATCCCAGAGAGAAAGAACATCTACTTTTCTGTCCCTCTCTCTCTCTATCTCTTTACCTCTGTGCCTTTATGAAGGCCACTAGACTATAGCAATGTCGCCTTAGGGTTATTGCCAAATCTAATGGTGGCCGCCCTAGACGGCCAGATGGAATGTATGCCTTGTTGTGTGTTGTCTTCCTGTTATCCAGCTGCTGAGATTCCTGTACGCCATAAGACGACCCGAACCTGCGGTCCAATCCTCTAATGGCCTAAATGGGGGGTTTGTAAGGAGATGCTGGATAAGCAGCTGATTGCAAACCATTTTAACATCAAAAGGCCACACCAGGGCCTATTGAGGTTAACCCACACCAAGCCCGGATACCAACACCAGAGACAAGCCAGGAGTGATAAGACAACAGACCCGACAATCACTCCAACAGAGGGTCGAGCTATATCCTGCTGGGGCCGTCCAAAAGGTCACACTAGCCCCTGCATAACCTCGACCCCCCCCCCCCCCCCCCCCCCCACACACACACACACACAGCACGCAGAAACATAGGCTTTGGGGCTCTCTCCCCCTCTCTTTTTCTCTTTTTCCCTCTCTCTCTTTTTCTCTTATAAGGGACATATTTGGAAACAACCTTGTTGTCACACAAAGACATTGTTCACATGACCTATGAAGACGACATATGAACTATGAACAATAAATGAACAAATGTGTTTAACCATGTGGTAAAACCACATAAGGGTCGTAGGGTCAGAAACGCCCCCCCCCAAATGGCCAGGCGCCAGGATGCCTGACCTCGTTTGCCTACATCCTCACCAGATAAGAAATTAGCATAGTAATAACTTTTCTGGTACATCAAAGGGTTTCGGTGCATAAAGACCTCTAAGAAACCCCAGTGAATCGCTCAAGCCACAACCCGCTCTCGGACGTAGGAGGTGACCAATCCTCTGTTGACCCATTGCGAGGCTCTTCAACTAGGAGAGACACCACCCGGAGCAGCAGCTCCGCAGAGAGGCCGCCTCGCCTCGCTCGTCTCCGCCTGATACTCACCAACGCTGGGCGCTTCCAGTCCCCAGCTGAAGATCTCCTCTCTCTACCCACATGCACCCGAGCCGTGAAGTGCGCCCGGACCCGAGAAGACCTCCGCCGCCATCAATGCCCATTCCGTCTGCCTTTACACGGAACACCTTGCCTTAAACTGAACAATTTGCTAAAGAACTCTCAGTCCGACTCTACAGCGTGCCTGTCCATTCTTTCCAGAAGCCAGTTTGAAGCCAAATACAAGGTGTGTTACCGTTTGATCTGTGCATATTGCCATAAGCGACATTGTTATATGTGTAAACATTTAATATCTAAACTGTAATCATTTGAGTAAACTCAAGTATTACAGTATAGTATTCCCAATACGTTCCTTCTACTCTCTCTATCCCTTTTCTTCCTTCCCGTTTTTTTTATCTCCTCCATTTAAATACACACACGACATGAAAGCTTCTATTTCAGCACCCTCCCCTCTTCTCTTGATATCCAAAGCGTTATACATGTGTGTATCAAAATGTTTAGTAAAATGGGATTAAGGCTAATAGAGATTTATGACTGAAGCATTTGGCTATGGACCAAACCTTTCCAGTGATAACATCTCCTGCTTTTGAGGAGCAGGGAAATTGTTCGCTGTTGTTCACGGCCGTGATCAACCGGGACAATTTTACTAAAGCCAAAACACATAGTATTTCAACTCTTTCGCTCATGCGAGAGGATTGAAGTAACTATCTCATTTTTAGGGCTCATAGCTTTCTAAATTGCTTGTAAACTCTGTAAGCTGAATAAACCCGCTTTATTATAACGTGAAAAGAAGTCTTTTGGTGTCATTTGTCCAACCAGTTATGAGTGTATTTCTTGTTGTTTTATGGCATTTATATTAACCAGTCAAGAACTCACGTTACACAAACGTAACGTAAAGTTTCATATAGCGATACATGTACACAAACCAATGTGTGCCTGTGTTGAGATATGGTAATTGAGTCACAAATTATATTTTATATGATTTGTGAAGTAATTACGTCTTGTGTATGAATATGCTGGAATATTATCCAACGTAATCGTTACATGGGCCTTTGAATGAAGCCCGCAATTTCAATACTTCCATATGGCCATATATATTTCTGATGTACCTGTGAACTCCAAAATGTGAATTTTTCAGGAAATGACAAAAACAAAAAGTGGAGTTAGGAGGTTTTGTTCATCATTGATAAGTACAGCTAAATGGGTTCATACATTCAAACAAGACAATACACAAATAAACACCACAATTAAAACACCTAGCAAAGTACTTCAATTCTATAAGATAAAAAAAAATTAAAAAAAATAAAGAGACTTTTTATATGTTTCATGTGTGTGTGCATGTATGTAAGTCCATGGAGCGATAAGCACATAGAGAGTCCAGCTCATACAGGTGCCTGTGTGTGTGTGTGCGCGTGTGTGTGTGTGTGTGTGTGTGTGTGTGTGTGTGTGTGTGTGTGTGTGTGTGTGTGTGTGTGTGTGTGTGTGTGTGCGTGTGTGTGTGTGTGTGTATGTGTGTGTGTGCATGGGGGGAGGGGGGACATTAGCGAGCAAGTCCAGTTCGACCAGGTGAGGTGGATCAGGTATTAGGGGGTTTGTGTTTATTCAGGAGCCTAATGGCAGAGGGGATGAAACTGGCACTGCCCTTTGCCTTCCTAAATAGGTAAAGGGTCGTGCCAGTTTCATCCCCTCTGCCATTATAAGCTCCTAAATAAACACGGCGATCGTATGTTCATTGCGATCGCTTGGCCGATCATTTGTAAACACACGCTATCCGTGTGGGTCACCCAGAAAACAAACATTCCAACCGTGATGGCCCCTTCGCAGCCCCAATTTTCAGATTGCACCACTTTTCTTGTCTTTTGAAGACCACTATTTAGTTTATATTCTGCCGTTGGCCGGCACCACTATAAGGACTTTGGTGTACGTAGCATTCTCGTGCACAGACTAAGAGTCTCTGACCGTCTGTGTTAGACCATTAAAGATCATTAATTTTCAAACTCTTCTCATGTATCAGTCCAAAGTGTCAATGATTGACATACAGTATGGACACCATTGAGCCTGCCTCAAAGTTAAAGGAACCCAAACTTGGCATTTGATCTTTGCAAGCAAAGAACCAGTGTGAATTGCAGTGTTTGCATATGTGCATGCATGCTTATGTGCATGCCTATGTGCGTGTTTGCATGTGTGTGTGTGTGTGTGTGTGTGTGTGTGTGTGTGTGTGTGTGTGTGTGTGTGTGTGTGTGTGTGTGTGTGTGTGTGTGTGTGTGTGTGTGTGTGTGTGTGTGTGTGTGTGTGTGTGTGTGTGTGTGTGTGTGTTTCAGCAGATCAGGCCATTTCCAAGAAAAGACCCCCTGACACAACTGAAAGTGAAAGTATGCAACCGTCTGCCTACTGTTACTATGAGAGCAATGTTATGTCTGGGAGGGGTGGACAAAGTAAACAGCTGTGTGTTTTATGTCAATCTCCCTACTTGGGAGGTTCTGTTTATTATGAACTTATTGCCCTGTGCGTTGAGGCCCTCCACACTGGGCCTATGGGCCTCACCACAGTTCACTGAGGCCCTCCACACTGGGCCTATGGGCCTCACCACAGTTCATTGAGGCCCTCCACACTGGGCCTATGGGCCTCACCACAGTTCACTGAGGCCCTCCACACTGGGCCTATGGGCCTCACCACAGTTCACCGAGGTCCTGCTCGCTCCCTCCCGCCTTTCTGTTTGCCACTGCCTCTGATTGAGTTATTTTTTCTCTTTCTCTTTTTCTTCTGCACTGTAATTGAATTTGTTATTTTTACCTCCTTTGTTTTATGCATCCTAATGTCATTGATTGACAAATATAACATGCAGACCTGCGAGGCGCACCAAAGTTGGCACAAACACTGGTCAGGGATCTGCCATCAGAATAGTGTGTGTGTGTGTGTGTGTGTGTGTGTGTGTGTGTGTGTGGGGGTGTGTGTGTGTGTGTGTGTGTGTGTGTGTGTGTGTGTGTGTGTGTGTGTGTGCTCTGTGCGTGTGTGTTCTTGGTTCTGGTGACTGATATTGTCCTTCTAATACGTGAGGAGACCGTGTTTTTTCTATGCAACAATGCGTCACATCGCAACCCATGGTGAGCTTGCAGATCAGCTATTTTCAAAAGATTTTTACCCAAAGTATATATTGGGCTGAAGTTGTATGTAATATGTTGCATGTTTTTATACTACATACTAATAATACATAATAATCTAAATCTAAAAAAAACTAAAGTTTTCAAATAATTGCAAAAGAAAAAATATACATTTCTTACCTCCATTCAATGACAATTTCAACTTAATTGTCTTGATTTAAACAAAGTAAAGGCTTAAGACAAAACGTGGTGATTTGCAAGATGGCAACTACAAGACACGGCAAAATAAACCAACGAAACAAAGTCGACGACCAAACAATTGAAGCAGATGAGAACGAACCTACTCTGGTCGAGATTATGACCGAGCTAAAATCTCAACGCTCTGCAATATTGGGCCGTTTGGACGGTATTGATACTCGTCTGGAAAAGGTGACTAACCAAGTATCAATGATTAAAGAAGGACTGACTAAGACAAACAAAGCAGTCGACAAACAAAAGCAGCGCCATGACGAGGCAGAAGAAAGGATTTCAACACTCGAAGATACCCTACAAACAACCCAGCGAGAGTTACACCGAGCCGAAAAGCTGTTAAAAACAATGGAGATTAAAACGGATGAAATGGAAAATAAAGGGAGGATGAAAAACCTGGTTCTGCTGGGGCTTCCAGAGAAATCGGAAGATGATCAAACTCTACTTGAGTACATTCAACACAAACTACCCAACTGGCTTAAGCTTACATTGGAAAAAACACTCGAACTGGATCAAGTGTTTCGCCCAACGCGACCACAAACTGGGAAATATCCCAGACCAGTATTAATTCGCTTTTTACGGTTCGGGGACAAACAGATGATTCTACAAGCAGCAAAGAAATCTACAATCACCGAGGGGGACGCCAAACTCACCATTCGCCAGGACCTGCCTGCAGAGGTGCGTCGAAGACGCAGAGAATTCGACCGGGTGACCAAGATATTCATCGAAAAGGGCATGTTCCGAGGGTTTGCATACCCTCACCGGCTTCGAATCCTCCATGAAAGCAAAATCGTCCTATTTGAAGATCCTAAAGCAGCGGAATCGTTCGCTGAAGGAATGGAATCAGTGGAGACGGTGAAGTGAGTTATTTTTTTGCGTTACGAGCCTTTATCCAGGGAGGAGGTAAGAAGATGATTTTTTGTTTTTTTTGTTTTGCACCCCCTCATTATAACTGTCATATGGACAAATCACTTGACTTTGAATCCTAGTTCACGAAAAGGTATCGATCTGCCAGTACAGTCACGATCAGCTGTTTTCCTTTTTTCTTTTCTTTTTTCCGACGTGTATTCACTGGTGCTGATACTTCCTGCAACAACGTGTGACGTCACACGGGCTATACCATTACTGAACGTAGGGAGGGGTGTTTCAAGGACTACAATAGCGTGTGACGTCATATGGACTATACCATGACGGAAAGTAGGGAGGGGTGATTCGAGGAACGGCACAAATGCATTATTTATTTATTTTCTGGCGTCAATACTTCCTGTAACGTGTGACGTCATATGGACGATACCATGATCGAAAGTAGAGAAGGGGGGTTCAAAGAATGGCATAAATATATTGTTTATTTATTTTACACTGTCATTTTTGTTATTTTTCTCTCCAACAACAGATAGTCACAATGACTGAAGATTAAAAATGTATGGGGAGAGGAGTAAAATTTTCAGTAAAAATAAAATGAAAATAATAATAATAATATCTTGTCGTGACCAACTAATAGACAACAACATGAGGGGAAACAAAGGGGGGTGCAAAAAATTAAGTAATTTCACTGAAGACAAGAGCTCCAGGGGCCAATATAAGAAAGATTTAATTATTTCATAGTTATTTAGTTTTTTCTTTCCATTATTGTTTCTCTCTGGCCTAATAGGAGTAAGGGGATTAATGTCGTGGATCACAAAGCCACGGCTGGGGTGGGCGGATGCACTTAATGTATGTTATTTTTTATTTTTCGTTTATGTTTTTTGGTTATGTTTATTAATGAAGGCAACGACAACAGTGTTTAAGCAAATGTACACAGTCACAGATATTTTTTGTAGACCACACCAACTACCATGTCAGACATGATAATACATTCGTGGAATGTTAAAGGCTTGGGAAGACCTATTAAAAGGAAAAAAATGTTATCTCTTCTTAAGAAAAATAAAGTGGATGTAGCTTTTTTACAAGAAACATATTTGTCAGATACTGAACACGCTAAGTTAAAAAGGGACTGGGTGGGTCAGGTTTATTTCTCATCATATAAAAGTCATAGCAGAGGATCAGCTATCTTGATTAATAAAACTATACCATTTACATTAGAAAAACTAATTACAGATCCAAATGGACGATTTGTCTTGGTTTCAGGCTGCATTTGGGGAACATCCATTACTTTTCTGAACATCTATGCTCCCAACGCAGACGAACCCACATTCATGTCTGACATGGTGCTACTTTTCAATGAAAACTGTAAAGGCTTTGGAGTGATGGCAGGGGATTTTAACCTGACAATGACAGCCTTGGATAAATCTAATCAGACTAACTATAGGTCCAAATCCTCAAAGGTTCTTCAGGGGCTATGTGCAGAAAGTGGCCTAATTGATGTCTGGCGTGAATTACATCAAGGTATTAAAGACTACAGCTTCTTCTCAAATGTGCATAACTCGTACAGTAGAATAGATTATGCCTTTGTTTATTCAAAACATATACACATGATAAAGACTTGTGAAATTAGTCCAATTATTTTATCAGACCATGCTAGAATATGTTTGACTATTCAGTTTAATAGGAACAAATCATTCTCCAAACAATGGAAATTTGACAATTCATTACTCCAAGATGAAGAATTTAAATTAAAAATTCGAACATGGATTACAAATTACATAAGGGAAAATAATGACCCCCTCATAGACCCTAACATTATCTGGGAAGCAGCAAAAGCCACTTGGAGAGGACTAATCATTTCATATGGATCATTTAAAAAGCGAGTAAAAAGAGCACAAGCACAAGAACTTGAGAGGGAAGTAATAAGATGTGAAACACTTCATAAAACTGCTTCTACAGAGGACAATTGGAGGCAATTAATTGTGGCCAGGGCCAAATTAAACCTTAATATGTCAGATGAAATCACAGCAAAAATGAATTACGTTAGACAAAAGCATTACGAATTTGGCAATAAACCAAGTAAATTATTGGCCCATCAATTAAAGAAAGAACAAACTGAAAGAACCATTAAAGCAATTAATCTCAACGATAACATAACATATCACCCAGAAGAGATTAATCAAGCTTTCTTTGAATTCTATAATACACTCTACAAATCTCAAAGTTCTCATTCACAAGAACAATTGGACCAATATTTACAAAATAAAAAATTGCCAAAATTATCAGAATTAGACCAACAATACCTTAACTCATCATTTACAAAAGAAGAAGTTCTGGCCACAATTAAGTTAATGCCTACAAATAAAAGCCCAGGACCAGATGGTTTTTCTGCTGAATTTTATAGAGAATTTTGGACTGAACTTCACCCCATTTTTATGGCAATGATGCATAACTTTTGTCATAACAGAATACTCCCTCAATCAATGAACCTGGCGCATATCACAGTACTGCACAAAAGTGGCAAAGATCCTTTAAATTGTTCATCATATAGACCTATTAGTCTTCTAGATCATGATTATAAGATCATAACCAAATTATTAGCAAAGAGACTAGAAGATATTTTGCCTAAAATTATTAATCCAGACCAATCAGGTTTCATAAAGGGGAGATATTCTGCTGACAATATAAGGAGACTTTTGAATGTAATAAATCATTTGGACACTAGTCGGAGCCCTTCTCTGCTCCTATCTCTGGACGCGGAGAAGGCCTTCGACAGAGTGGAATGGAACTTTCTTTTCTCTATTCTTGATAAACTTGATATGGGACAGAACTTTACTGCTTGGATCAAAGCAATCTATAAAAACCCCAAAGCAGCCGTTATTACCAATGGAACTTCCTCTGACTTTTTTGCATTGACAAGAGGGACAAGACAGGGATGCCCATTGTCAAGTTCACTTTTTGCGATGGTGATCGAATTGTTGGCGTCATGTGTACGAGACAATATCAACATTGAAGGACTGAAAATTAATAAAGAGGAACATAAAATATCTCTATACGCAGATGATATTATTCTATACATAAAAGAACCAGAACGGTCTTTATCATATTTATATAATGAAATAGAACAATTTGGAAAATACTCAGGATATAAGTTGAATTTCAGTAAATCTAATGCTTGTCTCCTGCACATGACACCAACGGAAACAATGTATGAATCATATCCTTTTAATTGGTCTCCAGAAGGGTTTAAATATTTAGGAATAAACATTACGCCGCAACTGGAGAACTTGTACAAGGAAAACTATTGTCCTCTTAAAGAAAAGATAAAAAATGATCTGTGTAAATGGTCCACGCTCCCACTATCTCTGCTGGGAAGAATTAATGTGATAAGAATGAACATCCTTCCAAGATTGAATTTCCTTTTTCAAATGATACCATGTTACTTATCTACAGATTTTTTTAAATTTCTGAACAGACTAATTTCACATTTTATTTGGTGCAACAAAATGCCTAGAATAAAGTTACTGACACTTATGAAGCCAGAATCCATGGGAGGCCTTGGTCTTCCCAATCTCCAACATTATTTTTGGTCAGCCCAACTACGAAATGTACTGTCATGGACGTTGGGAAGACAAGACTCACAATGGTTTCAGTTAGAGGCTAAATTTGTTGACCCATTACCATTGGACTCTCTCATATTTATAAAACAGTTCAACAAAATAAGAAACATAGGTAACTGTTTCACTGTTCTTAACACACTTCGTGCTTGGAAGGATTGTTCAAAAAAACTTGGCATTGTTAATTATACTTCCATATATTCTCCTATCTATCGCAATCCTGATCTAGACAAACATCTAACCTCAATTAATATACAGAGATGGGCCCAGTTGGGGATAAGTCAATTCAAAGACCTGTTTCATACAAATATGCAGTTAAAATCATTTATAGAATTAAGAACAGAATATGACATTCCAAATACTGACTTCTTCAAATACTTACAAATGCGAAATATTATACATTCACTTAGAAGAGAAAATAAATTAAGATTAGAATTATATGAAATAGAAGAAATATTAATGTTATCGACCACAATTAAAGGTAAAATTAGTGAATTGTACGATATCTTCTCCAAAGACTGTCACTCATCTTTTTCGCCCTTGTTGAAAATTTGGGAGACAGATTTAACAATGAAATTTGAGGAAAACATTTGGCTAAATATTTGTGATAGAATACATTTCCCATTCACAAGTAATAAAATCAAAGAAGCCAATTATAAATTCATTCACAAATTGTATCTAACTCCAATAAAAATGCATAAAATGTCTAGAGACAACTCAGTAAACTGTCCTAGATGTAAAACTAGCGAAGGAACTTTTTTACACATGTTTTGGCAATGTGAAAAACTAAAAATATTCTGGAATGATGTCCATTCATTCACAAAATCTGCATTGGAAACCGAATTTGACTTGTCCCCATGTGTCTACTTACTAAATGAATTGCCTATTATACAGATGGATCCCAAAAAATACAGATTGTTAATTATCATAACATACTTCGCTAAGAAATGTATTCTTCTATTTTGGAAAAATGAAGCTTCACCCACTTTTAAGATGTTTCAGGATCAGATATCTCAATTTCTTCCACTAGAAAAACGTACCTTTGAAAAACAGGGCCGGGAACAAATGTTCCAAGACCTATGGAATCCACTGATTTCCCTACTAAGCAATGAGACTGTTGATTGATGTGGTTAATGTGGTTCTGCTTTAAAAAATACATATATATATGTATATGATATGTGCTGTCTACACGCTGAAGGTTGTTGTTGTTGTTATTATTGTCATTATTGTTTATTTATTATTTCTTTCTTTATTTTTCTTTATTATTACTGTTTTGTTTTTCAGTTTTATTTTTTGCCAATGGGGTGGGGGGGAGGGACTAAGGAATGGGATGATTGTGGAATGCTGTGGGGCAAGTATTTAATGTACCCTGCGATTTCTCAAATAAAAAGAAATATAAAAAAAAAAAAAAAAAAAAAAAAAAAAAAAAAAAAAAAAAAAAAAAAATAATTGCAAAAGTAGCAAGTTTTGAAGAATGGAAATACTCAAGTAAGTAAAAGTAACTCAAAGTTTACTTAAGTACAGTACTTGAGTAAATGTACACATGTTACTTTCCACCACTGGGTCTTTCAGCAAACTGGGCGGGAAACTGACCCCCTCTGCCTGTAGCTGGCTACGCCTCAGATCCACCCAAGTATTTACAAGAAATGGTCTGACTTCTTGTAAATAACAGAGATAGATCTCTGGCTCCCCCTTTCTCTTTTTCTTCTGCACTGTAATTGAATTTGTTATTTTTACCTCCTTTGTTTTATGCATCCTAATGTCATTGATTGACAAATATAACATGCAGACCTGCGAGGCGCACCAAAGTTGGCACAAACACTGGTCAGGGATCTGCCATCAGAATAGTGTGTGTGTGTGTGTGTGTGTGTGTGTGTGTGTGTGTGTGTGTGTGTGTGTGTGTGTGTGTGTGTGTGTGTGTGTGTGTGTGTGTGTGTGTGTGTGTGCTCTGTGCGTGTGTGTTCTTGGTTCTGGTGACTGATATTGTCCTTCTAATACGTGAGGAGACCGTGTTTTTTCTATGCAACAATGCGTCACATCGCAACCCATGGTGAGCTTGCAGATCAGCTATTTTCAAAAGATTTTTACCCAAAGTATATATTGGGCTGAAGTTGTATGTAATATGTTGCATGTTTTTATACTACATACTAATAATACATAATAATCTAAATCTAAAAAAAACTAAAGTTTTCAAATAATTGCAAAAGTAGCAAGTTTTGAAGAATGGAAATACTCAAGTAAGTAAAAGTAACTCAAAGTACTTGAGTAAATGTACACATGTTACTTTCCACCACTGGGTCTTTCAGCAAACTGGGCGGGAAACTGACCCCCTCTGCCTGTAGCTGGCTACGCCTCAGATCCACCCAAGTATTTACAAGAAATGGTCTGACTTCTTGTAAATAACAGAGATAGATCTCTGGCTCCCCCTATCAGTGGAATTTCAGACTGTGACCTACTGTATAAAAGGAGAAGCAGCAGCCAGACACCAGAGAAGTCAGTGAGCTGTGGTCCTTGGTGATTAAGCTTCATAGCCTGTCTTTATACTTCCTCTGTCTCTCCAGAACTACATCAGGATTTCAATACTGAAGCAGGTAAGACACTGAGACCGCTTGTCTTTCAGTTACATGTAGACCGGAAAGTGTGCCTTAAGCCCTATCTGCACAGGACTATTACCTTGGAACCTCTGATATTTGTAATTATTCATTACAGAGGCTATTTGTTATTTAATATCTCTAGTGAATCGGTCAAGT
This sequence comes from Gymnoscopelus braueri, assembly GCF_963280865.1. Classification (NCBI taxonomy): domain Eukaryota; kingdom Metazoa; phylum Chordata; class Actinopteri; order Myctophiformes; family Myctophidae; genus Gymnoscopelus; species Gymnoscopelus braueri. Next base: position 6,430,103 of record NC_137605.1, read on the forward strand.
CTGTAGGACACAATAACTGTTCATTCATCTTACATGGTGCTTTGAAAATGTGTTGGTAATTAAAAAATGTAAGGAGTCCCACTCTTAGCACTACTCCCCTGCTTACAGTATATATAGGGCAGTGATTCCTGCTTTTTCTCTCGAGCCCCAAAAGATAAATGTTGTATTTCCCTGCAGGACAACAAATACATTATGAATTATAACCACTGTAGTGGATTTCTGTGGCTGGGTCTTTGCTTCCAGAGAAATGATCAAGAGATGTGAGACAGTAGATATTGCTCAAGCGTGGCTTTATTGATGCTATGCAGAGGTTAAATGTACAGAGGCAGAGGTTAAGTCTACAGAGACATAAGTGCACCAAGCGTGATGATGGTCTGATCTTCAACTCCTTGACATTAGGTTTAATACTGTAATTATTAGTCCTCCTCTCCCTCATCTTTCCAATACAGTCATTAATCGTGTCATTTCTTAATACTAGATGTTGCCATGTCATGGCCATCTGTCCTAATCTTGGTCCTTATGGACTTTGTGTATGTGGCATGTTTACTGGCAGTTACCTAATTCTCCTTTCATCATACATGTTTTCCACTGGTTCCCACCATGTAAAGTTTAGTTAGCACCAGGCCTGGATTTTAGTGTGTGTGTGTGTGTGTGAGTGTGAGCGTGCGTGCGCGTGCGCGTGCGTGCGTGCGTGCGTGCGTGCGTGCGTGCGTGCGTGTTTCTCCAAAAGGAGGGCTAAACAATTAGCAAGGTACTGCTCAATATCAGCTATTATAGGAAGCCGCTTGCGAGGCATTGTTTCCTTTACCCATGAGTGTTGTCTGCTGTGTTTGACAAGTATGCCAACATTATTGCATGTAACAATATTCTTCCTTATAGGCACTTTGTAACTTAGGGTGACCATATTCTGAATTCCCAAAAAGAGGACACCCAACGAATGCACGCGCGCGCAGCGCGCGTGCATGCGTTCCGTGTGCGCGCGCGATTTTTTGGGGCGGTTCTGGGCGGTTTTGGCCGTTTTTTGGGGCGGTTCTGGCCGTTTTTTTGGGCAAAAATTGGTGGATTTTGGGTGGATTTTGTAACTGTTTTTTTAAAACTTTATTTCGGTTTTAAGGTTAGGGTTAGGGTTAGGGTTAGGTTAGGGTTATGTTATTTAATTATTTTGGGGGAGCCATTCTTCAAAATAACCTCTCTCATGTCTATAATGTAAAAATGTAAAAAATGCCTCAAAACCTGTTAATTAAACAAACGAAAATAGAGAAGTAGCCTGTTATTTAATGTTTCGGTACCCCATTCTTCAAAATAACCTCTCTCATGTCTATAATGTAAAAATGTAAAAAATGCCTCAAAACCTGTTAATTAAACAAAAGAAAATAGAGAAGTAGCCTGTTATTTAATGTTTCGGTTATTGCCACGGAGACATATGTTCCTGCTTTGCAAACAGTACAGTACACTCTGCTTCGCATTTGTCACGACCCAGACGAAAACACGGGTACTTTTTGCGCATTTCATCCGTGAAGTTACATTTGCGTTTCGGCATTTTCTCCGCCTCTGTCTGTCTGTGTAACTTTTTCGGGGAGCAATGATAGGAAGCGCTGAGCGCGACACTGTTCCGTGTGTGTCTGTGTGAGTGAGTGAGTGTGTGAGTGTGTGTGTTTGGTCACGTCTGCTGACAGGCTGCTGGAGGCACACGTGAGTCACGTGTGCCTCCAGCAGCCTGTCAGCAGCCGTGTTGCGGAACCAGGCTTACGGAAGGACCATATTTAGCGCTTTCAGTGTAAAAAAAAAAAAAAATCCCAAAACACCGGACATTTGAAGGATTTTATAAACTCCCCCCGGACAGGCCGGACAGCACCTCAAAAGAGGACATGTCCGGGTAAAAGAGGACGTATGGTCACTGGCTGTTTTCCCATTATCTGACTGCACTGGCAGTGTTTATGTTCTTTGTACAAGGCATTCTTGTACTTCTGTTTTATGTGGACATAAATAAATATTTCAAATCTGTGTGTGCGTGTGTGCGCGTGTGTGCGCGTGCGTGCGTGCGTGCGTGCGTGCGTGCGTGCGTGCGTGCGTGCGTGCGCGTGTGTGTGCGTGTGTGTGTGTCTGTGTGTGTTTGTTTACAATCCGGTGCTTCAGCAGATCAGGCCATTTCCAAGAAAAGACCCCCTGACACAACTGAAAGTGAAGGTATGGAACCATCTGCCCACTGTTGAGAGACAAAGTAAACACTTCTCTGTGTGTTTTATGTCAATTTCACAACTTGGTTCTGTTTCCTCCTCATTGCCCTGTGCAGGGGCGTACCACCAAATTCACCATTTACCCCCCCCCTAGAACGCCCCTGGCCCTGTGTATTGAGGGCCTCACACTGGGCCTATATGGGCCTGACAACGGTTCACCTTGAGGGCCTGTTTGCTCCCTCCGTCTCTCCATGTATCCATGTATCCTACCTCCATCCATTATACTGTACTTTACTGTCTATACTATCTATCCCACAACTACGGCTTTTACTGATACTAGGCAGACTACTTCTAGTCCTGTTGTTCAGTAGTAGGATGCATGCCATGGACGCATCGGGTCAGGGTACTAACGTATCATTAGTTTTTCTGTCCAAATGAAAATGTGGAAAAACAAGAAAACGCTGTCTGCTTTTGCTATTGTGTTCTCTATTTTGTGTGTTTTATGGCTATTTATGTTTTTGTATTGTGTAATTCCTTGGGTCCTAACAGCCACAAGCCATGACTTGTGTTGTGGCCACCACGCTTGTTGCAATAATATATTTGATGTTCCCCTTTAAAAGAAACCATTAATGCCATAATCATTCAGGTAGCAGTGTACTTATTAAACATGTCCCTCTGTGTTTTTTCTCAACTAGCAGTGACCATCATGGCAGCCTGCAGCATGAAGGAGCCAGTATGTCTGATAGAGAGTGACAGCAATGGGAAACTGCGTATGGTTCCCAGTGCCCAGAAGATTTTACAGCAGATTGAGCAGAAAGTGGTCGTGGTGTCAGTAGTGGGCATGTACCGAACTGGAAAGTCCTACCTCATGAACAAGCTGGCTGGGACAAACAAAGGTGAGCATGTTCATTACCAGACTAAAATACAGGCTATATATATTATTACAATTATTGTGGTCAAGCACAAGGCCACATATTTAATGACAAACGCGATGCAAACAACAGAGGCCGCTCAACAGATGAGCACAGAGTGTTATATGAGTCGATGTCTGCCTGGTGACAGTTACAACACACACACACACACACACACACACACACACACACACACACACACACACATACACACACACACACACACACACACACACACACACACACTCACACACTCACACACACACACACACACACACACACACACACACACACATACACAGACACATACACATACACACACTCACACTCTCTCACACACACACGCACGCACGCACGCACGCACGCACGCACGCACGCACGCACGCACGCACGCACGCACGCACGCACGCACGTACGCGCGCGCGCGCGCGCGCGCGCGCGCACGCACGCACGCACACACACACACACACACACACACACACACACACACACACACACACACACACACACACACACACACACACACACACACACCAATGTCTTTATTTGAGTCCACATTTATAAAATACGGTGGTAAATAAAATTAGTTGCCTAATTAGAACACTACATTCTCAGCTTTAATTCCCATATAGTCTGAAGCCATCTGCAGGTTTTCACTTACAAGTAGCAGCAAGTACTGTAGCTGAAGGAGTTCATGACTTGCCCTTTATGGTTGAGAGTTTGAGTCCTGGGTGTTGCAGAATAAACACGCAAATGCCCACTCAGGAAGTGTGAGGATATGATTTCATAGCAAAAAGAAAAAGAAACAGCCTTGTCTAGCAGTAAGGAGGGATCAGCAATTGTTTTTATTTATTTACAAAGCTATTTTAGAAAAGCTCAACTATGTCTGGAGTATCTGTAACCACTGGACCTGCTCCCGAACATGGCTCACCCTGAATGTTGCAAACATGCAAAAATCTGAATTAGGTATCTGCTTTCTTCTACTACAGTATAATCCCCATGTTTGTAACACACTTAAAAAAATATTATGTATATTATGTTGTCCCCGTTAATCCCACTTTGAGGTTTAATTGCAGATTTGTTTTTAGTTGATAACTCATATTATGTATTTTTGTTATATCTTAATTATGTTTTAATTTGATATAGTCATTTATATCTTTTAAATCTTAATTCTGTCTGCATAACCATAAACAATTATTGTGAATTTTTCCTCAATGTTCTCTTCTGGGGTTTTAATAGATGTATTCATCATTGAATCCATGATTCTATGATGAGATAAGAACAGGGGTGTAGAGGAGGGGGAGTGCGGGGGAGCAGCATCCCCTCACTTCTAAAAATATCATTTGGGTTTTGGTCAATTGATTTAGTTTGTTTTCATATTCCATTGACACAACGCTGTCACCGCAACCCGCAGTGGACAAGGCCAGGCAGAGCCCGTCCATCGATTGGTTGTGATATCACCCTGACAACCAACAACAACAACAAAACTCACGGCCGACTCAGCTGACTGTCCTTTCGGGCTATAGGATAGGATCTATCCTAAACTACGGTCTGCTGGAGATGGGATCCTAAAACTTGAGTCAGACTCATCAGGCTGTATCCTTGTACTTTAGTTATGAAAAACGTTTGTTGAGAGCAAAATGAATGGCCCAAGGTAATGGGTACTGCTTTACAAAGTTGTAAGAGGAATCCCGTCATCTGACTGACGATCTTGTCAGCGTCTGATAGCTTAGTGAAAGTAAATGAAATTCGCTCTGGTCAAACCCCATTGAACAGTTAATCCCGATTAAAGCCGATCGGATTAAAATGCTTTTTTAATCCGATCAATTTGAATGTGTATTTAGTCAAATATCTAAACTTTTCCATGATATTCACTCAGACATCATTCTCTGCGTGATGGGATGACATTAATAGCAGCAGCAAAAACATGTAAACTTTCTTCAATGCATATACATGTAGGCTATGATTGGGACACACAAATTGACAGTGTATTGTGGTTGGTACGGGATCAAAGGACTTTATTTTTCTTCACTTCAATTTCTTTACTAGATGACAAATTGCGCTTATTCATTTGATTTGTTCAGCGTCTACTTACGCATCTTGCATCTCACTCATTGCTGGTCATAGAGGTGCTTTTTCATCTAATAATGCATGACTTTGTATCAACTATGACTGTATCAAAGCTAGAATGACTTGGAAATCAATTTGCTATTTCCCTTTAAGACTCAGCATCAATATGGATAGTTAATAAATATAATTTGACGTAAAAAAAAACGTAATTTGGTTTGTTCCTGTCTCATATTTCATCCTCAAGGATTCCCTCTGGGATCCACCATCCAATCCAAGACAAAGGGCATCTGGATGTGGTGTGTACCTCACCCCAGAAAGACTGACCACACTCTGGTGCTGCTGGATACAGAGGGACTGGGAGATATTGAGAAGGTGAGACACCATTTTGTTACATGTTCAAATCAGGTTGCATTTAATAATTATAAATAATCTTTAGTTATTACAGGAAGGGATTGGGGATGTGATGTCAGAAGCTGGGGGTTAGTGGAGTTGGGCGTTCACCCCCACCTCGAAACGCAATTTTTTTATGCATTTGTAAATTATTCTATTTATCATTAATCTCATGAAAATGACAGAAATCAGTTGAAAATAATAATAATAATAAACTTATATTATTATATAATAATAAACATGCAAATTACAAGAGTTGCCCAAATATGGGAACTTTGGGCAACCAAGCCAAGATTGTTCTAGGACAGCATATGAATACAACAACAACAACAACAAAAGACTTCATTTGAAACAGCTTTATAGGTGTAATAACACAAAATTCACATTAAATAGCAGACTTCTTGATTTTGTCCAAAGTTTACGGCAGGGGCCCGTTTTGCGAAAATGTCAATTTTGTCCCAAAATTTTATCACATATTGAGGGGCCTATAAACAATGCAGAGCACCCTCGCAGCTTCCTCACGTCCTGACGGCTGCACTGTTGGGCAAGAAACCAAGCCTGGCGGAGATTTGTGCTCAGAGGAGCACACTTTTGTCTGTCTGTTAATCACATTTAAACATAGTGTAAGAAATGGTGGCAAACTATGAACTACATGTGATCAGAGTAATGTAACACATCCAAACAATGTATTCTGGTTTCAGGAAAATACGACGAATGACAACTGGATCTTTGCCATGGCAGTTCTGCTCAGCAGCACCCTGGTCTACAACAGCATGGGCACCATTGACAATAAAGCCCTGGAGAACCTTCAGTATCCTTCAGATCATTCACTCATTATTCCCTCTTTTGCTCATATTAAATCTGTGATTATTGAGTCGTATATTTGGTATGTTCATTTATTAACTTAAAATTAGTTTTTTCTAGTCCAAGTACTTGGACAAGCTCAAGTATATTGTTTTGGGAAAGCTCTTGCAAATGTTTAAAACTTCTCTCCAATCTCAATAAAATGCAGATAATCCATTTGAAACAAATTGAACCGCCCTTTCTACAAACAGTGTTTCAGGGACAATTTTCCTCTAAACAAACATTTATTCAATATTTAATACCAAATAAATGTATCTCATGTAGGTATTTCTGTCTTTTCAGATGTTCACATTTCTGTCCTAAAAGAACATTTTGCAGCTTCTAAATATATCCCTGCACAGTCTACCCTCCTGTAAAAAGGTTTAGAAATCCAGTGTTGTGTGAGGCTCTTTGTCATCCTCAACAAAACCCCTTACAGCTATGTGACAGAACTGACAAAGCATATCAAAATGAAGTCCAATAAGGATGAGGATGATGATCGTACGTATGTACGTTTCCTTCCCTCCTTTGTGTGGGCTGTGCGAGATTTTACACTCGATCTGGAGCTAGATGGGGAACCCATAACTGCGAACGAGTACCTGGAACACGGTCTCAAGGACAAACAAGGTTTCAAGAACGTCTGAAAATTATTTAAATATAATTGAGAGTTCAATAATTTAAACTAGGCATTAGAAGCTCTTTACACTAAAATGTACTGTGTTCTGTATGTGTTTCATTCTGTCACAGGTACAGAGAATCAGCACAACGAACCCCGTACCTGCCTTCGTAAATTCTTCTTGCCTCGCTCGTGTTTTGTGTTTGATAGACCAGCCAACGCTAAGACAATGAAACGAATGGAGGAACTGACAGATGCTGACCTGGATCCAGACTTTGTTGAACAGGCCAAAAAGTTCACTGAACACATCTACACTAAGTCTGAGACCAAGACTATCAGTGATGGCATAAAGGTCACTGGCAGATGTAAGTGATATTTAAATAAAGGTACACTGCTGCGACTGGGTTCCTGGCATTTCTGTCAGTGAACAGCATTTGAGCGATTGAAATCAGTGACTGCTACCTGTGCTCACTTTGCATTCTGACAAATGCATGTGTTTGTTGTCAAGAATTTAGGGCTGGGTTATATGGTCAAAATATTAGATAATATATGTTCTTTTCCTTTTTGAAGGATTAATGATATTTGACAGGATGTTGTTGTTCCTGGACAAATCATGTATATGTTCTTTTCCTTTTTGAAGGATTAATTATATTTGACAGGATGTTGTTGTTCCTGGATAAATCATTGTGGAAGTGAAATTGTATTATTTTGTAATACAATTGTCATGGTTTATTTGTTTTCTTTTTATTTAATCACAGAACCTTTACAATACTTTTGCAAGGAGCATTGTTCTTTTTGAAAATTCTTTTTTTTTATAATTTAATGATTTGTATCACTGACGATGTCATAGTAAAAAGACAAATCTTTGTAAGGATTTATGAGAATGTAAAGTAATATTTGGTATACTTCCAAGCCTTTCCTTGTTGTTTAGGTGACATTGACATTGCTGCTGCAGTGTAAATATCAGTTTCTGAACTATCATGAACAAACTTAATGCCTAATCAGTCTTCCTTCCACAGTGCTTGGTCAACTGGCAGAGACATACGTGAAATCCATCCGTAGTGGAGAGGTTCCCTGTCTGGACAATGCTGTGAAGGCACTGGCTGAGATTGAGAATGCCAAAGCTGTTGATCAGGCCCAGGTCGTCTATGTACAGAGAATGAAGTCAGTACGTTTCCCCACCAACACCCTGGAGGAGCTGTCTGCAATCCATGCATCCAGTGAGAGAGAGGCCCTGGCACTTTTCATGAAACATTCATTCAGAGATGACAGCCAAGAATATCAGAAGAAGCTTGTGGTATGTGTTGGAAATCATCATCCATTGTTTGAGTGTTTCCATCACATTATGCAACATTTTAAAACCCCTCTAAAGCTTGGTCAAATTATTGTCCTTTTGAGTCCCTTTTATACTTTTCCTCTTCGGTTGTTGTTTAACAGCTAATTATGCATCATTTCTGTCTCGTCTTTTCACTGTGGGAGCCCCTCCCACATGTATTTGTTACAATCCTGGCCAAAGCATAATCATTAATGGGCTAAACTGCATACAAAATCTGTAATGCCATTAAACAGCTACCTCCAGGCTAAAGAACCACACTTCTTATTGCACGTTATTTAACTTTTTTAATAAATGTTTTACTATTCGGTCAAGAACAATAACTTGGACCATAAACGTTGGAGCACACAGTGCACACTACAGATTAAACCATTTGGGAATATAAACATTTTCATTTTGACCACTATGTTTTTAGTGTGTACTTCAGTGGGAATACAATCAGATCTGTGAGAAAAACTTCAACGAGTCCAGGAAGGCATGTGGACTAATCATCAAACGAGTCTTTGAACCTCTGGAGAACAACCTGGGAGCTGGTCTCTACACAGTCCCCGGGGGGTACAAGACGTTCTGCCAGGACCTACAGAAGATGACTGATAAATACAACCATGCAGAAGGCAGAGGAGTCAAGGTCAGTTAAATTCCTGCCAACTTCAGATCTGAGTGTGGGATGCAAGCAGAATACAATTAAACCATCAGTATTGATAAGGTTTCCATTTAGGCTTATATGTTTTGTGTGTGTGTGTGTGTGTGTGTGTGTGTGTGTGTGTGTGTGTGTGTGTGTGTGTGTGTGTGTTTGTGATACCAGACTGAGGAGGTGCTGAAGGCATACCTGGATGAGAAGGCGATAACTGGCAACACCTTACGAGCAGCAGATAAAAGCCTCTCCGAGGCACAGCGGAGAGCAGAAGGTAAAATACAGTAAAGAGTCAGTCAGTCAGTCAGTAAATCAGTCAAGAATTGGGCTTTACAAATACCAAAATAAGGTATTTAGAAGCAGGCGCGCAGATAGCATTTTTTAAGTGGGGGGATCGAACTTGTCCTCCAGATGCTCTGTCAACTAGATGCTCTGGGCTTAGCCATGGAGCTTTTCAACACCAAGGTGATACCCAACTCTACACAGTCTCCTCCCTCCTAACTCAGTTGGTATCTTTACATACTGTGGGTTCTATTTCCCTATTGTGCAACAACTCATTTTTGTGATTTTATTGATACCACAGCGGCTTCACAACAGGCGTATACTTGGACAGCAGCATTTATGAATTAAGCAGTTGTGATTGTGATTAACACTTTCCTGTAATCCGCAAGACTACATTGGTGCATCGACATCTACTGTAAGCTACATCACTTCAATGGAAATTAAGTCTGCGCACTTTAAGCAATAACTGATAATAAATACAGCGCAACTCAACATAAAATGAACAAAATTACATGGTTCTCTAGGCTACAAGGAAAAGGAAAATGCTGCCCATTTAAAATATTTTTTTGCCAGGAATATCAGCATGTTAACATGGTCTGGCTAGAGATGTTTGACAGGCGACAACAGACAACAGTGAAGACCTTTTCAAACAAAACATTTTGTGTGCAATCAGAGAGAAGTGTCTTTCCCTTGGCTGAGGCTGTTAATGGGACACATGATTGGTTGGTTGGTTAGCATTATACACGGTTAAGGCTATGGATAATTGTGTGGCAGCCACAATCAAATCGAAATGTGATGGAGCTTTCTTTCCCTTAAAAACCTGGTCATACACCAGATCATGTGTCCGGGTAGCTCAGTCGGTAGAGTTTTCGCCTTTGGGCCATATGGTCATGGGTTTGATCCCGGGCACCGCCAACTCAATACATGGCTTGGGTGCGGCAAGTTGTGCTCCCAGTAATTACTGCACAACTTGCAGTAATTACTGAGAGCTGATGGAAGGTGTTGCGCTCCACCTCAGCAATCCATCTCCCAGGGGTCTAGCGCATAGTAACGAGGATAGACTCCTGCGTTGTCAGCTGATACCGACCGTAAGCCTTTCCGACGTACTTACTTAATGGTAATTATTTAAGTGATTAATAAGATTAGTCGTATATCCTTGGGGTGCAAACAGTTTGCACATTGTAGCCTATGTTCTTGTTTACATCGCCATCATTAAAGTGGTTCCAAACCATTGACAATGTTTTGGCTTTTTTTGTTGACCAGGTTCCGGCGCTCTCCTTCAGTCATACTATTTTTGATGTAGACTGTCTTTCTAACAAGATATCACTATTTTGTGCGGAGTTGGAGAATTGGAGTTGGAGAATGTGCTGGATGGATATGGATTGGCATGTGGATTGTGACTGCACTCTCTCTTGTGTTGGGCAGTTAAATAGGATTTATTGGTTTGATACTCAACATGAGAAAGTCCAGTAAAACGAAAGCAACATGTGTAAACAGGATGCACTTAACATCGATTTTTGTATTGCACAGATCATGAAGTGCCGTGGTCAATTCAATCAATCGCCCAGGGGTTAGGGTTCGGTTTGTGGTTAGGGTTAAGGTTGAGGGAACTTAGGGCTGATGGGTGCTCCTGTTAGCTTTCAGTAATTATGACTTTGTGGGATGGTAACAGTGTTTTTCTTTTGAATGATTCTGTCTTATTGGTTTCCTACAGAGGACAAAGCGAAATGGGAGAATTCAGAGAGAGAGAGGAAAGCCATGGTGGCGCATCAGAGGAACCTGGAGAGGCAGGCGGCTGATCGGCAGAAAACCCAAGAGGAGAATATGAACCAGCTCAAGCAGAAGGTGGAGAGAGAGCAGATGCAGGCCAAAGACGAGTATGAGAAGCTGATGGCTGTAAGTGATTATGAATGCTGTATGACTGTTAATTATTCAAGTTTCAATCCTTTAATTGTCTCCGCCAGGCCGATGCCGACACTATGTTTTCACCCTGTGTGTCTGTGTGCCTGTGTGTGTGTGTGTGTGTGTGTGTGTGTGTGTGTGTGTGTGTGTGTGTGTGTGTGTGTGTGTGTGTGTGTGTTGTCTTTACTCTGAAAGCGAGGTTGCAGGTTTTACCATCTAAACTCAATCTCTCCATCCAGTTTCCAGGCAATCCTGCTCCTCACTGTATACATCATGGTCATGAACCGATAGCTGAAACCATGTCCCACATCTTAAATGGGTGCCATGTATACAGGGGACTCTACATTAGTAGGCATGACAGAATAGTGGACTTGATATCGAAGATATCTCTTCCATTTTCAGGTCCTACATCATGCTGTATATTGTATTCTACTGTGAAGCCAAGCATGTTTAGCCTGTGTAATGATGATTCTGTGTTCTCTAACATTACAGCTAACACCCCTGATGTCATTGTTGTTAATGAAAACCATAGGGAGGTGTTCATTCTCGAGGTCGGCTGTACCTTTGATTACAGCTTAGAGAGGAAGCCTTTCTAACCAAAGTGCTACAATATCACCAGCTAGAGCAGACCATCTCACGGCGAGGCTATAGATGTAAACTTATATTTTTTTATTTTTGGTAGCCTAGGGCACGAGCACAAGTTGGTTGTGAGGGGCCTTCAAATGGCCGACCTCTCCAAAAGGAGGGCCAAACAGTTACTGCTCAATATCAGCTATTATACTGTAGGAAGCCGCTCAATTTGGAGGAGGCGCTGTTTCCTTTATCCATGATTGATGTCTGCTGTGTCTAACAAGTATGTCAACTGTATTGTATGTAACAATGTTCTCCCTTATAGGCACTTTGTAACCGTCTGTTTTCCCATTATCTGACTGCACTGGCAGTGTTTATGTCCTTTTTACAAGGTATTCTTGTACTTCTGTTTATGTGGACAGAAAATACATATTTCAAATGTGTGTGTGTGTGTGTGTGTGTGTGTGTGTGTGTGTGTGTGTGTGTGTGTGTGTGTGTGTGTGTGTGTGTGTGTGTGTGTGTGTGTGTGTGTGTGCGTGCGTGCGTGCGTGCATGCCAAGGAAGAAAAACCACCCTCCATTTTTCAAATTGGCCTCATGCTATAACATGCAGATTCACGTTTTGGCCTATAACTCTTGAACCGAACGTCATACAAGAAATAAAAAAGAATCCCTTGGATTTCTTGGATCATTATGGAATAAGTCACGCCCATTTCCACCTGACAAGCTTTCCGACATTTTGCGTTTTCTTTCCAAAACACAGGTTTTTGATACTACTAACAATTTTGTCCAAACCTCACCCAAATTGGTACACATTATCACTGTAGTCATGTGATCAAAATGTATCTTTCTGATTATATTCCGAGTGGTGGCGCCCACTTCACGTTTTAGCCTATAACTCTTGAGCCATAGGCAACGTATAGGCCCTGTTTTTGCCAGATTACATTTTCTGCTATAGAGTGTTTTCTTCAAAACACACGTTTTACCACTACTCCTACAGATTTTGTCCAAAACTCACACAAATTGGTATGCCTGCTGAATACCTATATTGTAAATTGTGAAAAATAATAGTTGTGAGCCTTCCTTTTTAAACTGATTAAGTGCTTTGCATGTCGGGTCCGACACCAAGGTATAGAGAGGATGTGGCATGTGCATACAATTGATCAGAAATTAATATTGTCTGCCAAGTGTAGAATTGGTGTTTATGGTGTTGTGTAATGTGTCTGATAATGTGTTATTTCAGGAGATTGAGAAACAAAGGGAAAAAGCTGATAAGCAAGAGGCACGTCGGTTAGAAGAACAGGAGAAGGCTCTCAAGATACAGAGGCAGTTGGAGAAAGAGCAGAAGAAAGGGTTGTTTGAAAAGATCTGCGATACTGTTGCAGGTTGGTTCAAATGACGTCAATACTGAACTGCAATTCATCATTTTAGTTTGATGTGATGTGAGGGAAATATACCTAATCTATTTTAGGAATTTGCATACATTCCTCCTGTGCCCCAGAACAAAGTTAGCATTACAATGTTTGTGTGAGATCTTACATCCAAACGAAACTTACATTCTAATTCAAATCAGCCTCATGGTGGCGCTATAACATGCCGATTACTGTTTTTACCTATAACTGCACCGATCTGTGTAAAACTTTGTATGCACACTCTCTAGAGGTCAGGGAAAAACCTTTGCCCTGCATTTTTCACATGTGCCTTTTATAGCGCCACCAAGAGGCCGACTTATGTAAAACAATTTATTTTATATTACTCCTTCCCATTTTATCCAAATTTCATGCAACTCGGTACACATGATCTCTATAGTCATGTGATCAAGACGGATCTGTTTGATTTTTCATATTCCATCCTGATTGGCTAAGATTAACATCTAAAGTTTGCAGTAGTGGCTTGTTTTGAACAAAATGCCGCAAATCATGAACGCAGCGTCTGATTGCGGTGAAACTTTCCACGCACATTCACACTATGTTGAGGAACAAATGCCACCCTTTTAACATTGGCCTGTTGTAGCGCCACTAGCAGGTCAAATTTATCAAAACACACTTTTAGAACAAAATGCCTCAAATCATGAATGAAGTGTCCGATTGCCGTGCACGGCCTAGGAAGAAATGGCACCCTTTTCACATTGGCCTATTATAGTGCCACCAGGAGGCCAAAATAACCTACCTGACCTGGCGGAGACCTGTGCTCCGAGGAGCACTTTTTCTAGTTTCTTTCTTTGTTTCTTTGTAGTATACAAAATGTTAGTATATTCACAACCACGGCACAACCACGTCTAATGATAAATGAAGAAGTGAGCAGTCTGAATGCTGTATGTAATAGCTTGTATCATATGTTAAACCGCATAGTATGAATTAATCAATTAATGGGATAATCAAGATGTATTAGAAGCCTGGCAATATAACAAACAAACTCTGACAAATGGGTGCATTTTACAGCTATTCAAAACAGGGACATGTAGCTACAGGTATACAGTATGTTATTACTGTCATCAGTTCAATGTTAAGGAGAAATCAATCATCTGGGACTGGGACTGATTAAAACTGTAATATTCCAAAAAAGTATTCTGTAAGATTGTATTTGTGGAACCACATTAGTATGTATGGGAATGTAGTCAGTATGATGTTATTTGTGGAGCCAGAGTTGACGTGCATTGAAAGCAGCCTAGAATGCTACGGCAAACAGGTATCAAAACCCTGGGCAATAGAGAAGTAAGGGGATTCCTCATCAGGTTGCCACATCATCCATCGAAGATATTGGTTGCAATCTCTCAAAACTATTACTTAGCGTGTCGCGAGTTCGACCTTGGCTGTGTGTCACCCCCCCCCCCATCTCTCTCCCATTTCCTGTCAGCCTACTTTCCTATCAATAAAGGCAGAAAAAGACCCCAAAAATATCTTTAAAAAAGATCGGCTGTCTGCTCTGGTTCCCTCCAAATTATAACAATATGTATTTTTACTGAAGATGGCAATTTGTTTTAATTCCTTCTTTATTGTATTAATTGTCTTGCTATATATTCAATGGATAATAACCTGCTATACCTACAATAAAAACATTATTTGTATTGACTTTGTCACCATTATTCACATAGAGGTAGGCTACTTCATATCTTGTTGTTGAACAGTAAAATATTTGTTTCTACCAGTGTTGGGGGTACAACAGTACTTTGTGTTAGAGTACCCTGAATACTTTTTCATGTTAGGAGTAACATAACATTTTCGTTTTGCAATTCAAGTAATCAGTTACTTAGTTATGTTTTCAAATAAGTAATCAGTTACTTAAAAAAATATATAGCCTATATTTCCCTATTCCTTTAGTTGCAACAAATAAAAAAAGCAGATGCTGAATAGAGATATGTGCATCAGTCAATAGGCTCTATGCACAGCAGCCTTATTGGAAAGAAATTCGGCCTCTTCCTTACTTCCTTCACAGGTTTTACCAATGATACTAATGAAGATTCTGTTCCATTTCATGGAGCACCGTGGTTCTCAAACCTTTTAATTTCAAGGACCCCCATAACTCTCATAACTGAGAGTGTACAAATGGAACCAAATGCAACCTTACAGTTCTGTATTACTGAGAGTGTACAAATCGAGCCAAATGGACCCTTACGGGTTCGATTTGTACACTCTCCGAGTTACACACCTTTTCATGTGCCATTTGGAACCCCCTCAAGGAACCATGAGGGTCAATGGACCACACTTTGAAACCCACTGATGTAGCAGAGCGTTTCCAGTGAGCCAAAATGCATAATATCAGCACCATGACTCTCGGTTTGACCAGAATGGAACAGATCCTTCATTGGTATCATTGGCAACACCTGTGAAGGAAGTAAGAAGAGGCCCAATTTCTCTCCAAACTGGCTGCTGTGCATAGAGCCTATAGTTTTTTGGAGAGGATGATTACTGCATCCTTTGGCTGTAGTGTTGTGTGATGGGTCTGTGGCCACCTCTTCTTGTTGATTAAATGCCCATGCGGGCTGGTCTATGTGGGTAAAACATCACGCCAGTTAAATATAGTGCCAATGACGTCTTTTGACGGCCGTTTTCAGTGTGCCATTAGTGCCAATGACGTCTTTTGACGTCACCTAAAAAAAATTATTTTTTTTCCTTTTTAATCTCAAAGGAACTAGGAGAAAACGATTTTCAAAAAGTTAATGCTCCATCCACTTCAATGTTAAAATGTAAACGGATTTTTTTTTTTCTCCGCTTGATCCATAATGCCTTTGGCATATGGATCAACAAGCTTGAAATAAGCCTGGCAGTGAATGAGTTAAAACAAAGAATGAGTGAGCATAAAAGCACCACAAGGAGAAATGATAGAAATTAGCCAATAGCAGCACATTTTAATGACTGTAAGCATGATATCTCATCGTTCAGGTTCCAGGGTATTGAAAAAGTGTCTCTACCAGAGAGAGGTGGGAACATTGATGAAATTCTGAAAGGGATAGTTCACCCCCCTATGGATTAGTCACCCCATGGATATGTATTAGTTTTTGTCACATTCCTAAGCCAATAATTTGATGACCGGCAGCGGTTCCAGTAGGACACACAAAGAGTCTCCTTTGTATCTCCTACCGGAACCGCTGCCTACCGTTCCGCTGGTCATCAAATTATTGCCTTAGGAATACAAAAAAATAAAAATATCCATCAATTCAAGTCTCCATGCGGTGACTAATCGATAAGATTTTTTTTTTTTGGGGTGAACTATTCCTTTAACAGAAGAGAAGTCTATTGGATTTATAGTCTACAAACTTTATTCCCTAAAGGATTGAATGATGAGATTCCATGGCATGTTATGCTGTAAGGAAATGTGGGATTGCAAAATTGAAATTAAACGCCTAGGTGGTGCATCTCAGATACAATTTGTACACTACTAGAGGTTGACATTTTTTAATAAAAATGTCAACTTCCTGTTGATTTTACTATTTGAAGATCTGGATCCAGTCCAGGTTTTCTACTTATTAAAAATGGCAAAATCAACAGGAAGTTGACATTTTTATATATATTTAAAAAAAAAAACAGGACTGGGTTTGGTGATGTTCTATATTGTCTGAATCAACTTAGTTTGCGTTCGTTTATGTGCTAAAAGAGTGACTTTGAGAGCTGTTTTACCGTACAATGTAAGTCAATGAGGAGCATATTTTGAATTATCAATTTTCTAGTTTATAAAAAAAAAAAAACAGTACTGGGTTTGGTGATGCTCTATATTGCCTGAATCAGCTATGTTTGGGTTCATTTATGTGCTAAAAGAGTGACTTTGAGAGCTGTTTTACCGCACAATGTAAGTCAATGAGGAGCATATTTTGAATTATCAATTTCTAATCAATGGAGCAATTATTTTTTATTTCTTGCCCACCTTTGGGGTTACATCATGGCAAGGTAACTACACAACCCAAACCTCTACCAAAGTGGTCTTACCCTTTAAGAGCCCTGTTTGAAAAGGACTAGTATTACCTTGAAATCTCTGATCATTTGTAAAAGCCAAATGTGATTTACTTTTGTTAAAATAAGTGTTAAATAGCTCTATATTGTGATACTCATTGCTATAGAGTGTTTGTTCAGTAAAAGGAGTCTCTCCAGCTCTTTATCAAACAGAAAATGCATTTTCAGTGCCCTCTCCTGATTGGCTTAAATGTTGTCACCTACCTGAAAATGTACTATATTCTGTTAGTGTTTGCTAAAGAGCTGGAGAGACCCCTTTGACCGAACAAACGCTCTGTAGCAATGATTACTATCAGAATATAGTACTTTAACCTTTTTAACAAAAACATAAACAAATACCAAAAAATATCACTTACCCTACCTTTAAACAATATACATTCAACTCCACACTTAAATATAATAGGAAACAGTTTAGTGAATGAGGCCCATTATGTCTGTAGTCATGTGATCAAGATGTATGTCAGATTGTTCACATTCCATTCTGAATGGCTACGACTGGCTTCCAAAGTTTGCGGGAATGTTTTTTTGCACAAAATGCAACAAATCATGAATGCAGCAACAAAACCTGAAAATGCAAAACGGTGGAAAATCTTGTCAGGCAAAAATGGGCATGGCCTATGTGATGAGTTGCGTCAGGATCCAAGGAATCCAGGGAAAACAACATTTTGATTGTACAACCTAAGCTTCAAAGGTTATAAGCCTGGTCTGTTTAAGCACAATGAGGCCGATTTAAAAAAATCTTCCTTGGCCTACTGGGAGTGTGCGTTAAGTTTCATGCCTTTTGGTCCAGCTTTGATGGAGATGTGTTGCTCACGTTACACACACAGACACATACAAACGGACACCCGCATGGTCATACAGGATTGAAAACATAGTCTCCGGCCTTCGGCCGTCCGGCCTGGCGGAGACGACGAGAGATGGCATTTATTTGACCTCTGTTCACCTTGTAGGCTCTCTGTAATAAGATGGTTGGCTTTGTCCACTATAGGCCTATTCAAGTACTGTTGTCATTTGTTGTATTACAAAATATGCTACAGTTTCTTTGTCCAAAGCTTGATGTGCAATGTTAATTTCTATAAATATGACCTGACTTTATTTACTAAAAATGACGAAGACATTTTCTCTGGAGAATTGCTCAACAGTGCGTGATTGTTGTATCCACTATGCATCTGTATATTCAAATGAACAGAACCTCTATTTAGGTAAATGTGTCAGGAAATAAACCATTTACTTATTTTTAGCTCAGTAACTCGGAGCTAGGCGACAGAGAATTTCCCAAGCTCCCGCACCGTCAGAGAGGACGCGGCAGACAGCGTGTCCCTGGCTCTCAGTAACGTGTCGCATCCAGCCATGCAGCAGAGCGAAGACAGACTGCTCACCTTCGTAAACTGGCCCTCTCGCATCCCTGTCCGTCCCGACCAGCTGGCCCAAGCCGGCTTCTACTATGTAGGTAAGGACTGTGTCAAAGCAGAGTTGTTAAAGAGGTGGTGCCATGGTTTTGCACTTTTTCTGTTTTTCATGTGTCTATGAGGTTGATAGAACTTCATTAAGCCCCCTGGTGGTGTTTTTATGGTGTTTTATGTCTTCTCTGACTATTTTGAGTTTCTACCTGGAGGCTGAAACCTTGAGGGTCAAACGTGACAATAGAAAAACAGCCCTTTAGTGACATAGTACAAATATACCCTCCCCCTCATTATCATAACACAACAGGTGTGGGCATGAGGAGGAGGAGGGACTAGGACAGGTGGGTGGTGCTAAGGTGGTGGAGGAGGTGCTAAGGTGAGAACCAGGTATACTTAATGAACTGGAGGCGTGTCCACATAAAAACATAATTTTAACAATTTCTGTACACTTTTTTGAAAAAAAATCTTCCTCCTAGTATAACCATAATACCTGATGATTATGTTTTAGGGGGGGAAAAAATCACTGAAAATCACGGCACCCCGTCTTTAACGATTAATGTAGTTGATATTATACAAAATAATGGTTATAAAAGCACTGGTCCGGTGCAATTGTTATGACTGGACCTCACTACCGCCCTTTTAAAGAGGTTAGCAGCACATAGAGAATTCCTCACCATCTGTACTTTAAACATTTAAAATCTGTTCTTTATCCAGAGCTAAACCTAGTGCTTAGGCTATAGTTAGTTAAAGGACGACTTCACCCATTTTCAACCTGTCTTCATATAATTGGTCCTCACTAATGCTCATGATAATATGGCACCATTTTTGTCTACTCAGTCTGTGTCTCAGTGGAGGGTTGTGGACAGTTCAGAAATCCGTCTACCAGTGACATCATCGATGGGGAATCCAAGCAAACAGAAACTGCAGGCTTTCTATTCCTGGAAAGTTAGCATGTTATAATGGAAGCCACTGTTCTCGCGTTAATTCAAATCTAAATTAAACTAGAAAAAATGCTCCTCAGGTCAGGTAGGTTAATGTGGCCTCCTGGTGGCGCTACAGTATGCCAATGTGAAAAGGGGCACCATTTCTTCTTAGGCCTTGCACGGAAATCAGACACTGCATTCATGATTTGTGGCATTTTGTTCCAAAAATGTGTTTTGAAAATTAGACCTGCTGGTGGTGCTATAACAGGCCAATGTGAAAAGGTTGGCATTTCTTCCTCTGCCTAGTGGGAATGTGTGATTGATTGATTGATTGATGTAGTTTATTTAGAAAGACATGAGAATAGTACATGACAGTACATAACAGTACATGTGTGCAAAAATTCACGGGAATCGCACGTTGCGTTCATGATTTGAGGCAATTTGTTGAAACGGACCTATCCAGCAAACTTTGGAAGCCAATGTTAGCCAATTAGGATGGAATATGAAATATCGGACACTTCCATTTTGATCACATGACTATAGAGATACTGTGTACCGATTTGCGTAATAAAAAAAAAAGCAAAATATAGCAAAAAAATGGTTTTACAAAAGTCAGCCTCCTGGTGGCGCACTAAAAGGAAGATGATTTCTTTGGCATGTAAGGAGAGTGCGTGCAAAGTTTCACGCAGATCGGTGCAGTTATAGGTAAAAACGCCAATCGGCTGTTATAGCGCCACCATGAGGCTGATTTGAACATTTTCAAGTGGCATTTCTTCCTCAGCCTAGTGGGAATGTGCAAGCACAATTTCACGAAAATCGCATGCTGCGTTGATGATTTGAGTTATTTTGTTTAAAACGAACCAATCCTTCAAACTTTGGAAGCCAATCTTAGCCAATCAGGATGGAATATGGAAGATCGGACTACAGAGATACTGTGTACCGATTTGCGTGATTTTTTGATCAAATCTGTAGGAGTAATATCCAAAAATGTTTTTTGCACAAATTGGCCTCCTGGGGGTGCTATAACAGGCCCATGTGACACATTTGGGGCAGACGTTCTGAATTGGCATCCAGGGAGTGTGTGTGCACAGTTTCGCAGCCAGCGGGCCAACAGTGCGGGATATTAGCTGCTCGCAGACAGATGGTATGTCTGCAAAACATACTCTGTCGCCATGCCTTTCGGCCTGGCGGAGACAAAAATTGAAATATTGAAGAAAAAAAAAAACTTCTTAACTACTGTGGGGTGGGGATTCTGTAGGGACTGAACCTGGTGAGCGCCAGAAGATATAGCCTCTTCCGGGTCATCCCAGGGTCACAAGTGACGTTGTTGGTACAAGTACTCGAACTGCGCATGCGCAAAGGGAATATCCAGTGCTTTAAAGCACCGCCTCTGGCGGTCATTCGGGATTCATAAAACCGTAGTTACTGAACATATCGTTTTACTCTTATGTACCTGTACACAAGATGTAATAATAAAACAACCTTGAACCTCTACAATTGACCTATCGCTAAGCCCCACCCCACAATAGCTATTGTCCAATGCTAGCTTAGCCACCATTACCATGTTAGACAATAATCAATAGTAATCTACAACGATACCACATACACGATAATCAAGAATATTAATACAACTAATAGTAATACCAGGTGAAACATTGCTGCTGTGTAATCTGCTATTTATGATTGTACTTTATGTACCTAGAGCGGGCACATTTTCTTTTCAGCAGGCTGTCGCTATTGTTGAACACACACATGCAGCTAACATCAAGAAGATGACACGCGTGTTCTCTCCTCCGCGTCATCAGTGCCCATACCCTAGGTGGGGTTGGTGAAAGGGCCTCTCTGTGTGGAGTTTGCATGTTCTCCCCGTGTCTCCTAGGGTAGGTACCCTCACAAAAACATGCAGTAATCCTGGTCACTGTACTGCCTCCCCCTGGCCAGCCGGGGCGCCTGATGGAGGGGAAGGGAACTGGTTGGAATAACGTGTTCCTTCCACGCGCTACGTCCAACCAGGGAAACTCTCCCCTGTCAGGTGATAAGAAGGTCAGACGGCTCTCATGCATTGAAGGAGGCATGAGCTCGGCCCTGGCCTCCCTAGGTTGGCAGAGGGAAGGTAGTGCCCAGGATTACACGCTGAGGCATTGGCACTAGGGTGAAAAAATAGGGGATACAAAATCGTGGGATACAAATCTAAGTAAAAAAAAGAAGAAAAAAAAAAAAAGAAGATGACACACCGGACAGGGTGATGACAATAATATGATGATTTATGATAACATTAACATTTCCGTACAGCTGCAATGTTGGTGAGTTTAACATCGTTCAATACAATCAGTTTAGGACTTTTCTGTTTGGATGAATGTGCTGCCAGGGGTTGATATTGCAACTCTAAATGCCAGATAGCGTTATAGCATCTAAGAGTTGCTTGTGGCTAGTTCTAACTGGAGCCAGAAACCACCAGGAAACAAGGGTTGCAATCAATCAATACATTTTTTTCAGATAATGAGGAATGGTATGAATGGTTATGACATTGGTTTTCAGGATGAATGCCATGGTTCTAAACAAAGACAGAAATAAACTAATTACAGTATCTTGGCCAAATTAAATATGGCCTTTAAATCACATTATACATTAAGGATGTAAGTCATTCAAATAATAATTAGCCAAACATTTACTGTCACACCCATAGACTAGAAAAGAATGGACAGCATTACGCCCATAGACTCTACAGACCGTACATGAAGCCTATTTTTCAGCAATTTCAAATCCGCCATCTTTCTATATCGCGTCATATCCTATGCACACGGAAATGAATGCTATTGGTTGGGACCAGAGCGGGGGTGGGGAATGAATGCTATTGGTCGTGTAGCTTGTCAATAAAATCATCACAAGGTACGCACACGCCCCTCCTACAGCATACCCTACTTTATCATACATTTTCAAATAAATGGGACCATCATTTACCAAAACGCATATCATGGTGATTGAAAGAAGACTTTAAACTAGCGACTGGAAGCATTATGACAATGTTTATTAAGGTAATAAAATCAAAATCTATAAACTTTGGCAAAAACCCACCCACTTGAATGGAGAGAAATTATTTCTGACACCAGCAAGGCTAAATCAGCAAAACTACAGGCCATTCATTTGAACTGTCATTTCCTATATAGACTCAATTTGCAACTCAGAAGCTGGCCCCTTGGTCACACCCTGGGTCTGTCCTTTCCCTGTTGCTGCCACTCTCTGCTCACGCCCCCCTCCCCTGTTGGCCTAATGACTGCAGTTGCTTCTTAATGGACTTCCTTGGTTGGCTCTGTGCCGGTCACCGTGCGCTCCTGTGTTTCATAATATCTAACAAATATATCAAAATACCCATTGAAATTCATATCAATTCTTAAGCACAACATATTTCACATCAGTAAAAGGCAAACTACAACTTACATTGAAAGAAAGTCAAAAGACACAGGTAAAAACATTCACGTCATACACATGAGCCGGCTGGACTGTGTTTGGAGACAAAAGGAGAATGGGAGAATCTAGGCCTGCATTTTTTTTTGTGGGAGGAAATGAGAGGGCGGTACTACCACACATACACGGAAACATCTTGGTGTCTCCTTGTGAAACGGAGGGGAAATTAACATGTAGCTTCTAACAGCCGCCCCGGATTTGAGCAGCAAATATGTTCATCTGGTTTCTTCAGTGATTTCAGGGAGTGGGATTAATCTGGAAACAGGGCGTGTTCTCTACCTTGAATAACGACTTAAGCACTACAAACCTATCCATCCTTTCCAGGGTAGGTTTCAGTGATCCTTCCAATAGGCCATGATGCTCGCTGCAAAAGTGGTCTAATTGATGTATATTGGTGTACACCCCTAAACAAAAAAATGCTCAAACTAAAGCCTGGCCAAATGGGGATTGAGTCATAGCCTATAAACTCATGTAGATTCACAATGGAAGCTCTGAGAGGTTTAAAACTTGACATGCTTGAAACCATCCCTATACATAGGCTACTAGAAAACACAATGTAAAGAATGTAATGTAAAGAAGGTATTATAGTCATTTGAACACGTACCTACAATAGACGGAAATGTAACATCTTAATATCTATGTAGACTGTTCTGTGGAAAATAAATCAGTCCTAATGAAATCTATAGTATCAAACCCATTAGTATTATTATATGGGGTGGAAAAATATTGACAAATTAAATAAAGTAGACGTCCCTCGAATGTATGAAAATGTGAGAAAATTGATAAAATATTCGTAAAATATATGCAACATCAACAATAGTGCAGAGAAAATGTAGGCCTACAATAGAGTGCAGAGAAAATGTAGGCCTACAGTAGACCTACTAATGATTTAGCTCGCCTGACTGAGGGAAACCAAGCTCCACCCATTTGATTTTCAAGGTTATGCTCATAGTAGCAAGTCAATCAAGTCTGTAGAGTTGGTATCATTAATATATTTGGTTAGTTTTGGTCCCCCTGCTCTATCTGCATAATGTATTATTGCTTACAAGGGTTTCTTCATAACCTGACATCATTTCAAACACTATGGAACGTGAAAAGGCTGAGAATGACCTTGAAAGTGACTTAATTGAAGTAGCTTGCTATTGATGTACACAAATTTGTTTCTCTTCTTCTTCTTCTTCGTCATCGTCTTCTTCTTCTTCTTCTTCTTCTTCTTCTGCTTCTTCTTCTGCTTCTGCTTCTTCTTCTGCGTCTTCTTCTTCTTCTTCTTCTTCTTCTTCTTCTTCTGCTTCTTCATGATCTTCTTTTTCTTCATCAGTATTCCCATATTCATCATCATGATCATGATCTTCATTTTCTTCTTCGTCATCATAAGCATCGGCATCCCCATCTTCACCCTCTTCATCATCACCATCACCATCACCATCATCATCATCATCTTCATCGGCATCTTCATCTGTATCATATTCATCTGGCAGTGATTCTAATTCAGATTCATCTTCATATTCATATTCTCCATTGATAGAACTTATCCATCTTTGCTTGGCTTTCATCCTGTTTCTCTTCATCTTGCCCTCTATAACAAACGAGAAAGAGGGAACCATTGAAAAAAACACTGTTACCATAGGGATGCACCGATATATCGGTCATATAGCGGTATCGAACGATATTTGCCGGTATCTGTAAATATCGGGAAATAAAGTTGACATTCACTGATGGCAGTAGCTGATGTTGATCTTTTTTTGGGAAGGATCTATTTTTCAATAGCTGTGTTGGATATCTGCAGCCTACCAAGGTGTTGATTCTGAACAGTAATTTTTTGATCATGAAGATTCATTTCACAAAAGAAGGAAATAATAACAACAAAAATAAAATAAATATCGGTTTGGGCCATATCGGTACATACCTATTGCCATCCCACAAAGTCATAGTCACTGCAGCTCACTCAACTGCTGCATCAGTTGTTGTATTATGCTATGTTAACTTAAGAAGGGAGCGAGAGTCACAGCACAAGTAATACAGTTATACTGAGCTGATATCATGAGCCAGCAGTAGGAATAAAAAATCTGTGATTATGTCCCCACAGCAGCATTCTACATACAGTATGGCTACAGTACAGTTTTGAACATTCTATGGGCCTATGGTGTTTCTTAGAAGATGGTGCAGATGATAGCGGCAAGATATAGTCGGACACAAGCCAAGGTTCTGACCCCCGATTGGTGAGACTAAAGAGTTTGAGATACTCGTGGCCGTTCTAATACCCTGGTCCCCTTCCTGTGTATATTGTGGCAATAGACCATGCCCTGAGACTCACAATCGGTGGCAGGGAGGAGAAACTGGATTTCATGCTAGTCCCGAGGACAATTCAGCGAGTATATCCCATCATGATCACCGACCTCCACTATGCAGATGACATTGCCCTAGTCTCAGTCACAGCAGAGAAAAAAGGGGAGCTACTATGGCAGTATAAATGGAGTGCAGGAAGATCTGCCTCAATCTCAATGCCAAGAAAACATAAGTAATGGCATTCAACAAGGAGGATAGAACCATTGTTACTGCCAGAGGGGCGGTGCTTGAGGTAGTCGAGATTTTCAAATATTTTGGTGCCTGGACTGCCTCAACCGAACAGGATCTAAAGTTCCTAAGCGTACTTGCCTGGAATGCCTGGAATGAGGACATGTATGCAAACCTGAGATAGGAGAGACGGCTTTTGTTGGCTACAGTACAATCAGTACTGCTGTACGGGGCCGACAAATCTACATCAGGTAAAGGCCCTGGATGGTGATTCCCCACGCCTTGTACCCGGTTTGTCTAGATACCAAATGATCTAGCACTGTTTTTGCACAAGGGGGTGTGTTGGTCTTTAAATGAGATGTGGTCTGGTGTGATCAGGGCACAATGCTATTTTCCCAATAAACTGCTCTTCAAGTTAAGACCAGCTTGGAGCTTGTCTTATCTCTTGCGTCTCTGGCGCGGTGACAGCACCATTTCTGTCCCTCTCTCTGTCGTCACATTGACAGGGCTCTCCGACCGCACAGATGCGATTGGAGACAGAGACATTCTTATACTTCTCCAAACTGTGAGCTGAGCAATGAGGCATAGCTTATGCTCCGTTCGTTTCCATCACTGCTCGTCTGTTAACACGCATAGCAGCCTAATACAGTCCCCTGTGCAACTCCACATTTGCGCTAGTGCATTGTTGGGATTAGGCGCTGTGGGTTCACAATGCACACATTGACTGCAAAGATTTCACTGATGTCTGTTGCACATAAGTTACACCGTCAACATAGGGCCCTCAATAACATGGGAGGACCACATCAGGACAAGGGTGTTCCGCGGGTTACGGACATGGTCAGGGAGAGAAGGATGAGGCTGGCTGGGCACTGTTTCAGGCACCCTAAACTGATGGTGAGCCCACTGACACTGTGGGAACGGATCCAAGGCACAGCTAGGAGGCGAAGTGGGCGCACCACCTGCAAGGACACTGTGCCATGACAGTGGAACTGGCAACACTGCAGAGCTACAGACCCTGATGCTAGATAGGCGGAGGACGCGATCCAGGAGTACCATATTGGTGTCAGCTATAGTCGCATCATATTATGATAGCTGGTCCACGGATTGAAATCACAATAATAACTAGAAAAAGTGCTCCTCAGAGCACAGGTCTCCGCCAGGTCAGGTAGGTTAGTGTGGGCCAGCAAAGTTTGGAATTCGCCAATCAGGCTGGAATGTGAAAAAGCAGACGGATCAGACGGATCCGTCTTGATCACTTGACTAAAGAGATAATATGTATACCGATTTTTTATATATTGAGTAACATTAAAAAATGGTTTGTAAACATCGTCCTCCTGGTGGCGCTATAATAGGGCAATGTTGAAAGGGTGGGTGGATTTTGTTCCTCAACGTAGTGCGAATGTGCGTGCAAAGTTTCACCGCAATCGGACGCTGCATTCATGATTTGCGGCATTTTGTTCAAAACGGACCCCTCCTGCAAACTTTAGATGTCAATCTTAGCCAATTAGGATGGAATGTAAAAAATCAAAATCACATGACTATAGAGATCATGTGTACCGATTTGCGTGAAATTTGGATACAATCTGAAGGAGTAATCTCCAAAAATGTGTTTTACATAAGTCGGACTACTGGTGGCGCTAAAAATATAAAAGGCAGATGTGAAAAATGCAGGGCAAAGGTTTTTCCTTGGCCTCTCTGGAGTGCACATGCAAAGTATTACACAGATCGGTGCAGCTACTGTATAGGTAAAAACACGAATCGGCCTGTTATAGCGCCACCATGAGGCTGATTTGAACATTTTCAAGTGGCATTTCTTCCTCGGCCTAGTGAGAATGTGCGTGCAAGATTTCCCGGAAATTGCATGCTGTTTTCATAATCTGAGGCCTTTTGTTCAAATCTGAGCACTCCTGCAAGCTTTGGAAGCCATTCTTAGCCAATCAGGATGGAATATGAAAAATCTGAAAGACCTGTTTCGTTTAATGACTATAGAGATCTTGTGTACCGTTTTGCACGATGTTTGGACAAGATCTGTAGGAGTAGTCAAACAGAGTGTTTTGAAAAAAGCGGCCTCCTGGTGGCACTATAGCAGCCGCCATGTGAAGAATTTGGGGCAGAGGTTCTGAATTGGCAGAAAGGGAGTGTGTGTGCACAGTTTCGCTGCGATCAAGCCAACAGTGCGGGAGATTAGCTGTCCACAGACGGATGGACACACACACACACACACACACACACACACACACACACACACACACACAGACGAACAGACGGACAGGGTGCAAAACATAGTCTCGGCCATGCCTTTCGGCCTGGCGGATATAAAAATACAGGATTGTTAAATTTAACCTGATTTAAAGTAGGTAGCCTAATGATGAACTGGGCACAGCCTGCACTTGTGAGAACCATTTACCGTGTAGTTGAGGAGGATGGATGGACATCAAACGATGTCTCCTATGAAGCCCAGTGGACTGACAGTCAGAGCACAGATCATAGTCAGGACACACTAGACACTTGAACCTGGTCCCCATAATTCCTTCATTACAGCCATCACACAGAACACCGGGGTGCAGCATCGAAGTATTCTCTGCAACACAAAACAAACAGTTAGGAGCATAAAATCTCCATCTCCAATCGAGTCTGCGCGGTTACGCAGAAACGATACGCGTTGGCACGCTTTAATATAATAAACAACTGAGAATGAGCATGTGAATATTAAAGGACGACTTCACCCATTTTCAACCTATCTTCATATAATAGGTCCTCACTAATGCTCATGATAAAACTGTAAAAAAAAAATCTACTCGGTCTGTGTCTCAGAGGAGAGTTGTGGACAGTTCAGAAACCCGTCTACCAGTGACATCATCGATGGGGAATCCAAGCTAATAGAAACTGCAGGCTTTGTATTCCTGGAAAGTTGCAATGCAATAATAGAAGCCATTCTTCTCGCGTTAATAAAAATCTAAATAAAATGTTTTTGTTGAAAAAACGGGTAGACAGGTTTCTGGACTGTCCATTTTTACCATTTTATCATGAGCATTAGTGAGGGCCTATTATATGAAGATAGGTTGAAAATGGGTGAAGTCGTCCTTTAAGTTGATATGTCAACATATCACTGATGTCTGTTGCACATAAGTTACGCCGTCAAACTAGGGCCCTCAATGTAACATGGGAGGACCACATCAGGAATGTGCACCTCTACGGGGGCGGCCCGCGGGTCACGGACAAGGTCAGGGCGAGAAGGATGAGGCTGGCTGGGCGCTGTTTCAGGCACCCTAAAGTGATGGTGAGCCGGGCACTGCTTGCACTTGTGAGAACCATTTACCCTGAAGTTGAGAAGGCGGCTGCCATGGGTGGATGGACATCAGAGGATGTCTCCTATGAAGCCCAGTGGACTGACAGGCAGAGCACAGGTCATAGTCAGGACACACTAGACACTTGAACCTGGTCCCCATAATTCCTTCATTACAGCCATCACACTCAATGTCAGGGTGCAGCATGGACGTATTCTCTGCAACACAAAACAACAATTTCTGAGCATATACATTTCGTATAATACACTAGAAACACAGTGATGGCATTTTGTTTTAGCTTTGTCCTGATCTGAATTACCAGTGAAAGGTTGTTTAACTGGCAAAGAAGGGAGCTGCATTTGTATCAGAGTGATCCAAATCCTGATTTTTGGTTTTGAACTACCCGGGATTAGACATTCAGTTTATTCAGATAAAAATGATAAATGAAGATGTAAAACATAAGAAGAATGTCTCCAATCACGTCTGTGTGGTTGGAGAGCCCTGTCACTGTGAGGACAGAGAGAGGGACAGAAACAATATGCATTGCCATGCTTTAATATATAATAAACAACTGAGAAGGAGCATGTGAATATTAAAGGGTTATTTTTGGACTTAAAGCTGTAGGAAATACTTGCCATGAATGTAGTGGTTGCAAAGTCCCGTGGTCAGAGCTCTGGTCCGGTTCTGATGAATATGAAGTAGTTAGGTGATTTGGTGGGGGCCGCTCATTAAAAATAAATTAATTTAAAAAACTAGCGTCATTTGTATTGTTGACCTATTTCTACCATAGTGCAGGTTTCGTTCAACTTCGACCCCTCTGTCAAAGGGTACTATTTTTTGTGTCCAGAATCACTGCGCCGCGGCAGCCTACTCTCCCACAAAAAATATGACACAAAAAAATAGTACCATGTGACAGAGGGGTCGAAGTTGAACGAAACCTGCACTATATGGTAGAAATAGGTCAACAATACAAACAACGCTAGTTTTTTTGATACATTTATTTTTAATGAGCGGCCCCCACCAAATCACGGAACTACTTAATATTCATCAGAAGCGGACCAGAACTCTGACCACGGGACTCGGGCAATCAATTAATACCTTTGCAACCACTACATTCATGGCAAGTATTTCCTACAGCTTTAAGTCCAAAAATCCGAATTAACCCTTTAAAGTGATATTTTTTTGGTTAAAACAAAAAGTGTTTTGTTAAAAGGTTAAAGCACTATATTCTGATAGTAATCATTGCTATAGAGTGTTTGTTCAGTAACTCTTTAATAAACAGAAAATACATTTTCAGGTAGGTGACAAAATCTCAGCCAATCAGGAGAGAGTACCCATTTATCAGCTTCATTTTTATAGTGGTCCAGTTGTGTCTGCTCATTTCTTAGTGTCATCACTTCCAATTCCACTTGTTTAATCTGTATCCTGTCTGAGTTCTTTATCCTGATTGGATAAAATTGGTATCCTGATCTGAACATGCATTTTCTGTTTAATAAAGAGCTGGAGAGACATGGAGACTCGTGTTACTGAACAAACACTCTATAGCATTGAGTACTATCAGAATTTAGAGCAATTTAACACTTATTTTAACCAAAGAAAATCACTTACCCTTAAGTTGATATGTCAAGACGTCGCTGATGTCTGTTGCACATAAGTTACGCCGTCAAAATAGGGCCCTCAATGTAACATGGGAGGACATCACATCAGGAATGTGTCACATGAATATCAGGGAGAGAAGGATGACTGTTTCAGGCACCCTAAACTGATGGTGAGCCCACTGACACTGTGGGAACCAATCCAAGGCACAGCTAGGAGGGGAAGTGGGCACACCACCTGTATGGACACTGTGCCATGACCAGGGGTGCACATAACTGGTGCGCAGGTGCGCATGCGTCGGCAAAATAAATTCTGCGCGGCACATCAGACGACGCGAGGCGCTTTTGCATACCAACAGCTGGGACAGGAATTTCCAAGCTTTTATTTTTTTAGCAAAACTAAAAAATAAAAGCCTGGAGAATCGAGGCTAGGAATTTACTTCCTGAAGCCACACTCACACATGCACGGTGATGCACAATACACACCCATGGGGAGGAGGCGGAGGTGGAGGGGACGCATGCTGCAGTGCACATGATTGTGGCCTCGAATCCTGTCGTGCGACTCGCAAGCAGCAAGCTGCTGGCTGTGTTGCAGGCACTCGTCACCGATGATGAACGCACCGTGATGGTGCAAAAAAATGCCGTGAGCGTCCAAATCTGGCGGATAAAAGCAGCGCAGCACAGGGCACCAACCTTGGGGAGGGCACCAAACGGCGAGAAGAAGAAAAAAAAAGGGCGAAAAACGGCGGAATTTAGGCGCTACAACATTGAAACGCACCGGTGAAGCGTCCTTTTTTCTCACGCAGCACCCCTGTTTTTGCTTTGTCCTGATCTGAATTACCAGATACCAGATAGAATTACCTCAGATTACATATTGTGCAGCAAGCATCCAGGTTGGTTAACGTAATGACCTGTAATACGCAGCCAGCCACCCCCCAGAATTAGGCATTATAATAACAGCCACAGCCCAAGCATGATGTTTGGCACATACAAGAAGATAAAACATATTGACTCTATGTCAAAACACTTAGCTTAGTGAGTCAGGCCCATTGATTTTAATAACTGGGCGCATGCAGTGACTTGCATTTGCATTTTCTTTGTATTGAGTTTCATTTTGTGCTCCTTTACCCAGATGTCAAGACCATTCAGGGGAACCTGCACCCTCCACACGACTGGGCTATTGTCATATCATCCACATATTTCCAGTGGTCTGTTCCATCCTGGAGGGCGCTGTTAATCAGTGCTAGGAATACAATAGGCTATTATTCCCATTTATCAGACACATGTCCCTGGTAGCGCACATTTTTTGCTGCTGATCAGTCATGAAGCTGCAAATCTATGGAATCAGAAACTCTCTCACTCCTAGATCAAGGACACACTGCACTGCCACTGTGTGGTTTACAGCATCGAAGGCTTTGGCAAAATCAATTGTAACTAGAAAATGTGCTCCTCGGAGCACAAGTCTCCGCCAGCAGACCTGTGCTATTTTAATAGCACGGGTCGTCTTGGTAGAACGGGTCGTCTTGGTAGAATGCGCATGGTTTTTGGTGTTCTGCAGGGGCGACTGAATATGTAGTGTCTGCATCTAAAGAATGTTCTTCTTGAAGCAATGTGTCATATGGGAGTCGTCGTAATTGACTGGTTTGTTCAAATGCTTGTCTGTCTTCTTCATCTTCATTGTCTTGAACATGTCAGTTTTCTCTAGTGCTACATAATGTATTTGATCAAGGTGGCCAATTGTTACAGTATTAAGACTTCGGCCTTGTTGTGGGATCAATTCAACTCTATAGTCCTCTTCTGTGTTACTGTTATAGATGAGTATGCTTTCTTAGCTTTGGCCTTCTGCGCCTTTGCTTGACCAATGTTAGGTGTTCTCAGAGGGACACACACACGCACGGACGGGTGATTTGTACTGGAAGGTACTGTTCCAATCAAGACTGATTGATCCTGTCTTACCTCACTTCAAAAAACATAAATGGCTTTTTGAAGTGACACACCTATTTATAGGATTTTATTTCGTCATGCGTCCCTCTAGCCAATCAAAGGCATTGGTGTCAACATATTGACACGTGTCACGTGGAG
Source organism: Gymnoscopelus braueri (assembly GCF_963280865.1). NCBI lineage: Eukaryota > Metazoa > Chordata > Actinopteri > Myctophiformes > Myctophidae > Gymnoscopelus > Gymnoscopelus braueri. The sequence continues at coordinate 6,462,546 of NC_137605.1, forward strand.
CTTGACCAATGTTAGCTTGGCAAGGAGGGAGGTGAACACACGGCAGGACGAAGCGAAAACATACTCTCAGCCTCCGGCGGAGACAATTACTGTGCACATTGAAACATCACTGGCCCTATACACAAAGTCCATCAAACTGACTAGATTGTGTGTTGTTGTGACGCATACACTATGTATTGTCACATTTATGTGTTTATAACATATGTTTATGTTATAAATGTACCCACCCTGTTATGCAATACCCATTATACCCATTGTCAGAGTACCCGTTGTAACCGTCCATCTGTCCCTTGTGTGCCCATAAATGTCTGTATATGTATTTGTCTGTCTGCCTGTGTCCGTTTGATGTCCACATGGAGATCTCTATCTCTATCTGTCTGTCCCTGTCCATTTTATGGCCATATATGGCGATCCCTCATGTTATCAATATATGGTAATGCCCATATATGGGCATATCAGGGGATCTGCGGTCCTGGAAGTCTTTGTGCAGTGGTAAACGTCTGTGGAGAATGTCTGAAGAGTGCAAACTGACTAGAAAGTAGACTGGCTAACTAATCAAATGGCAGGTGTGCGGAATTAGCCAAATTGAGCTTAGGCTGGGGTTGCTATGGCAATGAATTGGCTCATTTGGGCCATGGCCAGAGCCTTTTCTGACGGTTCTGGACAACCACCTATCCGAGTGACTCGACGCCTGGCGCTGCACTCCCTCGGGTCATCTGCGACGTGTGTGGCGAATTTGAAGTCGGGCGGTCGAACGGTTCTCGAGATACATGGATTACAGACATACATACATACATACATACATACATACATACACACATACAGAGATTTGTCTATGTTGCATGCGGACGATGTTGGTAGCCTCTTTCCATTGTGAGGGTCGGAGGTCGTGAGGGCCCCTCAGCCATTATAAAATACTTTGTAAACTGCGACCTCTTGTGGCTTATTGCTTTATTTTCTATACATAAAGCTTGATATGATGGACTGATTGAACTATAATTTACCTTCTGCTCTCTGCTGTGCCTCGGAGATCTTTTCATCTGCTGATCGTATGGTCTCGCCAATTCTAAACTTCGCATTCAGGTATGCACTTGGCAACTGCTGGGGCTGGTATCACACAAACGCACCCACACACACAAGCACGCGAACGCACACACGCACGCACGCACGCACGCACGCACGCACGCACGCGCACGCACACACACACACACACACACACACACACACACACACACAGATGGAAACCTGTTACCATCAATACTGATAGTTAAGTTGTATTCTGTTTGCATCTCAGATTATTGAAGAACTAAGTATCCATCTGAAGTTGGCAGGAATCCATCTCTCTAACTTACCAGGCCTCTTCTGGTTGCTTTACGCCTGTATTTCTTTGCCATCAGCTTGATGTCCTGGCAGAACCTCTTGTATCCTCCAGAGGATACATAGTAACCAGTTTTTAGGTTCTTCTCCAGAGGTGTAAAGATGTGTTTGATGAGTGCCTCTCTGGACTCCTTGAAGTTTTTCGCACAGATCTGATTGTACTCCCCCCTAAGCATACTCTAAAAACATAGTGATCCAAATGAAAATAATATTCCAACACGGGTAATGTGTTGTGTTCCAAAGTTGATCACTTTAACCTTTTACGCCGCAGTTTAGCCAGAATATCAGACCAAAATAGTAAAAAATAGAAAAATAAAATGTATAATAATAATGATGATGATGATGATGATGATAATGACAATGATAATGATGATAACAACTAATAATATTAATATTAATATTAATATTAATATTAATATTAATATTAATAATACATATAGCTGCTAGCAGCAATACGGGGGGCCAAGGAATGCAATAGGAAATATGCAAGACACAATATGCAAAACAAAATATGCAAAACACGCAATAAGCCATAGAAACAGAATAGATTTGAGAGAAAGCAGCCTGTGCAATTAACAAATGAGCATTTTAAACAGCTGAGCAGAGTGCGATTGTGGATATTGTAATGTATCTCTGTATTGGGTTGCTGAACTTTCAAACTTATGTTAAAAAGTTTGACACAAGTCAAGACACAAGTCCCCATGGCTGGGGACAGGAACTATTGATCTTCGGACTCACAAGCTGACACTTTATTGCGCTATGGCCACCCTGGTGGTGTCTGTTGATGAGCATAAAGTCTTGCGTTCTGTCAGTTTCACTAACACTACTCTTGATCTGTGGTTCCCAAATCTTTTAGACTGAGATCCAAAAGAGAAATTTGATGTCTCCCCGGGATCCAAACTATTGAAAAAAATAAGCTCACAATACGTTGCGATGCAAAAAGTTGTGAGCTTGTGGATCGGCTGTTTGCATTACCCTTATTTTTATTAAAACTTGTGATGGGATTTCTTAGGTTTTTGACTCACTCACTCTTTCAGAAGAATAATTTTCATAAAACTGCAATTCATTGTGCTCATTAGAGGCTTGATTTTTTCTCTTAAAAACTTTTCCATAATTGTTTTTTAGATATTGGTCCAAAGTTCACGTGTAGAAAGTTTCGTGCAGATTCCTCAAACTCCCCAGGAGGAGATATTCTTAGTTTTTCATATAATTTAAAATGGTGGAAGATCTAAAGGTCAGAGGTCAAGAGTCAAAGTGGCAAAGTTGTTCCTCATAAGGAGACGCATTAATGAAGTTTCATGGCTGTAGGTCAAACAGTTCATGAGCTTTGCCTGTTCAAAGTTAGGATTGTTCAATTGAATACTATAGCGCCACCCTTTGGCCAATGGTTTAATAAAAAACGACTGCACGGTTTGGCCTGGAGCGGCGGAAGAAGAAGAAGAACAGAAGAAAAAGAACAGAAGTCCTACACACAATGTACTTGGCCCCCTAATAATAATGATTTGCAATACCACAAACAGATCTTTTGACAGGTCACTCTTTGTCAATAGCCAAAAGCCAAAAGTAACTAATAGGTGAGGGGCTCCCCCATTGATAAAGACAAATTATTTAAATTATTTATACCAAAATAAAAATAGGGAAAGGTGATGGAATCACCAAATGTGAAAACAATGGATGATGATTCCCAACATACCGCAAGCTTCTTTCGATATTCACGATTGTCATCTTTTAATGAATGTTTCTTGAAAAGTGACAGGGCCTCTCTCTTACTGGATGCATGGATTGCAGACAGCTCCTCCTGAGTCTTGGTGGGGTAGCGTATTGATTTCATTTGCTGTACATAGTGGGCCTGGGCCTGCTCAACAGCTTTGGCATTCTCAATCTTAGCCAGTGCCACCACAGCATTGTCCAGACAGGGAACCTCTCCACTACGGATGGCTTTCACGTATGTCTCTGCCAGTTGACCAAGCACTGTGGAAGGAAGATCGGTTCAGCAAATGTGTTCAACTAGTTATGATAGTTCAGAGACTGGTGTTTAACCGGAAGCAGACAAAAGTCAGATGTTGCAAACTACAATGTCACCTACAACAACAAGGGGAGGCTGGGAGGTATACCGAATATGAAATACTACTCAAAGGAAAGTGACTGGTTGTAAGTGTAGGACAGTGGTGGCCACAGTAGTATATATATATATGTGTGTGTGTGTGTGTGTGTGTGTGTGTGTGTGTGTGTGTGTGTGTGTGTGTGTGTGTGTGTGTGTGTGTGTGTGTGTGTGTGTGTGTGTGTGTGTCCTACTTTAGTCTACCGAAACATAATGACCACGGCCAAACAGTAGCAAGCAGCATTACACTACACATCACCGGTTTGGCCCTGTATGGCCTGCCTCAGACCACTCTGGAGTGGGGCAAAAATGTTAGCCCTTTTCGGCCCACTATGGCCCAAGTCCTTGTATATGGATATTACGGCACAAGCAGACAGTGCGGTGCAGCATAAGAAGTTACTTCACGTTTTGGCCTATAACTCTTGAACTGTAGGTAATACAATCAAAACATTTTCCCCTGGATTCCTTGGACCATGTTACAGCTCCGCAGGCCACGCCCATTTCCGCCTTAAGGGATTTTCCACCACTATGTGTTTTCCTCAGAACACACTTTTTGCTAATACTCAACTAATACGAATCTGTACACATTATCTCTTGAGCCATGTAATGTATCAGTCACATACTCCATTCTGAATTATCCAAAAGGTTTGCGGGAGGGGCCTGCAAAAAAAACACAATTCATGAACGCAGAGTCCGATCGACCATTTTTGAGGGCCTTCTACACAACGCAGAGCCAAAAGAGATTTCACTTCCACCCAAATGGGATGCCACAAATGCTACAAATGTCACTTTGTTACAGAACAACATTTTCTTCTACCACATTAGTCACAAATGGTCTTGTGTGTCATGTATGGCCATCAAACAGGGTTTTCCGGACCGTTTGCCTGTAGTGAATGAGAAATTACCGGCCCCATCTCCGGCATCTCTCTCTTGCTTGTCTGAAAAAAACACTAATTTCATCGAGGTTTGAGCTCTCCTCTTCTCCTTCCTCATACTGATACGACTGCAAGCAACTCATGAAAAACAAATATGTGAGGGCCTATATGCCTTCACATATTTGTGGACGGGGTCTATTTCTTACAACAACAAAAAAAAACGCCATATATCATTAATGCAACATCCAGTCATACATAAATTGAGCCAACTTACATCTACCAGTGACCTTTTTCCCGTCTTTGAGAGTCTTGGTCTCAGACTTAGTGTAGATGTGTTCAGTGAACTCTTTGGACTGTTCAACAAAGTCTGGCTCCAGGTCAGCATCAGTCAGTTCCTCCATTCGTTTCATTGCCTTACTGTTGGCTGGTCTCTCAAACACAAAGCACGAGCGACGTGGGAAGAATTTACGAAGGCAGGTACGGGGTTCGTTGTACCGCTGATTACCTTTGAAACAATGAAACACATACTGAACACAATGGGCCTCATTCACTAAACTGGTCATAAATAACGTGTAAATAAAGTGACTAAAGGAGTGCGTAGATTCTCTAAGCAAAATCTGACGTGCGATTCACTAAACGGTGTGTATAGCCTTGATTTGTGTGTATCGCAGGTGTTCCTAATTTTTGTCTGCGTTCACGTGGAGAATCATTTGCATTGCCCATTTAAGACCATAAAAGGTAACCGGAAACACGTAACGAAAAACGTCACCACTCCTCAAAATTGACAAATCTACAAGCTTACAACGTGACTGGGCGCACACACTTGACAACTTGTATCAGCACAAGCGAACGTTAATAAAGTACATAGCCTACTCTCGCGTGTAATGAGAATAAGCAGTTAGTTCACAAAGTTTAATCTCACGACCAAAGGCTAATAACACTTGGAATGGATATTATATAAGCCCTTTGCTGAGGTAAAAAGATGAAGCTGGAATCCGCCAATATCCGATCAGAACTTGATTGATTGCTGAGGGGAGTCTGTCCTTTGGACGAACCCTCCACTGTCCTACATCGGTATTGGAAATAGAGTAATGGACACAGAAAGATTTAAAGGAGAATATGGATGCTTGTTTCTTTCCAGAACCTGGCAACTCGTGTTGCCAGGTTCTGGAAACAAGCAACCAGTGTTAAGTCGTTCGCCATTAACGGTGGCTACGCAGCAAGTTTCAGCGCATGTTTGACTATCATGAGACTCCACAATGACTAGCAGTAGAGAAAAAAACAACTTTGCATCGGTTATAATAGACGAATCTCCCTAACCCACGCGCTCCCATTATGACAACGGAGGGGGTTTAAAAAATGACGACAGGGGAATCTATGGAAAAAAAGAACGCCACTTTTCACGTCGGTAGGTGAGTAACGAGACATCAAAGACAACACTTAATTTGTCCGGCATTCTCCTTTAATCCATACTGTATCCTCATCAACCATGTAACCTTGTTTGGAAAAGTGCTATATAAATAAATTCATTATCATTATCATTATAATAATCAGATGGTAAGACTGCGTTCCTGTGATGTGGCTCTGGCTAGGCAACCATCTACTTTTCCACCTTCACATGTGTCTCCACTTCTAATAATCTCAACATGTTTGCCATTTTTCCCCATAGTGTAGCCTGTAGGCGGCGTGCATGGAACTCTACCTCCGAGAAGACGTGAGAAAGAGCGGACGTTCGTCAAAATTCATGGACAAAAAAAGATTGATGAATCAGACTTGTAACGTGGGAATTTGCGTAAATGCCGGTAAGTTCAAAATATGCACGTAAACAAGCTTAGAGAATCAGACCCAATACCTCTGTCAGCTGTATCTAATAATTTATATTCAAATCATTTGTCAGCAGTTCATCAGAATCAGAATCAGAATCAGTTTTATTGTCACATCACAGGTTTACAAGGTAAAAAAGTGGGTGAAATTCTTTTTTGTACATCGTTCCCATCGCAACGTTAGTTTCCATAGAAAGAAGAGGGGGGGGGAGAAGAAGAGGGTGGGGGGTAAGTGGGAAGGAGATCAAAACAAGAGAGCAACAGAAGGCCAGACAAGTTATCTACATATTTACAAATTACCTGAGATAATAAAAACTAAAAAAACTAAACTAAGGTGCCTGAGCATAGCAGCAATGTATTGTATACTGTGCATGTTATACTTATACTGTGCATGATAGACAATGGACGTTAAGGTGCTTAGAGGAAAAGGAGCACAATAAAAAAGACCAAAAAAAAGTCAGTGCGTTATACAAGGGATTAAGGTGCAAAAGGTCAGTGCGTGTCCACCTAGAGTGGACCGACCCTAGTATAATCCGCAGGTAGCTCCATGAGGGAGTGCAACAAAAAGTCAGTTCATGAAACCTTGTTTCTCCTTGAGACCGTGTTCCAGGTACTCGTCTGCTGTTATGGGTTTCCCGTCAATCTCCAGATCGAGTGAAAAATCGCGCACAGCCCACACAAAGGAGGGGAGGAAACGCACAATTGTACGATTCTCATCCTTATTGGAGTTTATTTTGATGTGCTTTGTCAGTTCTGTCACATAGCTGTAAGGAGTGGTGTTAAGGATGACAAAAGAACCTCACACAACACTGGGTTTGTAAACCGTTTGATGCAAGGGTAGACTTAGCTCTGGTCCATAGCGTTAGAAGGAGCTCTCCTTAACGCTATGGGAGTTTCGAGCCTTTGCGCACGCACCACAGGCTGCGCAGCCTCTCGCCTGTAGTGAAAATACAAAATACACTTTTGGTACTCACCAAAACAAAGACGGTTTTATGGAGTTGAAATCCTACTCTACTTAGTGGGAACACTCGGAGCCCCCCACCTCACGTCTGAAATACACTTTTTAGCCAGAAAAGAAAATATAATTAATGATAAAAAAATCTGGTCATAGAAAATAGAAAAATAGAAAAATTCCATTGACCAGCTGTGTAGAGGGCGCAGTGGAGTAACCAAAAACGTTTTTTCCTTCAGGTGAAATATTGTCTTTTCTGGCCAAAAAGTGTATTTTAGATGTGAGGTGGGGGGCTCAGAGTGTTCCCACTAAGTAGAGTAGACTTTCAACTCCATAAAACCGTCTCTGTTTTGGTGAATAGCAAAAGTGTATTTTTGGGCGGTGAAACCACCCCTATATGTGAGGTTTGGATATTTGCACACCAAATCCTGCGCTGTGATTGGCCACAAATGTACCCCCCTAACCCTTGGCCAATCACAGTCTATTCAGGACTGTGATTGGCTAGGGAAACATGACACATGTGCATAGCCCTATAAATAGGACCATAAAAAAACATAAATGTGTTTTTTTAAAGTTATGGTTTCTTCCATCACTTCTTCCATCACTGTGATGACCACTGTGACCACACCGCCCACTTCACACTGGGTGTGATTTTTTTATTTTTACTACAGATGAGAGGTTGCGCAGCCTGCACTGCAGTGGGTGTGAGGGGAAAGGACCGAAAGTCCCATAGTGTTAAGAAACTCCTTCTAAAGGTAACTCCAGACCAATCCTAGTCGGCCAGACTATTGCAGACTACTTTCAGACTGCAACAGACTGGTATTCGGTTGGCAAAAGTTGGCATTTAAGTCTGTCAGCCGACTGGCCATTCATGTGCTAATTTGACTTTTAGCCTGCCAGCGTTGCCAGGTCTGCTTATTATAAGCGACTTTGGGCTTGTTTCCCTGCAAAGCCACTTGGACATAGGGATGTTCCCAGCGTTTTTTCTTCACTGATGTGCAGTGGTGTAAAGTAACTAGTACATTTACTTTAAGTACTGTACTTAAGTACAATTTTGAGGTACTTTTACTTTACTGGAGTATTTCCAATTGTCTATACTTGTACTCCAAAACAATTATTTTAAATGTTTAGTTACTAGTTACTTTGCAGATATAAATCATTATGAAACATACATTAACGACTTTAGCCCTATTTTATACCTATAAGCTATTTGAAAATAGCAGATATACAAGCTCACAACGTGTTGCGATGCACGCGTTCTGAGCTTGTAGATCTGCTATTTTCAAAAAAAAATGTACTTTTACTTTTGGTACTTTAAGTACATTTTTATACCAATACTTTAGTACTTTTACTCAAGTAAATGTTGAATTCCGGACTTTTACTTGTAACAGACTCAGAGTACATCTATTGCATTCAAGCCTGGAATTTCGTCATTTTAGGGGCAAGGCCACTTGGCCTTTGGTGTTGTTGTTTAAATAATAATAAAAAAGGAACATACAAGATTTCCACCCGACAGCCATAATATATAGCCAATATATGGTTCTGTATCAGTATATGAGTCTGTTTTTGCAGATTTCATTCTAATTGGCTACTATGCCTGAATATGAATTTCATGAGCCTGGGTCACCCTGGCTTGGCGGAGATATGCCCTGTAGCGCACACTCCGCACAGCAGCAGCAGGTGAAAGCAATTCACTTAAACGAGGGTTGTGTTGCACACCAAAAAACAGACTAAAACATTCTAGCTGCTGAAATAAACTTCCCTTTTAGATCATTGTTGACAAATGAACAGGGGACTGCATGGTGTCTAAAAAAAAAACGTATTGACAGGAAAATCGCGCATTGATACTTTTACTCAAGTAAAACATTTGAGTACTTTTTCCACCACTGCTGACGTGTACACAACATTTTTGAAAACTAATTTACACACCTGCTCCCAATAAATTACATCACCACAGGCTTGATTGATTTGACCTACTTTTGCGCTGTGGTCCACAGCGCAAAAGTAGGTCAAATCAATCAATCTCTCTCTCTCTGGGAGCAACAACGAGAAACAGTGAATGTAGGTTTTCATAGACATGGTCGCTTGTTTCTCTCACATAATCTGGCAACACCGACAGCCCTCTGTTGTCACTGCCACTGCTCTACCAGTCGGCTAAAAAGCTGAACATGTTCGGTCGGCTCTGGGTCGGCCGAAAAGGTCCCGACGGACCCCCCGACGGACCCCTAACCGACTGGACGACGCTTCCCGACGCCAAGTCGGCCCAAAATCGGGCCGACTAGGATTGGTCTGGAGTTACCTTAACGCGATGGACCAGAGCTAGGGTAGACTGAGATGGGATATATATTACTTAGAAGTATTCCTACAGATTTTGTCCAAAACTCAAAAAATCGGTCTGAGGTCACTTGATCAAGACGTATCTGTCCAATTTGTTTTATTCCATTTCGATTGGCTATGATTGGCTTTCGAAACGTTGCACGCACATTCCCAATTGACCAAGGAAGACCCACCAACCCAAAAATGTTAAATCTTTTGTCATGGTGGCGCTATAACTATCAGTCAGATTTGTAATTACATTCTAATTGGCTGCGATTGACTTCCAAAGTTTGCGGGCAGGGCCTGTTTTGCCAAAAAATATCACAAATCATGAAGTGATCCAATCTGCCCTACATTTTTGTCACACATTGAGGGGCCTCTGAACAACACAGAGCCAAAAGCAATTTCACTATCACCCATAGGGGGCGCCACAAATACTACAAAGCACTGTTTGTTACAGACACATGATTTTCACAACTGCTCGTGTGCGTCATGTGATAATGACCGACAAACACACTTTTCATACTCCATATAGTTTGCCTGTAATTAGATTTACAAAATTATCATTCTGAAATGATATTGTTGTGCATATATCTTCAATGCAACATCCAATCATCCCCAAATTAGAATTGCATGTTGAGGACCTTCTATAGCGCACTACAAACACACAAAGTTGCACCGTCTGTCGTACACACTGTGAACATGCCAAATATAGGACTCAATAATCACAGATATATTATGATTAAGGAGGGAATAATGAGTGATGATTTGAAGGATACTGAAGGTTCTCGAGGGCTTTATTATCAATGGTGCCCATGCTGTTGTAGACCAGGGTGCTGCTGAGCAGAACTGCCATGGCAAAGATCCAGTTGTCATTTGTCGTATCTCCCTGAAACCAGAAGAAACGTTTGGATGTGTCAGTTACTCTGATCACATAGATCATAGTTTATTTTATACATTTATTTTCCATTTGTTATGTTTAAATGTGTTGTCAAGTTTGAATAGGTAAAAAGTACCCTTTACATTTCTTTATTGGAACGAGGCTTCATGATATCCGCAGAAATAGCCATTTTAACACAACATTTTAATTTATCATCATTTTAATTAATTCTGATGGTCTCAAAAAAAAAGTGACACTTGTGGTGTTAGGGTCCGAAATGACCCGGCAAAGAAGTGCGGCTCAATTCCCCCCAAATTGTCAATATTCAATGTTTACATGTTTGAGAGTGAGAGAGACTTGTCCTCAATTAGCATTTGCTATCAGGAGTAAAATAAAGTTTGAGTTTATGAAAAATAAATGACTTTTCACCTTCAATGCTATACGGGTAATTTTGGACCCTAACACCACTAGTGTCACTATTTTTTATAATTTTAACATTTTTAAAAGTTAAAAAGTTAAAAAACGAAAACAAGTATTTTTTAATTCTTTTTTTTTTTGGAAAGTATGTTCTAATTATTATTCTTAATTATTCTATTATAGCTAGATAACATCATTATCCATTGCCTTCATTATAGGAAATTTAATGAGTGAATTTTAACATTTTTATAATAGAAAACGAGATATATTGAAAGATGAAACCCTAGCCCTAACCCAACATAATATTTTAAAAAGTGTTTACATCGATATGAATGCATTACAAGTCAGCTATGAGGTGTGAGAAAAAAAAAAGAATTTTGGGCTGATTTAAATCACGGGTCAAATTTGACCCGCTAACACCACAAGTGGATGCAGTTTTCTAACACAATGCAAGGGTTAACAGACAGCCAAAATAAATTGCTAATGCTAAGAAACATTAGCAATTGTGGCACCAACTATGGCTGGTAGTAAAATTGCTCTAAGCTCTGCATTGTTTAGGGGATGTGTGATTACAATTTGTGACAGAATGGAGTTCATGATTGTGAAATTACACTCAGTCAAGCGTAGTACATGAAACAAAATGGTGTCTCACCTTCTCAATATCTCCAAGTCCCTCTGTATCCAGCAGCACCAGAGTGTGGTTAGTCTTTCTGGGGTGAGGTACACACCACATCCAGATGCCCTTTGTCTTTGATTGGATGGTGGATCCCAGAGGGAATCCTTGAGGATGGAATATGGGACAATAACAAACCACATTCCATTAAAGATAATGCAACTATATACCATATTGGTTCTTTAACCCCACACACACACACACACACACACACACACACACACACACACACACACACACACACACACACACACACACACACACACACACACACACACACACACACACACACACACACACACATAACATATTTTGTGGAATTTAGAACACGCTGTACTTATAATGAAAATGCTCACCTTTGTTTGTCCCAGCCAGCTTGTTCATGAGGTAGGACTTTCCGGTTCGGTACAGGCCCACTACTGTCACCACAACCACTTTCTGCTCAATCTGCTGTAAAATCTCCTGGGCACTGGGAACCATACGCAGTCTCCCATCACTGTCACTCTCTATCAGACATACTGGCTCCTTCATTGCCATGATGGTCACTGCTAGTTGAGAAAACCACAAAAGACACAGGGACAATAGGATCATATGTACTGCTACCTAAATGATTATGGTATTAATGGTTTCTGTTAAAGGGAAACATCGAACATATTATTGCAAGCGTGGTGGCCTTCAAGAGCGAAGGAATTACAAAATACAAAAACATAAATAGCCATAAAACACACACAAAAAAGAACACATTAGCAAAAGCAGACAGCGTTTTCTTGTTTACATTTCTTTTTTTGTTGGACAGAAAAACTAATTATACGTTAACACCCTGACCTAATGCGTCCATGGCATGTATCCTACTAATGAACAACAAAATCTGGGTTGAAATCAGCTTAAAAAAAACAAAATCAAACAAAACGTTCCTGCCGATCGATCGAGCCCATTAAAACCCACCTGTGACCTATAGAAAGGGGGAGCCATTTCACATGAGACCCATAGACTTAGGAGACCATGCAGAATACAGCCCAATTCATACTTCATTCACACCAACAAGCTCACAACGTGTTGTGTATAAAAAATATAATTTTCATAAACAGTGGCGGTCACAAATCAAAGGGTGGTGGACCACCAGAGTGGTTGCAGTAACCAGAAGCAACAGCAGTAGTAGCAGGACTAGAATTAGTAGGACTAGTAGCAGTAGCAGCAAAGGCCGTAGTAGTGGGATAGATACAAAGAATAATGGATGGAGGTAGGATACATGGATACATGGAGAGACGGAGGGAGCAAACAGGCCCTCAAGGTGAACTGTGGTCAGGCCCATAGGCCCAGTGTGAGGGCCTCAATGCACAGGGCAATGAGGAGGAAACAGAACCAAGTTGGGGGATCATACATCCCACCTCTCCCGGAAGTTCCGGGAGTCTCCCGGGAATTAGCGTCTGCTCCCGGACACCCGCGAGCGGTCATAAATCTCCCGCAAATGCCAACCATGCGACCAGACAAGAAGAAATTAATTAATTATAACATCCACTTTACATCAGATTATTTGAAGCACCCGTGTCTCATTCCGGTAAAAAACAATAATTATATATTTGCCCAGCGAGTTTTCCCAAGCCAAGATGGTAATGACTTGTAAATATATATAGTATATATATATATATATATATATATATATATATATATATATATATCTATATATATATACATATATATATATATATATATTTATATATATTGAACATACCGGCATTTACGAAAATTCCTACGTTAGGTGTCTAATTCAGAGAGAGAGAGAGAGAGAGAGAGAGAGAGAGACACACACACACACACACACCCACACACCCACCCCACACACACACACACACACACACACACACACACACACACACACACACACACACACACACACACACACACACACACACACACACACACACACACACACACACACAGAGAGGGGTTGGGTTATCATTATAACAATATGTGTGCATATGAAGACAGATGATGTTCTAAATACTATTATAGCAGAGACTAGAGAGACAGAGAGTATCTTTTGTAGAGAATGTTTGGGAATCACTGCCCTATACTGTAAGCATGGAGGAGTAAAATGAATTGAGGCTAGAGTGAGGCTAGAGTGAGTAGGTCTAGAGTGAGGCTTCTTAAATGTTTTAATGATCAACACATTTTCAATGCACCAAATAAAATGAACTAACAGCTAATGTGTCCTACAGACATGACATCACAAGAGATATTAGATAACAATAACATCTGCAATTATTACAAATGATCAGAGGTTACAAGGTGATAGTCCTGTGCAGATAGTGCTTAAGCCACACGTTCTGGTCTACATGTAAGTAAAAGACAAGTGGTCTCAGTGTCTTACCTGCTTCAGTATCGAAATCCTGATGTAGTTCTGGAGAGACAGAGGAAGTATAAAGACAGGCTATAAAGCTTAATCACCAAAGACCACAGCTCACTGACTTCTCTGGTGTCTGCTTCTCCTTTTATACAGTAGGTTACAGTCTGCAATTCCACTGATAGGGGAGCCAGAGATCTATCTATGTTATTTACAAGAAGTCAGACCATTTCTTGTAAATACTGAGAGCGGATGTGATCTGACCACTGGTGCCTCACCAACCAACCTAGTACAAAATGCAACAGAAATATAGATATATACTGATATATATGAAAAAGTCCTAAGCATATGTGGTGGAAAGTATTGAAAAATGCTGAAATAGGAGATTATTTCCCCCAATTTCCCATTGACAACCATAAAAATAAAATAAAAGATGTGTGCATGTTTCCTTGTCTGATGTCCACACAAAATGTTCAGTACTATCAACAATCAACCATAAATTGTGCTGGATGCAGTACAGAGCCACTACCAACATTCTAAACATGGACTGGATTATGCTCTCGCTCCCAAATTGACAGCACAGGGATTACTAGTTGGTTTACATGTTTGTAAAGTAAACAGTAAATTGATTGATTGATTGATTGATTGATTGACAGTTTGCAAATAGTACAGAGGTACGATTTTATCAGTAAAACAGACCCATATTTTCAGTTATGATGATCATAGAAACAAAAAACTAAATTTGTATTTCCTTTGTCTACATTTCAATTATGTGAAGAGTTTCTACTATCAAATTCTGATATTTTCTAATTGGGCTCTGATGAATTGACAACTTTTATTTCCATGCCCATAACATTTCCTGACAACACCACACAACATGCATTTAATACAATAATTGCTCCATAATATTGTCATAATAGTTTGATTTCAAATGAAAGGAGGAGAGAGACTTAGCAGACCAAACTATGATGATGCTTTAGACAGATTTTGCAGTCTGAGACTTAGGCTATTAGCAGTGAACATTCATTTCTAAAGTGAAATAGACTAGTACTGTCCTTGCTATAAATAGTCTAGACGGTATGTCACAGGGTGTCAGGGAAGAGGATCCAAATGCAGATGACTGAAGAATATCAGGTGCATTTCAGTAAATCTATTAATCAAAGACTACAAAGACTTACGGAATGGTGAGGAAGGCAAAAGGAGCAGGCAATGGTCCAAAATCCAATGATCAGGCAAGAAAAAAAAGGGTAGTCAGAAACAGAGTTTCAGGCCAACACAAACAGAAAACAAGCCAAGTATGTGGTAACAGAACTTAGGATCTGGCAGAGAGCAGAGGGATTGAGCTGGTATAAATACAAAGAGGAGTTGAGGAAACAACAATAGTGGAATGTGGAAGAGGCAGGGTTTGACTGAGGGGAATATGGTGAAGCTCTGAGGGCATCTAGTGGGTAAAAGGAGAATTGCAGGTTAGGGGGATGAAGGTGAAGTAGCTCGTGAGGGGAGAGACAAATACAGAAATAGAGAGACAGATGTGATTAAACAGAAACAAAGAGGGCCAGAGCCTGATGTGACTTGACTTGACAAAAACAGACAGGGAGAGACAGAGACATTATGTGACTAGAGTAGACAAAAACAGAGAGAGACAGATGTGACGTACTACAATTTACAATTTAGGCATTTAGCTCTGGATTAGCTTAATCCAGAGCGATTTAAGCAAGGACAACACAAGACAATACATTACATACATCTACTAGAGTAATACAGATGTATGTGGTTTCCGCACGCCTAGTCCATCCCTGGAGGAGGCGAGAGATGTGAGGACACAGGAATCGACTGGGTTCAACTTGAGAAAGAGAACACTCCTTACTCTGTTTGAAGAGACAGCAATTACTTATGATCGCTGGTTCACTGGTTATGGATCCTTATTACAACTTTCTCTGAAAACATACTGATTGGCTGCTGTGTCAACAACAACTGTTATGAAAAAAGATAAGACCAAATATCATTTTGTCAAGCTCCCAAGCCACGAAAAAAGGAGCCAAATCTTTGTTTGCACCTCCAACATGACATTGATTCCCTTCCCTTTTCAGCATGTGCTAGGAAATGATGTCACTATAGCTAAAAGTTTGGTAAAGGTCAAGAAGGTCAGAAAGGTCAAAAATCTGGGAAAGGTGGTATTGAAGCCCAAAAAGTTTGAGTAGTATACTATCACCCACCAGCTGCGAAACACACACATCAGCTGATGCCTGTCGTTGAATTAAAAGCATGATCCAACAGGACCAGCTCATCTGGTCCCCGGACAAGATGAAAACTACGATCACAGTGTGTTGGCTGTGGCTGCAGCTCTTAGAACAGGAGCGTTCAGAGCATCAAAATGCCTTGTCAAAGCAAAAAATAGTACGACTGTGTCATTTAATCCTGCTCCTGTGCAAGGTAATCATCACTTAATTCAAGTGTGTTAACAGCTTGAACCCCAGCATGCCTATTCTGGGGTGAACAATCAGCAAAAATAGCAGATCTACAAGCTTACAACGTGTTGCAATATGACACGTTGTGAGATTGTAGATCGCCTATTTTTGATGTAGATGGAAAAAAAAAGTACAGTTGTAACTGTACTTTGGATTAAGTGGTTCAAATACAATATACAGTTACAATATTAGGGGTGTGCCGATACACTAATTTTACGATTCGATACGGTACACGATATTGGGCTTACGATATCGATACGATACGATATTACTATTTTTTTTTTTTTTCAATTATTATCAACATTGGCCATCATCTTCAGTTTAAAATTGTTTATTTATAGACATAAAAAAAATACATAAAAAAGTTGTTTTACACACAAAAATAAATACATTTATACAAGCTTATAAGGAACAACTGAAGTAAGTTCTCACTATAAACCCCTTTGTTTCAGAGGACATATTATGGACACTAATAACAAATATAGTATAAATGCTGCATAAATATTAATTCCTTTACTAACCAAAAAAGATCCTTGACTTTGATGCTATGCAGGCCTATTTGACAGTGCAGAAACATAATTGCCTTGATGTATGTAACATTAACGAGCGTCAACGATTTACAGCTAGACACAGACACACACACACCTGCCCTCTGCGGTGCTCTAAACTGAAAGTGACTGGATTTTCTCCAAAAGCCCTTGAATATGATGGAATATGATTAAGGATTGCTGTGATTATGGTAAACTCACATTCATCACACACCATACACTAAGAAATCCTCTAAGTTTCATTAGCCCATACAAATAAAAAAATATATATATATATATTATTTTACTCTCGATACAGTATGACGTTTTCATATCGCAATATATCGCGGAACGATATATCGGCAAACCCCTTGTTAATATAAGTTTATGATTCAAACACAATCTTTTTTTCTTGTACAGACATACAGTAATCCTACTCTAATCTTCTCTAATTCTTTCTATATTTTTGATGATTATCACTATAGCCTTAAAAACGTCAAGGTTCTGGGTTATTGTATTCTTCCCTAGGGTAATTTGTCTTGGTTAGACAATTGGTTGTCCAGCTGCCACATACATATACATATATATATTGTTTTAAATATTAATGTACATTTTAGCAATGAAAAACATGTCAGTCTTATCAAGTTTGTTTTCACAGTCGACAACTAACTGACAGATGACAGTTAAGCTAGTTGGAGGGTGGTTAGAGGTGGGGTTAGAGGTGCAGTTAACTAACTATTGTTCACTCCCATTACCAGGCTGCAGAGGTAATCAAAAACTTTGCAATCTTTGAAAGCTTTTTTTCTCAGCTTCTTGTTTTGAGGTTTCACAACACTATAAACAAGATAATTTAAGCATCTGAACATGGTTATTCTGATAATTACATCATGAATAAAATAATGTTATGGTGAAATCACAAATTTGAAACCTAAAACAATTTGGACTGTAAAGTCAAAACCTTAAATGAAAACAAAAAGGAGCTGACAGATTTCTGCTACGCAATAAACCATTTTAAGTAATGAGGTCCGATACATACTGGTGTTTTTGCATATTGCAAGTCAATGGATTAAAAAAATATACTTTACATTACTGCTGACATTTTCCCAAGTATACCATGGTTTTATTGATTGTATTTTTCCTACAATAATTTCCAGGAAGACATTTTGTTTCCATTCAGTTCAGTAAGGTATGAAAATCAACTTATATACTTGCTATTTGTTTAGATAAAGTGTTAAATACTGTATCCCAGGGGTCTCCCCGTTTCTCCATCTCATAAAAACAAAAATACACATACTAATTTGATTGGATCAGGAGGGAACTACAGAATACAGGATAAACAATTGAAATTGGTGATGAAAATAACACACTGTTTGCATAACACACTGTAAATCCTCAAAACATGTTAATGATTATGTTTGATAACAAGAGTTTTTTTTTAAGTAAACTGATTACTTATTTGAAACATAAGTAACTGATTAATTGAATTGCAAAACCAAAACTTTGTAACTTGTAAGTAACACAAAAAAACAAAAAACACTAGGAGTACTCTAGGAGGGCCATTCAAGCAAGCCAGAAGCCAGCAAAACATATCACTTCCATAGGATATTCTTTTACAGTGGTGTAAAAAGTACACATTTTGTAAATAAGTAAAAATATCAATACTGCATGTAGAAATGTTCTGTTGCTGAAGTAAAATCCGGAATTCAAAATGTACTTGCGTAAAAGTACAAAAGCATTAGTATCAAAATGTACTTATAGTACCAAAAGTAGAAAATAGTCATTATGCAGAATGTGTTTCACATGGTATCATCTTTTGAAAACAGCAGATCTACAAGCTTGACGCGTTGACACAGTACTTGAGAACTGTATTGACACAGTACTTGAGTAAATGTACTTAGTTACTTTTCACCACTGTTCTTTTAGGACTAAGCAAAGATCACAGGCTAGGAGATGAAGTGAAGTTGAAGCATTGAAGCCTACCTCAGTTTGCAGCAAGGATGTGGTGAAACACACCCATCCAGGTTAACTTTTCTATATTCGGACACATAAATCCCTTGTAACTAAAGGGACTGTAACGCGTTATGAATTATGTTTATTTTGAAGTTCCAAAAGTATCTAACTCAGCTGGCAAAAAATCCTTTGAGTTAAAACTCCCTCTGACTGTTCACATTTGGTCAATAACATCTTTTAAACTGTTTAAAACTGCGCTGTGCTCTCACCTTGAGATTACCTGTTCATGCTTTGACTAAATCATCATAACATCTATTGTAAGTGTTGTGTTATTGTTGTGTGTCTTGTTTTGCCTCGTTTGTTTTGTTGATGTTTGAACAGTCTGTGAAATGTTGTGTCTAAATGTATGAAACATTTATCTCTGTAATCTGTGGATATCCTCGAAAACGAGATGGTACATCTCAAGGGGTTATTTCCAATAAAAAAAATTCAATACATTTCAAATCGCATTTATTGACTAGCGATATAAACATATGCACAAGTTTTAATATCCAGACTGCAGCAAAAGTTAAGAATCAAGAGCCGGATCTTGTGAGACCGGGGTGGGGGGGGAGAGACATGTGTTCCTGCATCAAGCTTGCAAATGCACAGCGAGTATTTGCAGAAACTAAAGCTGTAGTTTAAATGTTTTTATGAAAAATGTATATAGTTATCAAACTAAATACTCTCCTCCTTTCCATTCAGTAGCCTACCTACCGGGGGGGGGGGGGGGGGGGGGGCGCAACAAAAGCCTTCATCGTCATCAATCATTAGAAATTGATTAACATTTCGCACACGCTTTGTATTGCGCTATACATTTAATTTGTCTATCTGAAGAGTTTAATTCTCGAGGAGGCAGACCATTAGGATACATTTATTTTGCCAAATAAAATGACAAACATCGTCCAAAAAGAAATCGCCTAATATTTTTTTTTGTGATTGGACCAATCGCCCAACCTTAGTGTTTGTATTGTTGTTACCCAGCCTAGGGGTCACCAGGTGTAACATAAAAATTGACTCCCTCCTACCCAGTTCCCAATTCAGACAGGCCACACAGGGTTAAAATCCTAAGAGTTCAGGATTTATTTTGCAGTTAATAACAAACATTACAGTCATTTAGACTTACAATAAGTGCATTCAACATACTGTAGGTAGGCAAGGAAACTACTAATCACCAGAAGTCTTAAGTGCATTCTCTTCTAAAACAAGCAACTAAGAGTATACCTACAGTAGCAAAAGGTACAAGTGAATATATCAGCTACCTAATTTCTTAAAACAGATGAGACAAATGGGAAAATCAAATGAGCAAGAGTTAAAACAAATAAGTATCAAATAAACAAGATCCAATAAAAACAAGAGCTCGTACAACTAATTGAGAACAAGTAGGCAAGGCAAAGAGGAAGGGTCAGGGTAGTGTTTCACATGTACACATACCTCAGGGTGGGGACCATAACTTCCAAAATACAACACACAAATCCTACTCTCAACGAGCAAAACGGAGAACAAACTGAAATGACAAAGAGAGCGATCACCCACCCCAACATACCCAATGCATTACATTATCACAAGGCTAAACTGAACAAAGTGCTGGTGTTTGGAACTTGGCTAGGAGGAAGAATTCAGAACAATTGAGGACTGCAATCTTTATAGTCCCCAGCCTGCTCACAGGAGCCAATCATCAGCAGGCTCCACCTAGTAATCAGCCAGTCACACTCAGCCACCACTCATTCACCATTCACACCAGCTGGTACTCAATCAGTCACTCATCACTCATTCACACACACACACACACACACACACACACACACACACACACACACACACACACACACACACACACACACACACACACCAATGAGGGGGAAAACATACACAGGGCAACACAGGGAAAATAACAATTGTGTATAAAAAAACCATAAAAGACACAGGTATGAGTGATACTCCTAACTCGCATGCTCAAATACCCCCTACATGGGAGATATATCGATTGCATATAGAGTGTGATTGGTAGATAAATGTAAGAAGTCGAACACCCATTACAAGGGTAGGTCTAATTAGCTGCATTGCTTGTGTGACTGGCTATTGAATTGTACACTTCTTTTTTTTCAGCTGTTCCTCCAACTGCCTCTGTCTCGTGAGAGCCTGCTCCTGTTCTTCCAACCGACGTCTCTCCTGCGCACCAGCTCTTTTCTTTTGTTCGTTAATCTCCTGAAATAACACAAACACAACACCATAAGATATAAAAACTCATTCTACTGTTCGCACACAATATTAATTTCTGATCAATTCTCTATATCTTGGTGTCAGACCCGACAAAGCAATGAGCAAAGCACAGTAATTCAGTTTAAAAAGGAAGACTACTATGACTTTTCGATCCTTACGGATCGTCTTCAGGTTTAAAAATTAAATGGCATGAAATTAAACCTGAAGAAAATCCTAAAGAATCAAAACTTTAATAACCTTTTTTGTCTCGGCCAGGCCGAAGGCATGGCGAGAGAGTATGTTTTACCCTCCGTCCGTCCGTGTGTCCGTGTGTGTGTGTGTGTCCGTGTGTGTCCGTGTGTGTCCGTGTGTCCTGTCTGTGCGTTAGCAGCTAATCTCTGGCACCGTTGGCCCGGTCGCTGCGAAACTGTGCACACACCCTAGATGCCTAGCCTGGTAAACCCTCCCTCCGGAAATCTAATTTCTATTTGATTCCTGGAGTGAGTCTGGCATGAACCGCCTCTCTGCAATATTGGCTGTGTATGCCAAACGGACGCGCCTATCAGCGTCGTCGCTCATTGTTCTGTGATTGACAGCTTACGTTGGCCAATCAGGTGGCGAGTTCGAGTGAGCCCAAAACACGAACGGCAGCCATCTTTTTCATGTGCGGCCAATTCTCCGCTATTTTTTTACTTCAAAAAGCTCTCTAACTTCTATTTTGAGGCACGGAATTTACTTATAAGATATCGTTTGGATAGAATTTAGTTGTTTAACTTCATATATGTGGTCAATTAATCATGACAAAGCCTATTTAAAAAATAATAATTAGAGAACCGGTAGGGGCGGGCAGTGACACCATTGTACCCGAAAAAGGCAACCCATTTTGGGTATGGCTGTCTCAAAAGTCCCGTCGCGTCACATTAAGACTGGTGAACTGCTGATTGGCTGAAGGGGAAAAATTATCATTGGCTGAAGGGGTTGTCAGTCAACGGTATTACTCCCGCCCAACTCCAGCACAGCCAATATTGCAGACAGGCGGATCAGGCCAGACTCACTCCAGGAATCAAATAGAAATTAGATTTCCGGAGGGAGGGTTTACCAGGCTACTAGATGCCAATTCTGCCTCAAATTTTTCACATGGGCCTGTTATAGCTTCACCTGGAGGCCGATTTGTGCAAAACCCATTTTTTTACATTATTCCTACAGATTTTATCCAAACGTCATGCAAATCGGTACACAGTATCTCTATAGTCATGTGATCAACACGGATCTGTCCGATTTCCCATATTCCATCCTCATTGGCTAAGGTTCGCTTCCAAAATTTGCAGGATTGGTCCGTTTTGATTGCCGTGAACAACCTAAGAATAAATGGCACCCTTTTCACATTGGCCTATTATAGTGCCACCAGGAGGCCACAATAACCTACCTGACCTGGCGGAGACCTGTGCTCCGAGCAGCACTTTTTCTAGTTTAATTATAATTTAGTCCCTCCTTGTCTTGGGGTGTTTTTTTGTCACTGTATAATGTAAATACATGCACATACATGAACTTCGTCCACTGCATTTACTAGGCCTGACCTCGACTAGTCGAATAGTCGACTAATTAGTCGCGGGGGGTCCGAGTCGACAGCGTGTCTCTTAGTCGAATTATAAAAAAAAAAAATCTGAGACATTGGCCTAGTTAATTAACTAATAGTTTGCCAAAAATAGGATATACATCATGATTTATTGGGAGAAACCAATAGTATTATGTTAAATCAGACACTAAGCACCCCTACAGCCAAATGGAATGTTCCTCTATTGCATAACATATTTTTTGCATGATTCGACTGATCTCATCTCAGTTATTTTTTTATTTTTGGGGGGGGGGGGGGGGTGTCCTTAGTCGACTGCCAGTCGACTATTGGCAATTAGTCGCCAATCAGATTCGACTATACAAATCCTTAGTCGGGGACAGGCCTAGCATTTACTAATAATCACTAGGAGCAGTGAGCAGCCATTATACGGGGCTCGGCAGAAATTAGAGGTTAAGAGTCTGGCTCAGGGACACACATCGACACATTGCTGGAATCGAACCTGGAATCGAACACCCCATTACACCATTCATATAATCACTCACAGCCATCAGCTTCTCATGCTCTGCTTTGGCTTGTATGCTCGCTCTCTCCATCTTCTCATTGAGCTGGTTCATATTCTCCTGTTGGGTTTTCAGCCGATCAGCCATCTGCCTCTCCAGTACCATCTGATGCTCCGCCATGGCCCGTCTCTCTCTCTCTGAGTCCTTCCATTTCGCTTTCTCCTCTGTAAGAAAAAGTAAAACACTGTTACCATCCCACAAAGTCTTAATTAAGCTAACGGGAGTGAACCTATGTCCCGTCAGCCCTATGTTCCCTCAACCATAACCCTAACCACACCCCTAACCCCGACCACAAACCTAACCCTAAGTGTTCTAACTTAATGGGTTACATAGTTAATTAATTTGCATGATTGACTAAAAGCTGCTAAATTCATATATTATTATTTACAGTTAAAAAGAGTTAAACATATTGATTTCATTTAATGCAGTCTATTGATATTGATTTATTTGGGAAACATTGATTGACACTGAATTGGGACTTTTCTATTTGTACAGCCCAACAAAGGGTTAACTTAAGAAACCGCATGTCCCACAATGCTTTGCGGCTAAAACCGGATGTTAGAAAAGACCGGGATTCTGTTGTTGTTATTCAGTGATGTTGAGCAATACTAGCTTTTGGAGCGAATGAAAGAATGCTAACAACAAGCTAAAATATTGTTTTGTACCATTTTGTATGCCACCTTTTTTCTTATATAAAGTACCAATTTTATTTCCACATTCCGACATCTTGTCAAGTACTTTGATCGTATGAATTGCATTTAGATTTTTATTTAGATCACAGCACTTCACTATCTGTGAAATACAAAAACATCAGATTTTTAGGGGGTGCTTAAAGGTTTCATGTCATGCTGGTTTACAAAACATCATGCACGACACACACTGTGAAACTGGATATGTTTATATCCAATTAATTATTGTTTTCTCTCTGTGTTCTGAGGCATTCTCAGTTGCAATGAAAAAAAAACGGTCGCTGTTGAGGGATTTTACCTGGCAATCATCGTCTCTGGTATCACTGGTATCACCATTGATGCCATTTAGACCACACACACTGAAACGCGACATACTAAAGCCTATGCTACTTGTGCTATAACCACCCCCCTTCTGTGGCCAACGCGGAAGTGCCTCTGCCTACAACAACTGCTGGCAATTTTTTTTTGCCCGTATAGTTTTTGACCGCGACAGAGGTGCGACGTCTCAAGCGAACGTGAGGCACCACCGAGCGAGCTAAAGCAAGCGAGTTGCCGTGCCGAACGTTGCGATGTTCGCTTGGGCCGACTCAGCGCCGTTCGAGTTATGTACCGATACCCTCTCATGTTTTTGTGAGAGGGTTTGCCCCAACTGCCACTCAAAGTGGCTACTGGCCAATCACAGCGCGTCCTTGCAGAAGCGTATTGTTACAGCCAGGTGCGAGATGCCAGCAATGAAGTCGAGAAACAATCGAATATTTTTGCATCCAAAGAGCCGCAACATATTTTTGTCAGTGTGTGCCTCTTCTTGTTTATATAATTCAATAATCGCCATTTAATAGTGAATGTAGTTGCGGGACAGTTTGCGCTCCGGGTGGAGCTCTGCGCATTGGGCAGGAGCCAGCCGGTGATGCCCTGCGTCTGGTTGTTCTTAAGTAGATAGCCTATGGTAGTTTGTCTGTAAAACATCTATACAGTAGGCAAGGCTATTTAACCTATACTTTGTTTGATGGGAAAGCATTGTGATGGAGAAATCACATCCAATATAAACTAAACGCCTGGATGTGAATCGCCCATGTTACCTCGTACTGCCCGCTGCCTCTGTGATCTGGTCTATTTGAAGAAATAATCCTCTGTTTACTTTGAGTTGAGGACATGAAGAATGCATAGGCCTACGTTTTCAATCTCAATAGTTTGGCTGAAGATCCACTACATGTCATGTCAGCTATGGTTTAAACTTTAAGGCGAGCTGGTCACCTTGCGCTGGAGTGACTGACAGCCTAATTGATTTTACCTAATTACTTCTGCGCTGTGCACTGGAATGATGTCATAAATTATTTGGGAGCAGGTGTGTAAGATTCCAATAGTATAAACATGTTAAATGGCTTTCATACACTATATATATTTTTTCAAATGAGATTTGGCATATGAGATCAAACCAATAGGCATAGGAGATAATGGAAACTGCGGGGCACTGGGAGCAGTCCTGAAAATGTAACGTTTTTTGTCCCACAAAATGGAGAGAGAGAGAGAGAGAGAGAGAGAGAGAGAGAGAGAGAGAGAGAGAGAGAGAGAGAGAGAGAGGGAGGCTATTCATATTGGCAAAAGCCAAAGCTATTTTTGAGCAGCGGTGGAAAGTAACTAAGTACATGTACTCAAGTACTGTACTTTAGTACAATTTTGAGGCATCTGTACTTTACTTGAGTATTTCCAATTTCTAATACTTCTTCTACTTCTACTCCACTACTAGCCTGGTAAACCCTCCCTCCGGAAATCTCAATTCCATTTCATTTCAGGAGTGAGTCTGGCCTGATCCGCCTATCTGCAATATTGGCTGTGCTGGAGTTGGGCGGGAGTAATACCGTTGACTGACAACCCCTTCAGCCAATGATAATTTTTCCCCTTCAGCCAATCAGCAGTTCACCAGTCTTAATGTGACGCGACGGTACTTTTGAGACAGCCATACCCAAAATGGGTTGCCTTATTCGGATAGAATGGTGTCACTGCCCGCCCCTACCGGTTCTCTAATTATTTTTTTTTAAATAGGCTTTGTCATGATTAATTGACCACATATATGAAGTTAAACAACTAAATTCTATCCAAACGATATCTTATAAGTAAATTCCGTGCCTCAAAATAGAAGTTAGAGAGCTTTTTGAAGTAAAACAATAGCGGAGAATTGGCCGCACAAGAAAAAGATGGCTGCCGTTCGTGTTTTGGGCTCACTCGAACTCGCCACCTGATTGGCCAACGTAAGCTGTCAATCACAGAACAATGAGCGACGACGCTGATAGGCGCGGCCGTTTGGCATACACAGCCAATATTGCAGAGAGGCGGTTCATGCCAGACTCACTCCAGGAATCAAATAGAAATGAGATTTCCGGAGGGAGGGTTTACCAGGCTACTCCACTACATCTCAGAGGCAAATATTGTACTTTTACTCCACTACAATTATTTTAAAACTTCAGTTAGGTACTTTGTAGATTTAGATTATTATTACAAAACATACATGAACCAATTCAGCCCTAAATACATTTCGACCATTTGAAAATAAGTTCACAATGCGTCGCGATGCAACATACTTTGAGCTTGCTATTTTCAAAATATTTGAAAACTTGAAATGGGACATTCTGTATAATGAGTACTTTTACTTTTGGTACTTTAATTACATTTTCCATGCCAATACTTTTATACTTTTCAAGTACATTCTGAATTCCGGACTTTTACTTGTAACAGAGTATTTCTGTATTGCAGTATTGATACTTTTACTTACCGTTTTAATGCGGAGAGAGATATCTTTGTAAACGGGTAGATGCAGACACAAAAATACATAATACAAATAATTGCCATCTATTGTTAGGTATGCCCATATGATCACCACGGATATGCTCTAATAGGATTTTGGGGACTGCTGCGCTAGAATATTTTTATGACATGAGAGTGAAGTCTCACAACTTGGGTAGCCTACAGTATGCTACGTCCACACACCAGCCTCCATTAAAGTTTACGCATTAATCAATCACTCCATAAACGTTCATATGATGTCAGCCCCAGGGTATCTATCTCTCATAAATGTGGTGTCAGTCACGGACCAACAAGCCCTGAGTTGGCTCTGTACTTGGACTGCTCTGGTTTCCTTCTACGTGAACTCTCTTCGGCAGAAAACACAGATCTACAAGCTCACATTCTAACATCAAACATTTGCCATGGACGAGTAGGCCTACAAGTCTTTGCCAAGGACACATTTGTCTGTGTACGGACATACTGATGACCCCTGGTTGTGAGCTTGTAGATCTGCTATTTCTGGCAAATGTTTCCCCAGAATATGGGGTGCTGTGGTTTGAGTGGTTAAATACCTTATGTTGGTATTCCTAAAGCACAATTCACTAGGAAATGTTCTATATAAATAGAGCTTGATTGATTTACTGACTGACAGTGACTCTTTAATATAGTTTACCTTCTGCTCTCCGCTGTGCCTCGGAGAGGCTTTTATCTGCCATCAGTAAGGTGTTGCCATTTACCGCCTTCTCATCCAGGTATGCCTTCAGTATCTCCTCAGCCTGGTCTCTCACACACACACACACACACACGCACGCGCGCGCGCGCGCGCGCGCGCGCGCGCACACACACACACACACACACACACACACACACACACACACACACACACACACACACACACACACACACACACACACACACACACACACACACACACGTAACATGTAAGCCTAAATGGACACCTGTCACCGCTGTCATCAATACTGCTGGTTTAATTGTATTCTGCTTGCATCCCACATTCTCTGACTCAGATCTGAAGTTGGCAGGAATCTAACTGACCTTGACTCCTCTGCCTTCTGCACGGTTGTATTTATCAGTCATCATCTGGAGGTCGTGGCAGAACGCTTTGTATCCTCCAGGGACTGTGTAGAGACCAGCTCGCAGGTTGTTCTCCAGAGGATCAAAGACTTGTTTGATGATTCGTTCACATGCCTTCCTGGACTCGTTGAAGTTCTTCTCACGGATCTGATCATATTCCCCCTGAAGTACACTCTAAAAACATAGTGGTCAAAATGAAAATGTATATATTCCCAAATGGGTTAATCTGCAGAGTGCTCCAAAGTGTATTGCTCAGTCTATGTGTCTTTGGCTGAATAGTAAAAAAAATAAGAAAAAAAAGGTAAAGTAGAAAAGGTGCTCCTCGGAGCAGAGGTCTCCGCCAGGTCAGGTAGGTTATTGTGGCCTCCTGGTGGCGCTATAATAGGCCAATGTGAAAAGGGTGCCATTTATTCTTAGGCCTTTCAATCGGACACTGCATTCATGATTTGAGGCATTTTGTTCCAAAAATGTGTTTTGCTAAATTAGACCTGCTATAACAGGCCAATGTGAATGTGAAAAGGGGGGCATTTCTTCCTCAGCCTAGTGGGAATCTGCATGCAAAATTTCACGGAAATTGCACACAAAACTCATGTTTTGAGGCATTTTGTTCAAAACTGACCAATCCTGCAAACTTTGGAAGCCACTGTAAGCCAAATAGGATGGAATATGAAATATCCATCAGAATCACATGACTATGGAGATGCAGTGTACCAATTTGCGTGTTTTTGGACAGAATCTGAAGGAATAATCTCCAAAAATGTATTTTACATAAGTCGGCCTCCTGATGGCGCTGTAAAAAGCAGATGTGAAAAATGCAGTCCAGATGTTTTCCCTTGGCCTCTAGGGAGTGTGCGTGCAAAGTTTCACGCAGATCGGTGCAGTTATAGTTAAAAATGCAAATCGGCCAGTTATAGCGCCACCATGAGGCTGTTTTGAAAAATTTCAAGTGGCATTTCTTCCTCGGCCTAGTGGGAATGTGCGTGTGCAATTTTATGGAAATGGCAAGCTGCGTTCATGATTGGAGGCAGTTTGTTCAAAACGGACCAATCTTGCAAACTTTGGAAGCCAACCTTAGCCAATGAGGATGCAATATGGGAAATCGGACAGATCCGGGTTGATCACATGACTATAGAGATACTGTGTACCGATTTGCATGACGTTTGGTTAAAAGCTGTAAGTGTAATGGGAAAAAAATGGGTTTTGCACAAATCGGCCTCCTGGTGGCGCTATAACAGGCCCATGTGAAAAATGTGGGGCAGAGGTTCTCAATTGGCATCCAGGGAGTGGGTGTGCACAGTTTCGCAGTGACCGGGCCAACGGTGCCGGAGATTAGCTGGTAACACACAGACAGGACACACACACACACACACACATGGACGGACGGACGGACGGACGGACGGACGGACGGAGGGTAAAACATACTCTCTCGCTATGCCTTTCGGCCTGGCGGAGACAATAACGTGCAATAAGAAGGCTCTTTAGCATGGAGGTTCCTGTTTGATGTCATTACAGATTCTAACTTTAATGCAGTTAGCCCATTAATGATTAGGATTTGGCCACGATTGTATAAAAATGTGATGTGGGAGGGGCTCCCACAGTGAAAAGACAAGAGACAGAAATGATGCATAATCAGCAGTTAAACAACAACTGAAGAGGAAAAGTATTAAGCAAGGGAAGTACGGACTCAAAAGGACAATAATTTGACTAAGCTTTAGAGTTGTTTTAAAAGTGTTGCATAAGGTGATGGAAACACAATGTGAAAACAATGGATGAGGATTTCCAACACATACCGCAAGCTTCTTCTGATATTCGTGGTTGTCATCTCTGAAAGAACTTTTCATGAAAAGTTCCAGGGCCTCTCTCTCACTGGATGCATGGATTGCAGACAGCTCCTCCAGGGTGTTGGTGGGGAAGCGTACTGACTTCATGCTCTGTACATAGAGGACCTGGGCCTGCTCAACAGCTTTGGCATTCTCAATCTCAGCCAGTGCCGCCACAGCATTGTCCAGACAGGGAACCTCTCCACTACGGATGGCTTTCACGTATGTCTCTACCAGTTGAGCAAGCACTGTGGAAGGAAGACCCATTCAGCAAGTGTGTTCAACTTGATAGTTCAGAGACTGATATTTACACTGCAGCAGATGTTGCTAATTCCAATGTCACCTAAACAATAAGGAGAGGCTTGGAAGTATACCGTAGTACAAAAAACAAGACCAGGAGGCCTGGTTCTGCCAGACCCAGAATGAAGTCCTAGTATGTAACACACCTACAAACCACTTTATAACTGAAGTTCATGTAGTCATGAATAGTTCGTGACGAAAGGGGACGTCACAAACTTTTTTTTGGCTGGGGCCGGAGGACAAATGAACCATGCCCATGTATGGACGAAACAGGTAGAAAGCCTCATGTAAGCCCGACCCCTTGGGTCTGGCAAATACATACAATTTCGTGTCCACAATAATAGGTAATTTGTCCTGGAACAAACAAATCCTCCCAAATATCATTAATCCTTCAAAAAGGCAAATAAAATGTATCTAACATTTTGACCATATAACCCAGGCATCTTGCATTTATCACACACACACACACACACACGCACACGCACACACACACACGCACGCACGCACGCACGCACGCACGCACGCACACACACACACACACACACACACACACACACACACACACACACACACACACACACACACACTTGCATTTATCAGAATGCAAAGTGAGCACAGTTGGCAGTCATTGATGTCAATCCCTCAAATACTTTTGGCTGACAGAAATGCCAGAAATCCAGTGGCTGCAGTGTACCTTTATTTAAATCCCACTTACTTCTGCCAGTGACCTTTATGCCGTCACTGAGATTCTTGGTCTCAGACTTAGTGTAGATGTGTTCAGTGAACTTGTTGGCCTGTTCAACAAAGTCTGGTTCCAGGTCAGCATCTGTCAGTTGCTCCATTCGTTTCATTTTCTTAGCGTTGGCTGGTCTCTCAAACACAAAGCAAGCGCGATGCACGAAGAATTTACGAAGGCATTCACGGGGTTCATTGTATCGCTGATTCTCTTTACCTTTGAAATTAAACACATACAGAACTTAATACCTTTCATTGTAAATGTACAAAATGCCTAGTTTAAATTATTTAAATCTCTACTATTTTCAAATAATTTGTCAGCAGTTCATGAAACCTTGTTTGTCCTTGAGACCGTGTTCCAGGTACTCGTCTGCTGTTATGGTTTTCCCATCAATCTCCAGATCAAGTGCAAAATCTCGCACAGCCCACACAAAGGAGGGAAGGAAACGCACAAATGTACGATCATCATCCTCCTCATCCTTATTGGACTTCATGTTGATATGCTTTGTCAGTTCTGTCACATAGCTGTAAAGGGTGGTGTTGAGGATGGCAAAAGAACATCGCACAACACAGGGTTTCTAAACTTAGAAGCTGTTTAATGTAGTTTTAGGACTGAGATTTTAACATCTGAAAATACAGAAGTACCTACTATTTAGTATTACATACTGAATAAATGTTTGTTAAGAGGACAACTGTCCTGGAAACACTGTTTGTAGATAGAAAGCATCTGATTGCTGTGGCGCTCCTACCCTCTCATTACATTCACAATACCAAGAGACATGCTCTTAGCAAGACTTAATTTAGTTTCAAAAGGTCTATCTGCATTTTCATGGCGATCGGAAAGAAGGTTTAAGCATTTGCAAGAGCTTTCCCAAAATAACACACTTCAGCTTGTCCAAGTACTTGTACTAGATAAGACCTGAAGACATGGCAAATATAGGACTCAATGGTCACAGATATAATATGTAAAGTAAAGGAGGGAATAATGAGTGAATGATCTGAAGGATACTGAAGGTTCTCCAGGGCTTTATTATCAATGGTGCCCGTGCTGTTGTAGACCAGGGTGCTGCTGAGCAGAACTGCCATGGCAAAGATCCAGTTGTCATTCGTCGTATCTCCCTGAAACCAGAAGAAACGTTTGGAGGTGTTAGCTACATAATTTACTCTGATCACGTTGTTCATAGTTTGCCACCCTTTAATTTCCCATTTGTTATGTTTAAATGTGTTTAACAGACAGCCAAAATAAACCGTTTTGAAAGTTGACAGGTGTACAGGGAAACAAGTAGACAAACAAGTCCTCTGGCAACAAATTTCCGCCAGGCCGGATTTGTACGGCAGACGGTGCAACTTTTCACGTTTGTGGTGCCCCCTACATTTTTCATAAAACTTTTTAGAAGGTGTTTTTAAAGGGTTCATAGGGTTCATGTAAAGTTGTGTTCTTTGACGTTTGTCTATTTCATTTTTTCATGTGTCCTATAGAACAATTTTGGCTTGGTTGCCATTTGGGCAACTCTTGTAATTTGTATAATCCAATATGGCCACTCAACGACATGGTGAAGATTTAATTTGTACCTGCTTGTCCTACAATGATACTTGTGTAATAACTCTCTGCTTCCCAGGTAGGCTCTCTACTGTTATATAAGAGTTACAATTAATAATTGATCTAATTTAACTTGTTTGAATGTGTAAGAAGAGCTATCTGTTCTCTGTGTATCTGACTGTTCTTGAATGTTTACCGTAAGGTGCCTGTTTGTAAACTCTTTCAGACAACTTTCACTCCATAAGTATTTCTGGGGTTTTTATTTGTGGCAGTGAACGCAGTAATGTTGGTTAAGTCACTAGACATACAGTAGAATACAATAGACAGTTGGGTAAGACGTGTGTTGTGAGTCACAAGATACTGTACACACCCCCGCAAAATCACGTCTATGTGTGTTGATTGACTACAATCAGCATTCTAATTTACAGAGGCATAGAACATTGCATTGAGTGGTGGAGGTTAAAGCCCAATTCCACTAACCTCCAAACTTCTGACGTCACATCCCCAATCACTTCCAGTGTTGGGCAAGTTACTTTATATTTATAATAGATTACATATTACTTATTACCATCAATTTAAAGTAATACATTTCGTTACAATATTACTGTCTGAGCAAGAGTATTTTTTACTAGATTACTTATTACTTTTTAGTTACTTTTACCAAAATGCCCAAACAGAAGAATTAAATAGTCTAGTTTCTTGTTTTAAACAAATATCAATAAATAATGTCATTATATTGTATGCTCAGAGTTGTTCCTCATATGGACACTGCTTAGGCCAATTGATTCATTTATTAAATGCATGTTTATTTATTCGACTTAACAAAGAGTAAACAAATCCCATAATATTTGTTTTAATATTTTGGAGAAAATAACCAATTTGGTGCCCAGATATCCCTATTGTGCCCACCTAGCCTGTATCCATAGTAAGCATTGGACACCTATTTGCTATTAAAGGGATAGTTCACCTAAAAATAAACTTTTTTTCTATCGATTAGTCACCCCATGGAGACTTCATTCATGGATATTTTTTTGTTTTTGTAGCATTCCGAAGCCAATAATTTGATGATCAGCGGACCGGTAGGCAGTGGTTCCGGTAGGAGACACAAAGGAGACTCTTTCTGTCTCCTACCGGAACCGCTGCTGGTCATCAAATTATTGGCTTAGGAATGCGACAAAAACAAAAAAATATCCATGAATTCAAGTCTCCATTGGGTGACTAATCGATAGAAAAAAAGTCATTTTGTGGGTGAACTATCCCTTTAAATAAGCAACGAAAATTATCACATTGATCAGATTAAGAACAAGATGTTACCATACCATATAGGGATATGCTTGGGGTAGCCACCTGTGTGACACTGCTGCTGGGGTGTTTCTGACATGACGTTACGTTACGGGACTGTTTGCTATTGTTTTGGGCATGCTGTTTGATCAGACAGACCACCATGTGTTGTGCCGTTCTCTTCATTTGTGGAGATGTGGTGGAGTTAGTAGGCTTACTAGGCTACTAGGCTATCATTGTTCTAAATACCTGGGCTTGGGCGGGTGGTGGTTTCCAGGAATACCAAAACGCTCGCCCCAAATCACAGTCACCGGGGGGCAAATCTGCCGCTATCCTGGAACTCCTAAACGTAACCTCTGTTAACTATGCCAAACCTTATTCCTAAACTCAACCTCAGTAAAACTATGCCTAACCTTATCCTCAGTAAAACAAATACAAGAATACAAGAACCGCTTGTCCACGAAAAAAAATGGGGCCGAGCGTGTTTTGGGGCGAGTATTCAGGTTACCGTTTCCACCCGACAGTGCAGGCACATAGCGCAGACTGAACATATGGCACAGAGTGGAAGGCACCAGGAGGTCCAACCTGGGTCCTACGACCAACATACTGGCCTTCTACTTGTGTTTTATTTTGTTCATTACTGTTAAATTTAGTGTTGATGGACAGGGGGGATGTTTATGAAAATTGCGTCCCATATTGGTTCAAAACGGGACGATGGGACCCTGTTCGGTAACGCGGCAAATAACTTGGCTAATTATAATAATAATTCAAATTTATTATAATTAGCCAAGTTACTTGCCGCGTTACCGACCAATATAGCGTAACGCGTTATATTACCTGTTACCGCAATTTGGTAATAAATTACAGTAACAAGTTACTTTAGTAACTCATTACCCCCAACACTGATCACTTCCTGTAATAACGTCATGATTTATAATTATTAAATGCAACATTGATTTTGAACATGAAACAAAATGGTGTCTCACCTTCTCTATATCTCCCAGTCCCTCTGTATCCAGCAGCACCAGAGTGTGGTCACTCTTACTGGGGTGAGGTACACACCACATCCAGATGCCCTTTGTCTTAGATTGGACGGTGGATCCCAGAGGGAATCCTTGAGGATGGAATATGGGACAGGAACAAACCAAATTACTTAAACAATATTTCAACTAGGCTGTCCATATTGATTGTCTGTAAGTCATTCTTGCTTTGATACAAAATGAAGACATATAGCCTACATGTTTAGATGGAAAAAAAACTCTATGACCAGCAATGTAACATTCATCATCATAATTATGTATTTAAAACCTCTGAAAACATATTGAGGGTGAGCCCTCAACTACTGGTTCTATACTGGAAGTGCTAGCAAGATGCTAACGTTGCTAGTGCTAGCAAGATGCTAATTTTGCTAATGTTAATAGTGCTAGTGAGACGCTAACGTTGCTAGTGCTAGCGAGATGCTAATATTGCTAATGTTGATAGTGCTAGCGAGATGCTAACGTTGCTAGCACTGGATAATGTGTCTCCAAGTTGCGATCTCCGAGACTACAACACATCAGACACTGTACACGGTGCCATGTCATTATTCCGACCGCCCATCATTCCAGTCCCGTTGGTCCGACTGTCCCCAATATAACTAACCCTAACCTCACACTAACCTAATGTTTGTCAGACTATTGGGACATCGGAATATTAGGAAGTCAGAATTATGAGTGAACCCCCTGTACACGGTGATGGATGTGGTTTCCACTCATTCTAACTATTATCCATTGTGTTGCGCAGTCACTAGGTGCACTATGTGCTTAAAGAATTGTCACCCATAAATGTGCAGCTCATTTAAAGGGATTGTAGGCGAGTTCAGAGATAAAAAAAAGAAAAAAACTATTCCATTTCTATGCTGATGATACCCAGCTGTATCTTTCAGTAGCTCCAGACGACCCCTGCGCTCTAGACCCATTGTTGACCTGTCTGTCCAGTATAAAATGCTGGATGAGTGAAAACTTTCTTAAGCTAAATGAGGATAAAACAGAAGTTCTCATAATTGGCTCCAGTGAGCAGAGAGAATCAATAATAAGTAGACTTGGTAACCTGGCTGTAGAAAGTAACACCACAGTAAAGAACCTGGGGGTTATTATCGATTCTGAATTGAATTTTAATACACACATTAATCATGTCACCAAGATTGCTTTCTTTCATCTTAGAAATATTGCGCGAATTAGAGACTATCTGTCGTTAGACGAAGCAAAAACGTTGATCCACGCTTTTGTTTTCTCTCGGCTTGATTACTGCAACGCACTCTACTCTGGCCTGCCAAAGAAAACAACTGACAGATTACAACTTGTTCAAAATGCGGCAGCCAGAATTTTAACTAAAACTAGGATAAGAGAACATATCACTCCAGTTCTAGCTTCACTACACTGGCTCCCGGTTGTTTTTAGGATTGATTTTAAAATTATTTTAATAGTTTATAAAGCTCTAAATGGTCTGGCACCTTCCTACCTCTCTGACTGCCTAGAGAGATATGTTCCAAACCGGGCCCTCAGGTCTTCAAGTGCTGACCTGCTCGAGGTGCCTACAATGACATATTTTAATGTTGTTTTATGCCTTTGCTTTTATTTTATTTTATTTTATTTTTGTTTGCTTTATTGTTAAATTGGTTCTAACTGTAATTGTATTCTTGCTCTGTAAAGCACTTTGAGCTGCATTTCATGTCATGAAAGGTGCTATACACATAAAGTTTATTATTATTATTATTATTATTATTATTATTATTATTATTATTATTGTCAAACACCGCATCTCCACTCCCCCCCCCCCCCCCTCCTCATCAGCAGTTTGTTTCCCCGACCACCAGGGGGTGACGCAGGGGGGACTTCTAAACGGGCCATGCCGAAAATAGGTTGCTTTATTCGGATACAATGCATGTCACTGCCCGCCCCTGCCGGTTCGCTGATTTTTTATTTTTAAATAGGCTCTTTCATGATAAATTGACCACATATATGAAGTTATATATGAACAACTAAATTCTATCCGAACGATATCTTAAAAGTAAATTCCGTGCCTCAAAAAATAAGTTTGAGAGCGTTTTAAAACCGAAAGTAAGAAGTATAAACTTCAATGGAGGAAACAATGGCGGCTCGTTCCATTTTTGTCGGCTGCACTCGGTCCCATTCGGTTTCACCCGAACACTTCACACGGGCACGGAAAATGCATGGACGCGCACATGCGCGTCCAATCCGTCCATGCATTTACTGTAGGTCCCGGACAAACATAAATAGTAGGGAAAATACGGATTTCATTATATAGTGGCTGATAGAGGGGAAAAAATGCTAAATATATATATATATATTCTTAAAATGTAGGCTTAATGTTGCCTACAATCCCTTTAAGGGTCATGAATGATTAGGTGGTTTGAAAATATGGTCATTGGTTTTAGGACTTAACGTTAGTTTACAGGGTGTCGTTTGGTTAATTTCAACAGTATTTTCAGGGCAAAATGTTTCAGCATTATCTGTCCAGGTGCTACTATAACTATGCAGTTTGTTCTAGTAATAGTAAATTCAGGTTCTCAGGAAAATCACTGCTTATCAATTCATCCATTAAGACCTGAGGCCGATTCTTCTAATACCTTCTAAATCAGTAGTTCTCGTAACTTTTTTCATACACTTTCTTGATTTGTTAAAAATGTAAAAAAAATCACACCCTGTGTGAAGTGGGCGGTGTCTTGCTAGCTAATCACAATACTGAATGGAGTCGATCAATCATGTACAAAAGATAAATACATTTATTGAAACACTCTTTATGATGGACAAAACCATAACTTGAAAAAAACAAATTTATGTTTTTTTTCAAGTTATGGTTGCTTATATAGGGCTATGCACATGTGTCATGTGACACTGGCCAATCACAGTCCTGAATAGATTGTGATTGGCCAATCACAGCGCAGGATAATTGTACAAATTTCCAAACCTCACTTTTAGGGGCGGTTTCACTGCCCAAGATATTTGTACATTTTTCCAAATCTCACTTATAGGGGCGGTTTCACCGCCCAAAAATAGCAGATGTAGGCTACAAGCTCGCAGCGCGGCACGAAGTTTGCAGCGGCGCTGCAAACTTGTATATCTGCTATTTTTTAATAGCCATCATTCGAATCTAAAAACACACGGATGCTTTCCCGGTTTTAATGGGTTAATCAATGATCGATCAATAAGGTGCATCAAATATCAATTGGTTTACTGTAAATGATTATTTGCATCCCTACCATTGACAGATTTTTCATTGAGAACTATAATGTTATGCAGCTGAAATGAATCCAAGCTATTGTTTAGTGGCAGGAAGTATTGTGGCAACAACTCAAGACCACTTTAGGATATTGACTGATTTTGCAGATGTAAAATAATATATAACTATTACAAATTATAGCTATTTTGAGTTTGGGAGCAACTGAGATGTGAAGTGGAGAGTCGTGGGGTTAAATACTTTTAATTTGTTTCCATTTAATTGTCCTGATAGCATTGGTGGGCTCCCCTTCCTCCTCTCTTTCTTTATTTAATTTTGTTCTATATTTTCTGTGTTTCTGTTTCATTTCCTTTCCTTTATTGTCCTCTTTACTTTTGGAAAAGTGTCCTCTGCATCCAGTTTGAAGCCTGTACTGGCAGGAGTATGTAGCACACTTAATAGGTGCAATTATTAACCAAACTAACTATATAGGAAAGTGAAATCTCTTCAGGCTGCAAACATTAGTAATGATCTGAACTAGGATGTTCTATTTTGTGGACTTTGGAACACATACTGCATCATGAGTGTACATGTATCTTATAATGAAAATGCTCACCTTTGTTTGTCCCAGCCAGCTTGTTCATGAGGTAGGATTTTCCAGTTCGGTACATGCCCACTACTGATACCACAACTACTTTCTGCTCAATCTGCTGTAAAATCTCCTGGGCACTGGGAACCGCATGCACTCTCCCTTCACTATCACTCTCTATCAGACACACTGGCTCCTCCATGCTGCAGGCTGCCATGATGGTCACTGCTAGTGGAGAAAAGAAAAAGAAAAAACACAGAGGGACATGAGTATAATATGTGCCCTGCTACCTAAATGATTGATGGTATTAATGCTTTCTTTTAAAAGGGAACATCAAATATATTATTGTAAGTGTGTTTGCCAGGATCCAAATCATGAGTTGTGGCTGTCAGGACCCAGGGAAAAATAACACTAGAGGCCCCACAACATGTTATTCAAATATGGGATCGGATGTTCATGATAGTTAAGTCACAGTTATTTGTATAACACGTTTTAAAAACAACTGGAGTTAATCCAAAGTGCTTTCTAATCAAGAAAGAAAATGGCATCAACATCACAGTAGGCTACAGTCAAAGTGAAACCAAAAATTACAAAATCATAAATAGCCATAAAACACTAAAATACATAGACAATCAGTTGCCCTCAGACTGAGCTAAAAGCGAGACATAACTAGAAAAAGTGCTCCTCGGAGAACAGGTCTCTGCCAGGTCAGGTAGGCCAGGTGTCAGGGTGACAGACAGATACAGTCCTTATCATTGTAGTTTGATTTAGATTTTCAGAGGGAAAAACTATGCTTATTAACTCCTGCATGGCAGCGCAGAGATCAGAGAGAGAGAGCTCCATCCATGGTGGTCATTTTATTAACGCCTCG
The DNA here is from genome assembly GCF_963280865.1 of Gymnoscopelus braueri. Taxonomy (NCBI): domain Eukaryota; kingdom Metazoa; phylum Chordata; class Actinopteri; order Myctophiformes; family Myctophidae; genus Gymnoscopelus; species Gymnoscopelus braueri. Next base: position 6,501,545 of record NC_137605.1, read on the forward strand.
TTAAGTACTTGGCAGGCTTTCATTTAATTTTCAATGTCTATTGCCACTTGTATGCAAATGACAAATCCGTATGAGAACTCAACAAATAGCTAGATCAGGAAAATAATTGAAATAATAAATACTTTTTCATCATGATAATTTTTTTTTTCATCAATAAATCAGAACTGGGCTGGCCAATCATATACAATTGCCACTGGGAACACCCATGTATTATCCATTCCCCTCCTCCCTGTATCTTGTGAACATCATATTTTTGTACATTACTTTAAACTGATTGATGCTTAGACATTGCTTTTGGTCCTCACTCAAACTGTTCCATAGGTTTTTTTTACACCAGCAATTGATACATGAAAACGTTTCATGGAGGTATGTTTGTTTAATGTTTTAAAGTTAAATTCTCCCCTTAAATTATGACCCCCCTCATGATTCCGAAACTATTTTTGAATATTGACTGGTAGATAATGGTTCTTAGCCTTGTACATTATTATTGCTGCTAATGTAATTATACATTTTATTACACACCACGTATTTCAAATAACATTTTCTAATGTAGGCTACAATATGTGCAATTCATTTTCACACTACTTAAAATGTCATCACGGCATTTAATCATCATTGTCTTGATCCTGGATTTATTTAATTCAAAAGTTATGCTTTGCAGAGTATTTTTTCACTGTTAAGTTTAATACTAGTTTATCATAAAAAAAAATGCGACATGGGGGAAAAAAATTAAACTGGCATGGAACTGAGTTTTATATCATAGCCAGTCTATAACAGTTATGATAACAGCCTATGCTGTTATACAGTAGCCTATATGCACAATTGTTTACAGACATTCATGGTCATAATTTAATATTTGAGGAAGTAGAGAAGCATTCCCCGTCCGTCCTTTTTCATCACCCATCTTGTTCACGTTACATTCACCCATTCAATCATGCCGCAGTTACTGTCTTGCTCAAGGACACTTTGAGACAAATCCTAGGAGGAGCCAGGGATCGAACCGGAGACCAGATGGCCACTGTACCTCCTGGGCGTGGCGCTAATACAATTTTGTAAATCAATCAGTTCATCCAATCCAATATCCAGGTCCCTTACTGCCCCACACACCCAATTAATTGTTTTTATTGTGTTATTTATATAATTTATAAACAACTCATTGAATTTCAAATAGCAGATTATACATTACTCTGGACTGTTAGTATGTGAATATTATGTAAAGAATAGCCTACTTCCCAAGACGGCACACAAACATACGCACGCACGCACAATAGGGGTGGGACGATATATCGATATATCGCGATACTTTCTCCCGCGATAAATAATTGATATATATCGATATATAAAAACGTTTTTTTTTTTTTTTTTTTTATTTAGTTTGTGATACGTTGTTTTTCCTACTCTGTATTTGTGTAATGATGATTTTGAACTGTTTGGTGCTATTATATGTGTTTATGAATTGAATACAAGGACTATCGTGATATATCGTTGGTGAATTTTCATGCAATATATCGTGATATCGCAATATATCGATATTTTCAGATATCGTGATATATCGTTGGTGAAATTTCTTGCAATATATATTGAATATCGTGATATCGCAATATATCGAACATCGTCGAATATCGTGATATATATTGTTATCGTGGGCCTAATATCGTGATATAAATCGTATCGTGAGGTACCCATATCGTCCCACCCCTAACGCACAATCACACACACACCCACACGCACGCACGCACGCGCTCACGCACGCACGCACGCACGCATGCACGCACGCACACACACACACACACACACACACACACACACCGGTGACAATTATAAGTAGCATTGTATAGCTACAGGTATCCCTCCCTCCATTGTATTATTGTATTATTATTCATATATTTTGTACTGTTAAACAACGGCTACAATTATGAATTGGAACTTCAAACAATAAATGGGTCTCCTTATTGATAATAATTACTTTGTAAAATACAAAAGAGCATTATGGACTGTGCTCAATCTAATCAATCAATCTCTGGTTTAGAAATTCATGTCACAGTCACAATGGAAACCCCCCCTCTCTCTCTCTCACTCTCTCACATACACTGTCATGTCACTGCACAGTGCATCTCTTATACACTATCTTGATAGATGAGTTGACATAAGATAATGTACGACACAAAATGGACACGTATAAAAGGCTGAGCATAATAAACACATGAATGCAACGTATTTCATAATCATGTTCACACCCCTAACCTTACGTTTTCACCTTGTAGTTAGGTCAGTGCTCATCTACAAGAGTATAAATGAGGCTTTAGTAGCCTTCTGAGACATGCTTCCACCCCATTAAACACAGAAATGTAAAGTACTTCATCATCCCAATAAAACATGCTCAAATCACAATATGTGCCTCATTTGACGACATTGTTAATGAAAAAGTCTAGGATGAAATGAAGAAAATGTGCTCTCTAATACCCCAAATTTCTCTGAACGCCTCCTGGGGCGCTGTACCACCCCCCAAAACACTATTGTAAGTATTTTATTTGACAAGGTCTTACCTTCTGTAACTGAGAGGTGGATTGTTGAGACTCAGGAGCCTTTGATTCTTCTCAAGTGGAGAGATGTGTTGGATAAGGCTTCACATACTGTATATATACACATAATGTTATCTGTGGGTGTGTTGCAAGTGGATTCATTCATGACCAATCAAATGTTAGCTTATCATTGTGATTGTGAAAATTTCAGTTTCAGTTTGACAAGATCAAACAGTCCTTGTGTGGAAAGTGCAGAGTCATCAAAAACAAACTGTACTATGCACGTTTTATCTTAGCTCAGTATATTAAGCAACACCTCCCATCCAACTCCACTAGCAGGACGCCCACACATCCTCTACTGGAATATGTCTGTGCCCAACTGATAGCCTTGGATTCAAAGTTTCCAGGTCCCTTACTGCCCCACACACCCAATTAATTGTTTTTATTGTGTTATTTATATAATTTATAAACAACTCATTGAATTTCAAATAGCAGATTATACATTACTCTGGACTGTTAGTATGTGAATATTATGTAAAGAATAGCCTACTTCCCAAGACGGCACACAAACATACGCACGCACGCACAATAGGGGTGGGACGATATATCGATATATCGCGATACTTTCTCCCGCGATAAATAATTGATATATATCGATATATAAAAACGTTTTTTTTTTTTTTTTTTTTATTTACTTTGTGATACGTTGTTTTTCCTACTCTGTATTTGTGTAATGATGATTTTGAACTGTTTGGTGCTATTATATGTGTTTATGAATTGAATACAAGGACTATCGTGATATATCGTTGGTGAATTTTCATGCAATATATCGTGATATCGCAATATATCGATATTTTCAGATATCGTGATATATCGTTGGTGAAATTTCTTGCAATATATATTGAATATCGTGATATCGCAATATATCGAACATCGTCGAATATCGTGATATATATTGTTATCGTGGGCCTAATATCGTGATATAAATCGTATCGTGAGGTACCCATATCGTCCCACCCCTAACGCACAATCACACACACACCCACACGCACGCACGCACGCGCTCACGCACGCACGCACGCACGCATGCACGCACGCACGCAATGATAAGACATGACCTATAAAATCGTGAAGAATATTTCTTCTGACAACACAGCCAAAGTCCACAGACTGGGAGCGGCCCATGTATCACACCAGGCCCGGTGACAGGAATTATGAGTGGGGGGGACAACTTTTGTGGGACTTTCTGGCACAGTAATAAACTGGTTTGAATCCAACTGAATGTCTCTAGCCTACACATCTGAACTGACACAAATTACATGGATAGTTCTGCAAGCTTCTTCTGTTCAACATCTACATGCAACTAAATAATTATGTTACCGTAGTTATGCAGACAACACACACATTGACATAGCCATTTCATCAACTTGACCCCTGTTGTAGAGCAATTTAAGACTCAAAGAAGGGGTTGCAACATTGACAACCTATTGCTCAGGAGCAGAGGCGTACGCTCATTGGGGCCAACGAGGCCATGGCCCGGTCTGTGTGAACCCATGCTTGGCCCTGTGTAGGGGCAAGATCCGCCAGGGGGAAAAAACAAAACATCAACATAACAACATTAGCAGCCCCTCACCCGTCATCTTTGTTTTCAAATGGGGCTCATTTGCATTCGGCCGAATTGTTAATGAGTGGTCATTAGAAAGCCAGTTTCGCCGTCAAACCAGTTCTCCATTACGCAGAGACGAGCACCTCTCCATTCAGAAATGTAATAGAAGAAGAACCGTCTGAAACACCCTGCCCCGTGTCTAAACCGGCGCCCTCGGTCCACGGAAAAAAATGGGGCAGTGTGTTTTGGGACGAGCGTTCCGTTTTTCCACCCGGAATGGCTCGGTAATTCTCAATAGACTTATCAGCCGTTGTTGTGCGAACGCCCCGTTGTTGTGCGAACGCCCCCCCCCCCCCCCCCCCCTCTTCAGACAGAATTGTCTGAAGAGCCCTTCAGACAGTTCTCCCCCACAGTGCGACTGCAGTCGCCTCCTACTATCTGGGCAACAAGAAATGACAATTAGCAAGTGGCAGTTGGGTTATCAATGAATTAAAATGTAATAAAGAAGAATTAACAACGGTCTAAAGAAGGGGCAAAAGCAGCAATGGAGCTAAGGAGCTACACCTCAACAGTCAAGGTCAGTGTTTATAGGGCAGGGTCACCTCATGCATGACAGGAGTACACAATGGTGCATGGCAGGAGTACACAATGGCCCAACAGCAGGAGTACACAAGCCTCAGGTTAGGTGAGGTTTGGCCCTAACACCTGGCCTACAAACAATCTCTTGGCCTTTGATCGCCTTGCTCAGACAAGCCAGTGCATACAAAAGAGCCAAGCAGGAATGAATGAATGAGCACCAGGCTTTATAGGTGAGGGGGTAATCAGTGACTACTTACATTATGGAAGGGCTGAACAGGTGTTTTTTAATTGACCTGATGATCACTTTGGATCGAAACATGTGTTTTTGTGAATTAAAAAGTCTTGAAACATAGCTAAATGTGGTATCTTACAAACTATGGCATTTCTTTAACCCAGAACCCACTGTTGACTATTTCAACCCAGCACCCACTGTCATTTTGCTTATTGTTAACCCCTCACCTATTACCATAAACCTATCAAGGCTATAAGGCATTTCTTAATGGTAGTTTATCTGGGGTGAACATTGTACATATAGGCAGAGTTTCACATTTGCATTGGTGGGGCAAAAATACGTAAATAAAGGGTTAGGGTTAGGGCCGCGGCCGGGTCCTTTTGAGGTATGTATATTATGTATGGTATTAGTCCTCTGCCTTTGACCCATCTTAAGGGACAGTGAGCAGCAGCAGCCACAATGCAGCACTCAGGGTTAAACTCCATTTGTAATGCCAGTACTAGCAGGAGTATGTAGTACACTAAATTCGTGAGATTATTAACCACACTGACTATAAACGAAAGTGAAAACTCCTCAGGTTGTTAGGCATTATAGTGATTACGTTAGCCATGATGTTCTATTTGGTGGACATTGGAACCCATATCATACTGTACACGTATCTTATAATGAGAATGCTCACCTTTGTTTGATCCCGGCCAGCTTGTTTCTGAGGTAGGACTTTCCGGTTCGGTACAGGCCCACTACTGCAACCACAAACACATACAATCTGTTCGAAAATCTTCTGGGCACTGGGATATACAGGGACAGGACAGGTTGCACTTTCAGTCAGGATATCGGCCATACCACAGCACTGAGACTGCTGTTTTCTATGGCATCCACTTAAACACAGACGGTGGCATAATGTCCATGCTAGTATTAATAGATCTTAGTACTGCATTTAACACGGTCGACCATAAACATATTACTACACAGACTGTAAAACTGTGTGGGACTTTCTGACACAGTACTAAACTGGTTTGAATCATATTGAAAGAACAGGGACTATGGGCCCTATTGTGCTTGTCTTATTTCTAGGTGTTAGTCGGTAATTAAGTAATAACGCCACATCTTATGGGCACGCACTATTTTGCAACCTGCGCTGAATGCAAACACTTAAGACTTAAAACTTACCAAAATATTTACCATCTTAAACAGCTAGCAGCCACAATGCAGCACTCGGAGTCTACACGTAACTCCAGTTGTGATGCCAGTACTGGCATGACTAAGTAGCACACTAAATATGTGCAATTATCAACCTTACTAACTATAAACAAAAGTGAAAACTCCTCAGGCTGCAAGAATTAGTAATGACCTGAGCCTTGATGTTCTATTTAGTCCATTTGTGTATTGCTAACCCCTCATCTATTACGATACATATTAAGGCTAATAAGCATTTCTTAATGTTTTTTTGTGGTGAACATTGTGCATACAGTACATACAGTAGGTCCTACATGAAGAAATAGACATTCGCCCCTTTTTAGAAATAGTCTCTGGTCAGTTTGGGTCCCTGATATTCCTCGGCTCTCTGTGTGTGTGCTTCTCCTGTTGTTCTTGCCTGAAAAAAATTGCACCTTTAAGAATAGAGGCGCCTCTATATTGCTTCACACTTTATAATGGGCCACCTGCCTGATGGTGTTGTGTAAGCTTTATTGAGTTTGTTTTTCATTTCTGTTTTTAACTAAACTGTGCATTCAAGTGGTACTGGGCTTATATTCCCTAAATTGTTTACGTATGGTGTTATTGTTATTGTTTGGGCCTATGTGAATATTGTTTCGCATATGAATATTGGGTTTTCATGCATACAATGATGCATGTTGACACTTATAGGCTCAACATTCAACATTTTCAATACACAAAATGTGTAATGTTTATTACAGGGAATAAACATACAGGCTGAATATGTTTCAGGGTAGGCTGTGCTTCTCGTTCAACTAAAGGTTGAAAGAGGTATGAATGGCTGATTATGAAGGTAATGTAATAAGCTTTCTTATGATGCAGGTCACTTGCCTGTGTTCTTCCTTCACTTTCATAAACGCTTTCTCCACACTCTCTCCATGGCTCAGTGACACAGTCACACAGTGACACAGTGACACAGTGACACGGTACCACTGTGCTTGTACAGTAGGTAAATTATATCCACGTTGGTTCCAAAGTCGGAGGCTTTTACTGATTGTAGCAACTCGCTCATTGCAATGAATTGATGAACGCTGTCATGTTGTGACATGAACAACTTTTGAGCTGCGCCAGCTATATGAGTAGCACAGTAGATATTGGAAGATGACGGCTTGGTTCGCTGTGCCTTTCATTGTAGCACTGCAATATTATGATCAATGCTCCACCTTTATGTTGGTCTCACAACTTTTCCATTCATTTTGCACAATGTTGCAAGGAAAGTCTCTGTTCCACGCCACTGTGCAGCCAACTCAAGCGTGGTTTACACCAGTGGTTCTCAAACATGTTTGGCTCAGGGCACCCCTGTAAAAAACTTTTTCATCCATGGCACCCCTGAATTACTATAAAGTAACCCCTGAGTTACTTTATAGCACCTTACATTTATGTCATATTACGGTACGTAAATATGTAAATCTTTCCACCTAAAATACAGTAATTAATGAGGAAAACTTGAGAGACCGGCCGGGCTGCCTACGCACCCGGTGGCTCCAGGGGCCCGGCCGTCACATCTCACAACTGGACCTTTTTTTGGGCGCACTTTGTGGGCCGCGGCAGTCAGCAGGCCCACTCAAAGCATTATCATCAGACCCCCCCTCAAATGTGTTTTGGGTAAAATCGTCATCAACAGCTGCCAAAATAAGGGAAATTGCTGCTACGTCATCAGCATTTGTAAACAGTGCGTGAATGCAGGTTCCGCTGCACAGTGCAGCAGTGACAACGATGTACCCTAATCATGAACGGAATTAGAGGCTATAAAATGGAGCTAAAAACGTGAAGATAAAGATAAAGATGGACCAGGCAATCTCCAAACTGTCCAAATTAGGTGCATATTTCGTTGGCTCCATCATCCACCTGTTGCAACTCCAGATGAGCCTGACGTTACAGTGATTATTACACACTACGTTACGTTACCTTCATCTGGGTCAGGGAGCCACATTAACAGGTAGGCTACAGGTCTGTCACTGTCTGCATTATTAGAAACATTCAATGTAGCTGTCTAGCCTACTGACTGTATATCATGCCAAATAGTGTAGCCTTAGATAAAGACTCTCGTAGATGTATTTAATCGATTTTGACATTTTTTATCTCTACGAGAGTAGACCACCCCCCGATTGCCCTGGAATGTCAGCTCCAAAGCCCGTACTTCTCCAAACATGAACAAATGCTAAATATAAGGTGCTTAACCGCTTGCCCCAAATGTTAACTTGGTGTCCGGCAAGTTTTTACAATGTATTGTCGGAATTTCCCAATGGGCGGTAGTGACGGAGCGCATCCGGTGAAAGCCAGAATTACACTCAATGTAAACAGGAAGTAAACAAGGGGGGAAATGGTGTTCGCCCACAGACGGGATTAAAACACTTCTTTATTGAAAGATATGGACTAATACATTGTACAAACACGCCGTACACCTAGTTAACATTTGAGGCAAGCGGGTAAGCACCTTATATTTATAATTTGTTCATGTTTGATCAAAAATGTAAAGATCGATATAATACATCTACGAGAGTTCCGGTTCGGGGGGCCTGTTCATGCGCTCTGCCTACGTCCCGGCTTTGATTTGTTCCACCACTGTTCGGCATGTTGAAAACCCATCTTGTGGGGGCTTTGGCGATCTGGCCTCCATTTGCCCCAAGTTGGTTGCGACATGCTGCATCCTCCGCAACGAATTACTTCCTGGAGGAAGAGCTTCCACAACAAGAAGCTGGAGAAGAGGAGGGTGATCGAGACTAGGATGTGGCTGAGCTGGAGAATAACCTCTGTGACAAACTCGCAGCAAGATATTTGGTGTTTAGAATGAAATACTCTAACCCTAACCCTAACCCTAACCCTAACTGGGTATGTCATAAGGTGAAAAAAGGCAGACATTCACCGAAAATAACTGCTAGAGATATAGAGATAAGCTATTTTCGTTGAAGCACTTTGGTTTAGAGGTAAAAAATCTGAAAGACCTGTTTCGTTTAATGACTATAGAGATACTGGGTACCAATTTGCGTGATGTTTGGAAAGAATCTGTAGGAGTACTGGCAAAAAAAAACCTTTGCAAATAGCGGCCTCCTAGTGGCGCAATGTGAAAGATTTGCGGCAGAGGTTCTGAATTGGCATTCAGGGAGGGTGTGTGCACAGCTTCGCTGTGATCAAGCCAACAGTGCCGGAGATTAGCTGTTCATAGACGGACAGGGCGACGGACGGACGGACGGACGGACGGACGGACGGACGGACGGACGGACGGACGGACGGAAGGACGGACGGACGGACAGACGGACGGAGGGAGGGAGGGACGGACGGACGGACAGACAGACAGGGTGCATTACATAGTCTCAGCCATACCTTTCGGCCTGACGGAGACAACAACGGTCTAAAGAAGGAGCAAAAGCAGCAATGGAGCTAAGGAGCTACGCCTCAACAGTCAAGGTCGCGGGTATAGGCAGGGTCACCTGACGCATGGCAGGAGTACACAATGGCCCAATAACAGGAGTATACAAGCCTCATGTTAGGTGAGGTTTGGCCCTAACACCTGGCCTACAAACAGCCTCTTGGCCTTTGATCCTCAACCTCAACACTGAGGCAGAGAGGAGGGCGCCGCTCTCAGACAAGCCAGTTCATACAAAAGAGCCAAGCAGGAATGAATGAATGAGCACCAGGCTTTATAGGTGAGGGGGTAATAAGTGACTACTTTATGGAAGGGCTGAACAGGTATTTTTGTATTTGACCTGATGAAGAATCACTTTGATTCCAAACATGTGTTTTTGTGAATAAAGAAGTCTTGAAGCATAGCTAAATTTGGTATCTTACAAATTTGTTTAACCTAGAACCCACTGTTGATTATTTTAACCCAGCACCCACTGTCAATTTGTATATTGTTAACCCCTCATCTATTATCATAAACATATCAAGGTTATAAGGCATTTCTTAATGGTAGTTTATGTGGGGTGAACATTGTACATATAGGCTATTAACCACACTGACTATAAAGGAAAGTGAAAACTCCTCAGGTGATTACGTGATGATTTCGAGCCATGATGTTCTATTTGGTGGACATTGGAACACATATCAGTTTGTACACGTATCTTATAATGAGAATGCTCACCTTTGTTTGATCCCGGCCAGCTTGTTCCTGAGGTAGGTCTTTCCGGTTGGGTACAGGCCCACTACTGCAACCAAAAACACATGCAATCTGTTGTAAAATCTTCTGGGCACTGGGATACACAGGGACAGGACAGGCTGCACTTTAAGTCAGGATATCGGCCACACCACAGGACTGAGACTGCTGTTTTAAATGTCTTCCATGGCATCCACTTAAACACAGACAGTGGCACAAATTCCATGCTAGTATTAATAGATCTTAGTACTGCATTTAACACTGTCGACCACAAACATATTACTACACAGACTGTAAAACTGTGTGGGACTTTCTGGCACAGTACTAAACTGGTTTGAATCATATTGAAAGAACAGGGACTACTATGGGCCCTATTGTGCTTGTCTTATTTCTAGGTCTTAGTCGGAAATTAAGTAATAACGCCACGTTTTATGCGCACGCACTATTTTGCAACCTGTGCTGAATGCAAACACTTAAGACTTAAAGCTTACCAGAATATTTACCATCTTAAACAGCTAGCAGCCACAATGCAGCACTCAGATTCAAACTCCAGTTGTAATGCCAGTACTAGAAGCACTATGTAGCACACTAAATACGTGCAATTATCAACCATACTAACTATAAACAAAAGTGTTAACTCCTCATGCTGCAAGAATTTGTAATTACCTGAGCCATGATGTTCTATTTTGTCCATTTGTGTATTGCTAACCCCTCATCTATTATGATACACATATTAAGGCTATTAGGCATTTCTTATTGTTTTTTTTGTGGTGAACATTGTACATACAGTAGTACATAGGGCCTACATGAAGAAATGGACATTCATCCCTTTTTATAAACTTTTTTTAAAGTCTCTGGTCAGTTTGGGTCCCTGATATTCCTCTGCTCTCTGTGTCTGTGCTTCTCCTGTTGTTCTTCAAACTTAGCCAATCAGGATGGAATATGAAAAATCAAACAGATCCGTCTTGATCACATGACTATAGAGATCATGTGTACCGATTTGCATGAAATTTGGATAAAATGGGAAGGAGTATTATAAAAAAAATTTATTTTTACATAAGTCGGCCTTTTGGTGGCACTATAAATAAAAAGGCAGATGTGAAAAATGCAGGGCAAATGTTTTTCCTTGGACTCTAGGGAGTGCGCATACAAAGTTTTATACAGATCGGTGCAGTTATAGGTAAAAACACGAATCGGCCTGTTATAGCGCCACCTTGAGGCTGATTTGACATAGTGGGAATGTGCATGCGGAATTTCAGGGAAACTGCAGGCTGTGATCATGATTAGAGGCATTTTGTTCAAAACGGAGCACTCCTGAAAACTTTGGAGGCCATTTTTAGCCAATCAGGATGGAATATGAAAAATCTGAAATACCGGTTTCGTTGAATGACTATAGAGATACTGTGTACCGATTTGCGTGATGTTTGGACAAAATCTGTAGGAGTACTGTCAAAAAATGTGTTTTGGAAAAAGCGGCCTCCTGGTGGCGCTATAACAGGCCCATGTGAACAATTTGGGGCAAAGGTTCTGAATTGGCATCCAGGGAGTGTGTGTGCACAGTTTCGCTGCGATCAAGCCAACGGTGTTGGAGATTAGCTGTTCACAGACACACACACACGGACGGACGGACAGGGTACAAAACATACTCTCTCGCCATGCCTTTCGGCCTGGCGGAGACAATTAATACTGATTAATATATTATACTGATATGATTATGAAGGTAACGTAATAAGCTGTCATGCCAGCATAGTTAGTCACTTGCCTGTGTTCTTCCATCACTTTCCAAAACGCTCTCTCAAGCTCTCTCCATGGCACAGTGACACAGGGACATGGCACAGACACTGATATAATTGACCTACTGTACAAGCACAGTGTCTGTGCTTGTACAGTAGGCAAATTATATCCACATCGGTTTCAAAATCGGAGGCTTTTACTGATTGTAGCAACTTGCTCATTACAATGAATTGGTGAACGCTGTCATTTTGTGACATGTACAACTTTTGAGCTGCGCCAGCTACATGAGTAGCACAGTAGATATTGGAAGATGACGACTTGGTTCACTGTGCCTTTCATTCTAGCACTGCAATATTTTTTATCAATGCTCCACCTTTATGTTGGTCTCACAACTTTTCCATTCATTTTGCACAATGTTGCAACGAAAGTCTCTGTTCCACGCCACATACACCAGTGGTTCTCAAACATGTTTGGCTCAGGGCACCCCTGTAAACAACCTTTTCATCCATGGCAACCCTGAATTACATTGTTACTTTATACCACCTTACATTTATATCATATTACGGTACCTAGATATGTAAATCTTTCCTCCTAAGATACAGTAAGTAACGAGGAAAACTTGAGAGAATGTCCGTTTCCATTATAATAGGACAGATTAAAAATACATTTCTACTTGACGTTTAACCCCAGCATCCCCATTTTGAGGGGAAACATTCGCCATCTAGAAGCCGATCTACAATAGCCGATCATCACAACGCGTTGTGAGATTGTAGATCTGCTATTTTTGGCGAAGAGAATTGGTGTAGACTGAAAAAGAACACACCAAGTACAGTGCAACTCAGGTCCGTTTTACTTTATTCACTTATTTTTGACTTTTAACTATACGCAAATTGACAGTGGGTGCTGGGTCAAAATAATCATCAGTGGGTGCTGGCCTAAAATAATACCATATTTTATAAGATACCACATTTAGCTATGTTTCAAGACTTTTTTATTCACAAAAACACTTTTCGAGTGGTTCATCATCAGGTTAATAAAGAAAACACCTACCCACAACTGCCCACAAAAAGTTCGGAAACTTAACTTTGGTCGATTATTTCTCCCCTTCAATAATATCATTTGGTATTGTGTTATATATCATTTTTATCGTTGATTAGTCACCTTTACAACAAGGTACAGCTTGTAAGTATCAGCCATTTGTGGAATGAGCAATACAGCTAAACGTGTGGGTAGCGCCCCCAAAACATTTGCCAAAATCCCCCAATATGCTTGGTATTTGCTCTTGTTTTGAGCGACCTGCCAGCACACACCTGCTGAGAGGTGTGTGACTGGCACACACCTGCTGAGAGGTGTGTGACTGGCACACACCTGCTGAGAGGTGCGTGCAAGTCACACACCTGCTGTATAAGTTATCAAGTTTGTAACATATGCATGTAATAACTTTCTCTCCTGAGCAATGTGTTGTCAATGTTGTCACCCCTTCTTGGAGTATTAAAATGCTCTATACCAGGGGTCAGCAAGTAAGTTTGGCCTTGAGAAAGTTTAACATTTTTTCTAAGCCAGTAGATGTTGGGCTAAAACAAAATCAATGGCTTATTTAAGAACTGTAACATCTATAATAATGTATACTCAGCATTAATATTGGACAATTAGTCCCCTGATGAAATGGTTATGTAAACGTGTGTGTTGTCTGCATAACTATGGTCACAATAGTTGCATGTAGATGTTGAACAGAAGAGGCTTGCAGAACTATTTGTGTCATTTGTGTCAGCTCAGCTGTGTAAGCTAGACACATAGTCCCTGTTATTTCAGTATGATTCAAACCAGTTTAGTACTGTGCCAAAAAGTCCCACCCATAATTCCTGTCACCGAGCCTGGTCTGATACATGGTCCGCTCCTAGTCTGTGGACTTTGGCTGTGTTGTCAGATGCAATATTTTTTTACGATTTTATAGATCATATCTTCCTCTCTCATAATGCATGTTATCATAAACTATGAATCCAAGGTCATCAGTTGGGCACAGACATATTCCAGTAGAGGATGTGTGGGTGTCCTGCTAGTGGAGCTGGGTGGGAGGTGTTGCTTAATATACTGAGCCAAAATGAAAGGTGCATAGTACAATGTTTGTTTTTTATTACTCTGCCGTTTCCACACAAGGACAGTTTGATCTTGTCAAACTAAAACTGAAATGACCTGAATTGTTGCACTGAGCCCTTCACAATGAAAAGCTATCATTTGATTGGTCATGAATGAATCCACCTGCAACACACCCACTGACTATAAAGAAAACATCACATGGATGCACCTGGGACGTATCATGACTTTCAACTTCCTACAACATGACCATATATGGGCATAGCGGTCTATTCCGTGGCTCTGGACAACCGGATCTCTGTCAGTTGTTGTCCCTTTTTATGCCCATATATTATGGAGATCGCTGATGTCATCAGTGTGTGCCCATACTGCATAGACATGCCCCCTTTTGTGCCCATATATGGAGCTGACTGATTTGTTTGCGGCTGATTCCATGACGACACATTGAGGTTATAGACAACACACTCCATATTTGGGCGTAGCTGGGAACTCCTTATATGGTTATGGCTCAGTCAAAGTGACGTCAGCCGGCCAACCAGCCCACCTACCCAACCTCCCATTAGCCAATCTTAATATGGACTGCAGGGGTCATCACCATGGCAGCTCATGATGGACATTTTCATCAACATTTTATTTTTGTCACAGACATGCAAAATAATAATTTTATCCAAAACACATTGGCCTAGCCCTAAATGTTCTGTATTATAATGGACTCCTAATGTATCATAGGTTCTATTGCAATGTGCTGCACTTTTTAAAACAATAGTATGTCTGCATTAACTGAGCCACTTAACCACACAAAAAAAAAAAATCCTTTTATTTTTGGATAATAATAATTGAGTCTCATCAATACAGACACAAAAGGGCCACTTAGCTGCAAAGGTGAGTGGGTGTGTATTATACATCATATGGCAAAGGGATTGCTGGCTTTTCAAAGGACAGGGTTACTTGAGGACTAATCTCTCAAGAACAGATTCAGAGCTGCGCTACTGAATCTGTCGGGAGTGCATCGTTGCTCGGCAGCAGTGTTATAGCGGTGTTTAACACTTGAAATGGCCATACTTCTGTGATCATTGCTCTTATCAGCATGACATGATTTTTTTTGCGGTTTTGCGTGGATTTGGGAGTTTTTTCGGTTTTAGGGTTAGGGTTGTTAGGGTTATTTAATTCTTTCTTTGGGGAGTTTTTTTGATACTTTAATTCGGTTTTAGGGTTAGGGTTGTTAGGGTTATTTAATTATTTTGGGCGAGCCAGCCCCCCAAACTCCTGAAATGCATAGAAATCTAAATAAAAAAATCTATGAAATTTATATTAATTATATTGAATTATTATATATTATTTATGTATTTATTAACTGTTAATCCATTATGAAGAATTCCGTTTTCCAGATGAGCATAACAACATAAGAGTTATTCTTTAAATGGGCACACTATTTAATTATATTGATTAATATATATAAGAGTTATTCTTTAAATGGGCACAATATTTAATTATATTGATTAATATATATAAGAGTTATTCTTTAAATGGGCACACTATTTAATTATATTGATTAATATATATAAGAGTTATTCTTTAAATGGGCACACTATTTAATTATATTGATTAATATATATTAAATAAATGTTTATTTATTAGACTTTAAAAACTCAACATTAATAAACAATCAACCATATTAGTCTACTGAAATAGCCTAGACTATGCCCACATCAGCAGCCAATATGTAGGCTGCCAGGGCAGGTAAATAGAAATACTGACATCTTGCTAAAAAAACACAACCAGATAAATAAGATGTAATATGCCATACCGAATCGATCTCAGGAAATGTTTTAGTAATGAAGAACTGTGACACTTGTGCTTGGGTCCTTTGGGTTCTTATATTTTTGGAATATTGCTCTGAGGCATGCTGTCTGATGTCAACCAGTCCACCGTGCGCGCTGAACCATGTCACAGGCAGCGCAGCCTAGGGCAGAACGTATCCTAGCAACGTGAAAGCGCTAACTCTCATTGGTCGTGTTATGAGTAATGAGCCAATGAGCTGCTGAGCGCACTCCCAGACAATGGCTTCATAGCCAGCGTTGCCAAGTCTGCTTATTTCCCGCAACTTCCCTGGAACAAAATTTGGCTTGTTTTTGGCTTGTTTTTGTAGGTCGGCTGGCTCATTTCTCTCACCATACTTGGCAACACTGACTGACACCCGCAATGAGCTCTCACTCACACAGAGAAGAGACAGGACGGCTGCCCCGTCTCGTTTGTGTGTGAGTGTGAGTGAGAAATACTCTCTCTCATATAAAAATCGCGCCGTCATTCCACGACCCCAAAATACGGAACATAGTGCGTCCCGTAACAGTTCAATACGGAACACGTCTTTTAGTTTCCAAATAAGGAACGACTCCGTATTTTACGGGACGGTTGGCAACCCTATTAATTGCATGATAAATTAAGTGTCATGAAGTGCATGTGAAGAGCGTCCATTGAAGTCCAGTCTCTGCAGTGGCAACAGGCTTAGCTCTTATTCAACAGTATAATTGCTGCTAGATAAAAAACTGTTCAGAAGTCTGGTGTTCTAGCTTATTCAACCCATTGGAAATGAGAGTATGAAGGGAGTGTGTTCAATATTGCTGTATCAAAAAGGAGCTGAACCATGACACCTCTGAACTGCATTGAACCATTGCATTTTATGAGCCGTTATACCCTTAGTAAGTAACCCTTAGTAAGGGGTAAACTCATAAATGAAGCAAAAATAGCGATGTGACAGCATTGTGAGCTTGTAGATCGGCTATTTTCGGCTATTTACAAGGGACTCAGCTGTTAGCAGAAGTTAACTGATTACTATGAGGGAGGAATTACTTTCCTCCTCTTTACAAAAGAATGAAAGAAAAAAACAAAAGATTGTCAGACCAGTTTACTCTTCAGTAATCTCTCAAGACAGATTAAGACAGATTCAGATAGATTCAGAGCTCCACAGCAGAGGGCATTGTTTTTTACTATGGGTTCCCAGATTGATTCTACAGGGACAATCAAATGAAAACTAGAATCCCTGCCCATCTTTTCACTATGTTCTTTCTCTGTCTCCCATTCTTCCATTTTTTGTGGTAATGTTGTTGATGTTTGATTTTACTGTAGGCTATTGTTTTCAGGCAGAGTGTTAGACAGGGGCAAAAACATCATCTCCAATGTGTATACGGTCAATTACAGTAATCCTAACATAATGACTTATATACTGAATTACAAAAAGAAAAATGCACAACACACTGTAAATGCTCTAAACATGTTAATGATGAAAACACAACTAGGTAATTGATTACTTGAATTGCAAAACCAAAATGTATGAAACACGTAACACAATAACTTAATCAGAGTGGGCCTGCTATAACAAATCACTTTACCCCCAACACATGGTAGAACCACATATTTTACCGTTCAACAGGAGTAACATTGATCCACTAGAGAAATTAAATACCTTGTATGTGAATAATAGTGACAAAGTCAACACAAATAATTTCAGATATGCTTTTATTGTAGGCAGTTTAGCATAGCAGTTGATTATCCATAGACTATATAGCAAATTGACATAGTAAAAATACACATTGCGATAATTTGGAGGGAACCAGAGCAGACATAGAACATTTTATTATAATTACCAATCAGCTGTCTCTGTAGAAGTGCTATAACAGCAGTTTTGAGAGATTGCAGCCAATATCTTTGATGGATCATGGCATCCTGATGAGGAATCCCTGTACTTCTCTATTTCCCAGGATTTGTCTGCCCCAACATTCTAGGTTGCTCCAATGATTTCAATGTACCTCAACTCTGGCTCCACCAATAACATATAGAGTACATTTCTATACATCTTAATATGCTTCCACAAATACAATCTACATATTACATTTTTAAAAGATTACATTATAAATCACTCCCAGATGATTGATTTCTTCCAAACATTGAACTCATGACAGGTTCAGGTACATTTCCATATACAGTAATAATAACATTCTTTATAATAGCTACTTAATCCCTGTTTTGAATAGCTGTAAAAAAAAAAAGAATGTAAAAAGCCACTCGAGCGCCCCTTATACACATTGTTTATTCTATGACCTACTTAATTAATAATAAACTGTTTAACATAATGATAAATTGACCACAACTTAAAGCTCTTCCATATTGCATACAATTCAGACTGTTCACTTATTGATTTATCATTGGCTACTTTATCTCCAATTGTATTCATAATCTGCGTCATGCGTCCTCATTACATCATCCTGATCAATGAACACAGCCAGACTCCTTCCCTCTCTGCCACCAGCCCTTCCCGCCTAGCTTTAACCATCCTAGTGGTGTCATTAGCCTTCCCTAAGTTCTGTGGTTCTTCACATTCCATTCCCAATCCCACCAGAACATTTCCCCCTGCCTAGGGCACCAAATAGCTCAGAGCCGGCACTGCATGGTGGCAAGTATTATTTGGTCTTAAATGTATTATCAATGGCCGGGTTTCCCAAACGAATTTGAGCTCGTGCGCAGCCTAGAAGCTGCGTAAGAGCCTCCACGCACCTGCGCAGTAGCAACCCCGCCACGCACTATCTTCGTTAGCAGCAGCTGTGTGTGCCCTACGTGCCATCTAAACTGGCTTAAGGAGATACCATCGTCGTAGGTTCTCAATCGCACAGCGTTACGTGTGTGCTAAAACTACATTCGCGAGACAGCATGGACGTGAAGACCTCCTGGACGACGCCTACGTAAAGCCTACGTAAACTACGTAGTGCTGTCCTACGCTACACAGCAGTTTAAACACCCTTTGCGAAAGTGAAATGGATCATAAAAATACCAGAGCCAACTGTCAGATGTCCTGAAGCAGTCCACTCCAAATACAACTTTTGAATAATATATTTATGAATTAAATTACAGCGGTGAGGTGATATCTGCAAGGTAAATAAAACACTAAAGTGTCCCCATTATGCAAGTAAATTAAATATACTTAAAATACCAAAAGTAAAGGAATGCAGAATGTCCCATTTCCCAAATTTAATATGTATTAAAATATTTTGAAAATAGTATCTACAAATAGTATCTAATAAATCTACAAGCTTGTGAAGCGTTGTGAGCTTGTAGATCTGCTAGTTTCAAAAGATTTTTTAACCATTCATAAACATGGCGAGCGCAACAGCTGTCACTTTGTGAGAGGAACTGGGGACTTTCATCATAACGTTTAACTATAAAACTTCGAAATTAAGGAAACATGTTTAGCTCAGCATCATTTATATATCTTTAGTTAACTTGGCATATGCTTAATATTTTTATCAGACGATCGGATCATCCGTGAGAGTACAATTTGTAAACTTCGGGTTCATGCATAGAGGACGAAGCAGCGTAGCCCTGGTTCAGAGCGTTAGTGAGTTCCCTCTAACGCCCTGGAAGACCCCTCGCTCTGCGCTTGTACAAGGAATTCCGCTGCCCTGCGAGTGCTCAACAGTAGTGAAAATAAACAAAACCATTTCGCTACTCATCAAAGCAAAGGCTGTTTTGTGTTGTTGAAAGTCTATTCTTGGAGGTGGGAAGCCTCTCAGCACCCCAACTACTCTGTAAAATACGGAAATTATTTGTATTTACTCCTCAGTGCCCTCTACTAGCATTAACCAAAATCTGTAGAGGGCACTGTGGAGTAAATAAAAATAATTTCCGTACTACTACTCTTGAGCACGCACTAACGCTCTGAACCGGAGCTAGAAGCAGCGCAGCCGCCCGCCCTACCCAAAAGAACAGATCTGCAAGCTATAGACACGGCATGTTGCAGTGCGTTGACAGCTTGTGTGTGTGTGTATATATATATATATATATATATATATATATATATATATATATATATATATATATGTGTGTGTGTGTGTGTGTGTGTGTGTGTGTGTGTGTGTGTGTGTGTAAATTATATGTGTGTGTGTGTGTGTGTGTGTGTGTGTGTGTGTGTGTGTGTGTGTGTGTGTGTGTGTGTGTGTGTGTGTGTGTGCGTGTGTGTGTGTGTGTGTGTGTGTGTGTGGTCGGTCTTTTCATAGATCTAATTCACTACGATGGGTGTTACGAGCGCCCCAGGGCGCTTGTAACAAACTGCTGCGTATGACAGCACTCAGGGCTACGCCTCTCCCAGGAGTAGGAGGAGAGTAGGATACGCCATTCTGTCTCCCGAATGTAGTTTTAGCAGACACGTGAAGCCAGTTAGATGGCACGTAGGGCACAACCAGCTGCTACTAATGAGGGTAGAGCGTAGATTTCGCAGAGTCCCAGCTGTGTAGGAGGCTCTTACGCAAGCTGCGGAGGCAACGCATGACCTGAAATCTACGTGCCTGCTAGGGTACTGCGCAGACTGTGTGGACACACGTAAGACCCGTCGTAGAACCTGCGCAGATGCTCAACGCAGCATCTCTACGAATCTCTTTGGGAAACGCGGCCAATGTCTGCTCAAGACTTGACTCAAAACATGATGCACCATTGTTTGAATCTTAAAAGAAAGAAAGAAAGAAAGAAAGAAAGAAAGAAAGAAAGAAAGAAAGAAAGAAAGACAGGGGGAAAAAATATTTACAATATAGTATTAACGTGGATTACATCGACTGAACAGGATCAATACCTTTTGAAGTGATCGATAATGAAACACCTAAAAAGTACTGTGCCAACTGATATTCATGAGACTGGACCATGGTCACTTGGAACAGGTGTACTGTAGGTGTGTACATGGAGGGAAACAAATCATTATTATTCTCTGACAAGCCACTTCCAGAAAAATATAGACCACAACGTAAATCAGCGTAATCTGATCAGATATTCCACAATATCAGGGTAAGAACTAAATATGTTCAATTCAATGTAATTTTGAAATAATTAAGCACACACAAAAAAATAGTCAAAGCATAAAAAAGTTCAATGACTATCACACCCTGATATTGCCTTGTTAGATCTTTAAGCAGTGGTGGAAAGTAAGTACATTTACTCATTCACTTAAGTACAATTTTGAGGTATCTTTTACTTTACTTTTACTTTCCAATTTTCAATACTTTTTCTACGACTCCACATAGTCAAATATTGTACTTGTAGTACTATTGTACAATTATTTGAAAACTTTAGTTACTAGTTACTATGTAGATTGCTATTACAAAACATACATTGACCACCTCAGCCCAATGTATAGCGATTTGTACAAGCTCACAATGAGCCGCTATTGTGAGCTTGTAGATCTGCTATTTTCAAAAGATTTGTATATATTTTGAAATCTTCTGAAATGGACATTCTGATTGAGTCTACTTTACTTTTGGAACTTTAAAGGGATTTTTGGCAACATTAAGCCTAAATTTGAAAAATATCTCTATATATATTTTTTGCATTTTTTCCCCTCTATCAGCCACTATATAATGATGCTGGGGTGTTTTCCTGCATTGAAACACAGTCCTCTTTCTGAAATCCGTATTTCCAATACTGTTTATGTTTGTGGCGGGCCGTAAATTAACGCACGCATGTGCGCATCCGTGCGCGTCCGTGTCCGTTTTTACTTTCGTTTTTAAAATGCTCTCAAACTTCGTTTTTGAGGCACATAATTTACTTTTCAGATAGCGTTTGGATAGAATTTAGTTGTTTAACTTCATATATGTGGTCAATTTATCATGAAAGAGCCTATTTAAAAATACAAATTCAGAGAACCGGCAGGGGCGGGCAGTTCCGCGAATTGTATCCGAATAAAGTAACCTATATTCGGCATGGCCCGTTTAGAAGTCTCCTTAACTCTATGGAAGTCCTCCGTGCGTCACCCCCTGGTGGTCGGGGAAACGAACTGCTGGAGTTTTTTTCTTTGTTTATCTCTGAATCGCCTACAATCCCTTTAAGTATATTTTGATGCCAAATGTACTTTCCCTTTTTTGAATTTCACAAAATCTTGAATACCAAACTTTTTCTTGTAAACAGAGTATTTCTACATTATCCTATTGATACTTTTAACCCATTAAGACCTGAGGCCGATTCTACAAATGTCTTCTAAATCCTAACAGTTTTCTGAAAAACTTTTGTTGCAATATCAGTGGTTCTCAAACATTTTCAAGGACCCCCAAAATGATATGCATTTGGCTGCTGACCCCCATCTCAAAATATGTTGTTCAAGGGACCCTCAGAAGGAAAGATTTGAGTTTAAAATGTTCGCTTTAAAAATATATATATATATTCAAAGATTTGCAAAAATGTGCACAATAAAAAAAGAAACAGATCTACAAGCTAACAGTGCAGCACAAAGTGACGTGCTATGAGCTTGTATATCTGCTATTTTTGAATAGCCTAAGTAAAAAATGACACAGATGCTTTCCCGGTTTTAATGTTTTTTAAGTAAAAACATCTGAGAACTTCTTCCGCCACTACACTCTGATATCACCTTGTCAAACCTCGTATCCTAATCCTTAGAAACCAGCTAACTCCAAAATGTTCATTTTTCAGGAAATGAAAAAAAACAAAACAAAAAGTGGAGTTAGGAGGTTTTGTTCATCATTGATAAGAACAGCTGAATGGGCCTCCAAGCTCACAATGAGGTTGGAGGTCAAAAGGGGGTGGAGCCTGGAGTCAGCAAAACCAGCTAACTCCACCCCTCTTTGGTGGAGTTAGCTGGTTTAGCAGAACGTTTGAGGATCCAATGGAGTTAGCTGGTTTTGTCAGAAGCGCTTTTTAATACTTTTCAATGGTTCATTTTTTTTTCAACACATAGATGTAAGGGTGTTCAATAGCACTGATTTATGAAAAAAATGAAAACGCTCAACAATTTAGTAGGCTGGTTTCTGCCCGACTGCAACGAAATAATGTTGTTCCTGTGGCCTTGCACAATTCAGTCAATAATTGTGACCAAGCAGTGCTATCTCCTAAAGCTCAAAATGTAAGTTAGAACCCTCCATTTGGTGATGAACTAGGAGTTTTTAATCTTACACCCAAATTAGGTTTTAATTGGAATATAGATCTCACACATTATAGAGATACACCTACAGACAATTGTTATCTCACATCAAATCAATCAGTATTGACATCACTTGAACCAACTGGTTACCACCACGGCTTAAAGAAAAAAGCACTGATAGTATCCGCACCATGATTATACCAGGCTTTTCTCTTCTGTTTCTGCAACTCTCTCAATCTATCGAGAGCCCGCTCCTGTTCTTCCAACCGAAGTGTCTCCTCCTTATCAGCTCTTTCCTTTTGTTTATTTAGGTCCTGAAATAACACATTATCAGATATTATATATATATATATATATATATATATATATATATATAAGACTAAAAGAAGAAACCTTCAAAAGAAGGGACCGCACAGCTCCAGGACTGATTTTACTTTTTTTATTGTATGTCGCACAAGACGTTTCGCTTCCGCTTCCTCAGGTGCTATATATATATATATATATATATATATATATATATATATATATATATATATATATATACATAAAATTAAGATCCAGATCTGGCGTTTGGAGCCACTTTTGGTTTTCCAGTTAATTACCCTGGAACCCCCTCAAGGACCCCCTGCCTTAATAATACGTACATAGAATGTATAGGTGATTGCTCTGTACAAAGATTGTTTTAATTACTTTTCGATCCTTATGGATTGTCTTCTCATCATGATTTGTGTGCATGGGGTTCTCATCTTAAACAAGCTCAGTGCTTAATGAGATTTCCAGTTTAGTAGACCTTGTATTGTGAATTTGTACTTCCATGTACTGTTATGTACTGTCATGTACTGTTCTCATGTCTTACTAAATAAAGTACATCAATCAATCAATTCAGAAAATTAAATGAATTGAAACTTTAATAAACAACAGTCATACACCATTCATATAATCACTCACCGCCTTCGTCTTCTCATGCTGATCTTTGGCTTCTTTCTGCTCTCTCTCCCCCTTCTCATGGAGCTGGTTGATACTCTCCTCTTGGGTTTTCTGCCGATCAGCCGCCTTCCTCTCCTTGACCTTCTGTTGCTCCGCCATGACCCGCATCTCTCTCTCTGACTCCTCCCGTTTCGCTTTCTCCTCTGTAAGAAACCAATAAAACAAAAGAAAAACACTGTTACCATCCCACAAAGTCTTAATTATTGAAAGCTAACGGGAGTGTACCTATGTCCCATCAGACCTACGGTATGTTCCCTCAACCATAACCCTAACCACACCTCTAACCCTAACCACAAACCTAACCCTAACACCTAGAGCTGAGCTGGGCGATTAATTACATTCAGATTTTGGTTTCGATCATGGCACTTCATGATCTGTGAAATACAATAACAATAATCCTAAATAGTAGAGGACCTGGCTAAGATATGTATGCACTTAATTTAGGAGAGAATATCTCAATTGTTTTTGGCTAATATGACCCCAGGGAACAACTTAGGAACTATGAGAAATTCTCTATCCGGGGCGAAATACCCGAAAATGACCACGCCCTTTTTAAAATGACCACACTTCCAACATGGCACTATCTTCTAAACCGTTGGAGCTACAGATTTTCTGAAGTGCTCAAAATGTTCAGAATACTCATGTTTAGGAAACCCGTGCCCGAGCCAGCAACCCTACAGGTCATCATAGTGGCCAAATCCAATATGGCCGCCACCTGAAAAAGGTTTTGTATATAACTTTTGAACCAGATGAGCTATGAATGCAAACTTGGTGTCTAAAATCATGTTTTTTGACAATTAGAAACATGTTGGAACGCTTATCTTTATGGCTGGGTGTGACTAGACCTCTATTTTGCATATTTCAAAGATGCCGACTATCTGACAATTAGTTTTACTTTTTTACATTTTTGCAAACTTGGTGTCTATTTTATACTTTTTGAGCATTAAAAACACATTAGAATGCTCATATTATTGATTGAAGCCATCTAGAGCACTCTGATTTGCTTATTACAAATATGGCCTATATCAAAAATGTTATGTAACATAAAGTTTCATCCAGATTTGAGTGTAGAGTTGTTGGAATGAGTTAAGATAAAACTGAAGAAAAGGAACAACCTGTGTACAGATGTTGAAACAATAGAATATGAGTTGAACCCAAATTATACAGCAACAGCCAGTACAGTAAATGCAGAGCAATGCTCAGTATAAATTGAATAATATCATACTAGTCAAAGGTGTATAGAATTTTAACTATATGTTTAAATTAGAATCACAGATTTGTTTTTGTTCTAATCATACAACTTCTATATCGAGGTGCAACGGACTCCAGCTTCGCATAATTTGCTTTATGTCCACCACATGACTTTTGAAGCCACGGTAGAGGAGGATGGTGCAAGCTTTACTGGCATCTGCAAGATGGGTCCAGTAAGGTTCCCAAGTCTTAGTCATGGAGTCCCAATACCAGCCCAACATACTGAAATCTGGGATGTAATGGCCTTTTGACATGCTGAATGTATGTATCAGTTCTGTTGCTGTTGTAACACCAAGACAATTATGTACAATAATACAGATTGTTCAAATTATATACATCCTATGATAGGATTACATTTATGCTATGCATTGTTGCACATACTGCACTAGCTGTAGCTGTATAATTAGGAATGAGTTCTACTCTAAATCATTCTATTGTTTCAATAAAATTACATCTGTAAGATACATGGGTTGTTTCATAACATAGTGGCCATATATATGATATGCACATTAGAGTCCTCTAGATAGATTAAATCATTAAGATAAGCATTCCAACATGTTTCTAGTGGTCAAAAAACATGATTTAGACACCAAGTTTGCATTTGTAGCTCATCTGGTTCTGGTTTTGGCTCATCTAGCCAAAACCTTTTTCAGGTGGCGGCCATATTGGATTTGGCCACTATGATGATCCCGAAGGTTGCTGGCCCGGGCACCCTTGCTACATCATCAGAGCATGCCCTGAGTTATATCTGGGACACATTTGGTGCTTTTAGATTGATTCACGCAAAAATATTCTTATGGCCCTGGACTGTAATAAGTTGACCGTTTTTAGCCGTTTGTTTTAGCTGTTCTGTAATAAAATATAAAATTTGACATTTTACACTTTTCTATTTTTTACTAAACATGAGTATTGTGAACATTTTGAGCACCTCAGAAAATCTGTAGCTCCAACAGTTTAGAAGATAGAGCCATATTTGAAGTAGTGGTCATTTCCAAGTATTTCGCCCCGGATAGAGAATTTCTCATAGTTCCTAAATTGTTCCTTGGGGTCATATTAGCCAAGAACAGTTGAGATAATCTCTCCTAAATTAAGTGCATACATATCTTAGCCAGGTCCTAGACTAAAACAAAACACCTTTTGTGTTATGATAATGAGGGGGAGGGTATATTTCTACTGTGCTGTTTTTCTATTGGCACGTTTGACCCTCAAGGTTTCAGCCTCCAGGAAGAAACTCAAAATAGACAGAGAAGACATAAAACACCATAAAAACACCACCAGGGGACTTAATGAAGTTCTATCAACCTCATAGACACATGAAAGACAGAAAAAGTGCAAAACCATGGCACCACCTCTTTAACTTGAGCGGTGGGGGTGTCTCCCAGCGATATTTTGCTATCTTACACCAAGTGCAACACCGGCGCTATATGCTAAACAAATCAAACCAATCAAAGTGCAGGGTGCCAGAACAAGGTTGCACCCTGTGCAAGGCAGTGACATCTTTCATGCGTTTAAGTGACAAGATCAAAAGAGCACAGAATCCTTTCTTAGCGGGAAATGTCCTGCATGAATTGAACAATGCACGTTTTTTTTTGTTATCCCACAATTTTTGTAACCTTTCTTTCACCCGGTGCTAATTTCTAAGTGATCCTGGGCGCTACACTCCCCCCACAGCTTAGGGAGTCCAGGGCCGAGCTCATGCCTCCTTCAATGTATGAGAGCCAACTGGCCTTCTTGTCACCTGACAGGGGGAGTTTTTCCGGTAGGACGTAGCGCGTGGAAGGAACACGTTATTCCAACCAGTTCCTTTCCCCTCCATCAGGCGCCCTGGCTGTCATGGGGGAGGCAGTATAGTGACCAGGATTACATGTTTTTGTGAGGGTTTTAACTACCCAAGGGGACACGGGGAGAACATGCAAACTCCACACAGAGTAGGGCCTTTCGCCAGCCGCACCTAGGGTATGGGGGCTGATGACGCGGAGGAGAAGACACGCCCCCAGGGCCCACAGAGTCCCCGGCGGAAATCGAACCCAGGACCTTCTAGCTGTGAGGCAACAGCGCTACCGACTGCCCCCACCGTGCCCCCACAATGCAAGTTTTAAATCTTCTAATAATGTGACATCATGATGTCAGGAGACGCGGGTTAAACAAAAGCTCTCTTCTCACCAAAACATCACATTGAAAGGAGAGATTTCGAAACACAGTGCATGGCCGTCAGAATCACTGTAGCCTCAGCCTCATCATGTCCCTTCTCAGTTGGCTATTATATATTATCGCCCAATGTTGTTGCGTTGCAAAACAGTTTGCGCGCTGGGAAGATATCACCGCCGGGCCGGGCACAAGACACAAACACTTGTTGTTGTACATAGTGCTGATCACGGAAAATAGGGCCCACAGTCACAGTGTGTAAACCATAGACTGTAAAAAAAGAATGGACTAAGCCACACCCCTGGTTTCTACAGACAGTATATGAAGCCAATTTTTCAGCTATTTGAAATCCGCCATCTTTAATATATACAAAAAAGCAACCGGCAATAGGAAATCAATCCCTAAATGAATGCTATTGGTTGGGTAGCTTGTCATGCAAGAGCGGGGGCGGGGAATGAATGCTATTGGTTGTGTAGCTTGTCAATCAAATCATCCCGCCCCTCCTAGAGCATAAGCTACTTTATCGTAGTAGTAGTAAATGGGACCATAATTTACACAAACGCATATCATAATGATTGAAAGAAGACTTTAAACTAGCGACTGGAAGCATATAGTATTTATGACAATGTTTATTAAGGTAAGAAAATCAAGTCTAAAGTTTGTCAAAAACCCATCCGCTTGCATTGAAAAAAAATCTTTCTGACACCAGCAGGGGTAAAACAGCGAAACTACAGGCCATTCATATGAACTGTCAATTGAACTCACTTCCTTATTAGACTCAATGCACAACTCTCAAGCTGGCCCCTTGATGTAAACATATCAACTGAGTTAAAAGAGAGGACATGGATTGGAGACTTTGTAGAGTTGGGTATCAGTGATGGACCTTGATAAGTTCCATGGCTAAGCTCAGAGCATCTAGAGGACAGAGCACCCCCTTCCCACACACACTTCAAAAATGTTTTGAAGTACTATCTGCACGCCCCAGCTTTTAAATACATTATTTGTAAAGAACAATTGACTAGGAGATGTTCTATATAAATAAAGTTTGATTAATTTACTGATTGACTCTTTAATATATTTTACCTTCTGCTCTACGCTGTGCCTTGGTGAGGTGTTGATCTGCTGCTGCTAGTAAGACCTTGCCCATTTCCGCCTTCTCATCCAGGTATGTCTTCAGCGCCTCCTCAGCCTGGTACACGCACGCACGCACGCACCCACGCACCCACACACACACACACACACACACACACACACACACACACACACACACACACACACACACACACACACACACACCATTAAGCCTAGATGGAAAGCTGTCACCCCTCATCAATACTGATGGTTTAATTGTACATTCTCTGACTCAGATATGAAATTGACAAAAATCTAACTGACCTTGACTCCTCTGCCTTCTGCACGCCTGTATTCATCAGTCATCGCCTGGAGGTCCTCGGAGAATGTCTTGTATCCTCCAGGGACTGTGTAGAGACCAGCTACCAGGTTGTCCTCCAGAGGTTCAAAGACTTGTTTGATGATTTGTTCACATGCCTTCCTGGACTCGTTGAAGTTTTTC
Source organism: Gymnoscopelus braueri (assembly GCF_963280865.1). Lineage (NCBI taxonomy): Eukaryota > Metazoa > Chordata > Actinopteri > Myctophiformes > Myctophidae > Gymnoscopelus > Gymnoscopelus braueri. The sequence goes on from NC_137605.1 coordinate 6,530,487, forward strand.
TCACAGATCTGATCATATTCCCCCTGAAGTACACTCTAAAAACATAGTGGTCAAAATGAATGTGTAATTATATTCCCAAATGGGTTAATCTGTAGTGTGCTCCAAAAAGTGTATTGCTCAGTCTATCTAAGTCCTTCATCCAGTAGATGATTATTGAGGGGCTATTACTGAATTGTAAAAAAGAAATAATAATAATAATAAGGGTAATAATAATTATAATAATAATAAGGGTAATAATAATAATAATAATAATAATAGTAATAATAATAATAATAATAATAATAATAATAATAATAATAATAATAAGGGTAATAATAATAAGGGTAATAATAATAATAATAATAATAATAAATAAATAAATAATGCAGTTAGCCCATTAATGATTATGATTTGGCCAGCAGTGTAACAAATACATGTGGGAGGGCCTCCCACAGTGAAAGACAAGAGACAGAAAGCAGCCGTTAAACAACAACTGAAGAGAAAAAGTATTAAAGGACGACTTCACCGATTTTCAACCTATCTTCATATAATTGGTCCTCACTAATACTCATGATAAAATATTACATATGTTTTCTACTTGGTCTGTGTCTCATAGGAGGGCTGTGGACAGTCCAGAAACCCGTCTACCAGTGACATCATCGTTAGGCATGATTTTTTTTTCCAACAAGATTTCACATTTTTTATTTAGATTTGTATTAACACGAGAGCAATGGCTTCTATTATTGCATTGCAACTTTCCAGGAATAGAAAGCCTGCAGTTTCTATTAGCTTGGATTCCCCATTGATGATGTCACTGGTAGACGGGACTCTGAACTGTCCACAGCCCTCCTCTGAGACACAGACCGAGTAGATTTTCTTTTTACCATTTTATCATGAGTATTAGTGAGGACCAATTATATGAAGACAGGTTGAAAATCGGTGAAGTTGTCCTTTAAGCAAGGGACTCAAAAGGACAATAATTTGACTAAGCTTTTGAGGTGTTTTAAAAGTGTTGCATAAGGTGATGGAAACACAATATGAAAACAATGGATGTTAATTTCCAACACATACCACAAGCTTAATCTGATATTGGCCATCATCATCTTCGAAGGAACGTTTCATGAAAAGTGCCAGGGCCTCTCTCTGACTGGATGCATGGATTGCAGACAGCTCCTCCAGGGTGTTGGTGGGGAAGCGTACTGACTTCATCCTCTGTACATAGAGGACCTGGGCCTGCTCAACAGCTTTGGAATTCTCAATCTCAGCCAGTACCTTCACAGCATTTTCCAGACAGGGAACCTCTCCACTACGGATGGCTTCCACGTATGTCTCTGCCAGTACAACAAGTACTGTGGAAGGAAGATTGATTCAGCAAGTGTTCTAGTCATGATAGTTCAGAGACTGATGTTTATGCTGGAGCAGACAAAAGTCAGATGTTGTTAATTCCAATGTCACCTACAACAACAAAAAAGGGGAGGCTACTATGCCATCGTCAGTGATACAAATAATTAAATTATGCATTAATTTATTTTTTCAAATTGAACAATGCTCCTTGCAAACGTAATGTAAAGGTTCTGTGATCAAATAAAGCAGTAAGGCACTAGAGGTTGCAGTTTACAATTTATTTTATAATGGCTGAGGGGTGTAAAGCTACATATGCTGGATCACTGTAGAAACAAATCACACACCTGTAATTGATATAAGCTCATCTAAGGAGAAGATTATAGTGTGTTTTATCACGTCTACCAAACCGAAGCCAGCCAATCAGAATCAAGGATAGGGACTATCCATTTTAGAATGTACAAAAACAACAAAAACATTAAAGATGCAAGCAGCAGTGATCCGGCCCTCAATCATAACAGGGAGCAGAGCTAAGTAACTCTATAATGAAGGAATATGGGCGTGGCTATGTTACTCCAATAAAGGAAAAGGACTCTCAACCGAATCAAGTGGCACGACTCACAAGTCTGCACAACAAACCGTTCAAAAGTTATTGCAAAAAATATGAACTATAAAATATCGACCAATCACAAGAGGGGGTGGAGCTAAGTAACACTAATGAAGGACAATAACTCTGATCTGAGTCCAATGACATCACCCACAAGTCTGTAAGGCAATCAGCTCAAAAGTTACATCGAAAAAAAGGAAAAACTTGACCTTTGGCAGTGAAACATGGAAGTTTGACGCTTCGCCACTGTCACGCCGTTTTACGAAACTCACGCTTCTGATCTTTTTATCGTTTTTGTCTGCACTGAGCGAGTTTGAGGCGGATCTGACCATCCTCCTAGGAGGAGTTTGTTAAAATACGACCCGTGAAAATGGCATAAAATAGACTGAAACACCTTATTTAAATCTCACTTACATCTGCCAGTGAGCTTTATTCCAGCTCTGATTGTCCTGGTCTCAGACTTAGTGTAGATGTATTCAGTGAACTTTTCAACCTGTTCAACAAAGTCTGGATCCAGGTCAGCATCAGGCAGTTCCTCAATTCGTTTCATTTTCTTAGCGGTCGCTGGTACCACAAACACAAAACACGCGCGAGGCAAGAAGAATTTACGAAGGCAGGTACGCTGTTCGTTGTACTGCTGATTCGCTTTACCTGTGACAAAATTAAACATACAGAACACAATACATTTAGGGTAAATGTGCAAGAGCATCTAATACCTAGTTTAAATTATTGAAATCTCAACTATATTCAAATAATGTGTCAGCAGTTGAAACCATGAAACCTTGTTTGTCCTGGAGACCGTGTTCCAGGTACTCGTCTGCTGTTATGTTTTTCCCGTCCAGCTCCAGATCGAGTGAAAAATCGCGCACAGCCCACACAAAGGAGGGAAGGAAATGTACGTACGTACGATCATCATCCTCATCCTTATTCGACGTCATTTTGATATGCTTTGTCAGTTCTGTCACATAACTGTAAGGTGTGGTATTGAGGATGAGAAAATAACCTCACACAAACACAACACTGGGTCTTTAAACTTAAAATCTGCAAAATTGAAATTGTAACATCTGTAAAGACAGAATTACCTATTTGAGATTACTTATTCAGTATTAAATACTATACAAATGTTTGTTAAGAGGAAAATTGTCCCTGAAACATTGTTTGGCGCTAGAAAGCATCTTCTTGCTGTGGCACTCCTACCACCTCATTACATTCACAATACCAAGATAAATGCTCTAATTATAAGGGTGTTTCATTTTGTTTCAAAAAGTGTATCTGCATTTTTATGGAGATTGGAGAGAAGTTTTAAGCATTTGCAAAGGGCTTTCCCAAAACAACATACTTGTGCTTGTCCAAGTACTTGGACTGGAAAAGGACCCCAACGGAAACAAGTCCGCAAGGACTTTTTTGGCCGGACCTTTTAGACAAAAGCATTATAAATGTAACTGTGTTGTTTTACATTCTTTTGCCTAATAAAAATTTCAATCAATCAATCAAAAAGACTATTCTAAAGATAATAAATTAACAGGTGAAAACCTGCCAAATATAGGACTCAATAATCACAGATTTAATATGAGTAAATGAAGGAATAACTAGAAAAAGTGCTCCACGGAGCACAGGTCTCCACCAGGTTAGGTACTGTAGGTTATTGTTGGCCAGCAATGTTCGGAATTTGCCAATCAGGATGGAATATGAGAAATAGGACGGCTCCGTCTTGACGACATTACTATGGAGATAATGTGTACCGATTTGCGTGATGTTTGGACAGAATCTGTAGGAGTAATATAAAAAAAATTGTTTTGCAGAAATCGGCCTCCTAGTGGCGCTCTAACAGGACAATGTGTAAAGGGTGGCATGTCTTCCTCGTCCTAGTGGGAATATGCGGGCAAAATTTCACAGCAATCGCACGCTGCGATCATGATTTGAGGCATTTTGTTCAAAACGGACCAATCCTGCAAACCTTGGAAGCCAATGTTAGACAATCAGGATAGAATATGAAAAATAAAACAGATCTGTCTTGATCACATGACTATAGAGATACTGGCCCTCATTTATCAACGCAGCTTATAAACCGGCTTATATTTTTCCATATATTCGGCCGTACACCAACGTCGAAGTCACATTTATCAACGAATCCTACACAGCTGATCCGAGCCTACATTTGGTCCCAGGCTTGATAAATGTCACAGCTGGAACCTAGCGTCATTTAAATAACACGCCCTTAAATATTCTCAAAACGCCCCGATTTTACGACATGAAGAAGGACCAGAATACGACCAAAGACATCAAAAGCCAATGAGAAAGAGTTTCCCCCGCCTGCCTCGCCACACACGCACACGCACACGCCCCCCTGTCTCTCTCTCTCTCACACACACACACACACACACACACGCCCGCCCAGCTGTGTTTTTCATGTATTGTAATCCCTACCGTAGCGGTACAATCTTTGTCACGTAGGCTTGTAGCCTACATGAATGACATATTATGATACCAATCACATCGCCATGAATGGAATACGTTTGTATATTAATTTATTTAACCCATACCGAGCAGTGCACAAGCAGTCATGTAGGATATTCCCCGTGAGACGGCAGTGGTTTCGGTCCATCCCGTTAATAAGAGATTGGAGCGTCGGGTTTATATCCTTAACCCAGTCAGGTTGTAGTCTTCAAAACTCTCTATGACATAACTCCATAACATAGGACAAGCTACTGTAAGTTTGTACACCTCACTGTCCATGAAAAGATCGTCGGCAGTCCCGACCGCGGGACTCCCGAGTCCCGACGCAAAAGCGCTCGTATATTTTGAAAATAGCAGATCTACAAGCTCACAACGTGTCGCGATGCGACCCGTTTTTGAGCTTGCAGATCTGCTATTTTAAAATAGCCAATGCAACTGAATGACTGTTAAAGCAGTTTGTTTAAATTACTTTATAAAATGTTATATTTTCACAGGGATTAATTATTAGTGTAGATATACATTTAGGAGTGGATTATGTGTCCAGATGCCTGTCAGACAGTCAGACAATGCTGCTCCGCAGGTCTAGAATGGAATAAACGGGCGCAGCCAACGTCAACAACTGGTCTCTACCAGACGTGAGATCTCAGCGTATGGTAGGATGAAGCCCACGTCAGGATATATTGATAAATGCCGAAAGGTGCGGTGATCTCGCCCTACGCCCATTATTTGGGCTGCACCGCGTTGATAAATGAGGGCCACTGTGTATTGATTTGCGTGACGTTTGGACAATGACATTTTTTTTGCTGCAAAAATCAGTGGCGCTATAACAGGCCGATGTGAAAAATGTTGTGAAGTTTTGCTCTGGTATCCAAGGAGTGTGTGTGCTCAGTTTCGCTTTGGTCAGTCCAACAGTGCCGGAGATTAGCCGTTCACAGACACACGGACGGACAAACAGGGTGAAAATAGTCTCGACCATGCCTTCGGCCTGGCGGAGACAATGAGTGAATGATTTGAAGGATACTGAAGGTTCTCCAGGGCTTTATTATCAATGGTGCCGATGCTATTGTAGACCAGGGTGCTGCTGAGCAGAACTGTCATGGCAAAGATCCAGTTGTCATTCTTCGTATTTCCCTGAAACCAGAATACATTTTTGGATAATTTTTTATGTTCGGTGCCATTTGTTTCCCCATGACATAATACAGCATATATTGTGTAAAATAAGCAAAAAAAAACTAATTCCAAAAAGCTTATCTTATACTTTTAAAGCCTCTCTACCATAGAACACATTGATATGTACCTCATGGTAAATATAAAATAATCACTTTTTTTAGGTAAGCTAAAATGCCATGCCCCAATCATGTTTACACAGCTTCAGTTACAAATAAGTAATACAATTCAAACAAAATAAAAAATTCTCATTATTATATGTGTATATATATATATATATATATATATATATATATATATATATATATATATATATATATATATATATATATAGTATTAGTTCTAATGTTACTTACCAAATGTTTTGAATTGTGATAAATGTATGTCTACTGCTTAAAATCCTGAAATCAATGTGTGTCCCTGAGTTGACTGTCCCCCCTGTTAACTGTCCCCCCTGTTACGCTGACGCAAATCCACCTGTACCCTGTCCCCTGACTATTCCTCTAGCCACATGACGTCAGAAACTAGCATATATTTTTGATAGGAAACCCTATACCAGAAGAAGTATAAGTATCCTTCTTTGATTTGCCTTTTTATCAATGTTTTAGGTTGTATTACTGATGTGGTAAAGCATAACTGTCCACCCTTTTATGCTTAACTATTGCGGAAATTGATACATTTTCATAATTCTGAAAATATGGTTGATACATATAAAAATCTTTTTTTTATGTGTTCACAATGTGCTACCATGTTCTTCATTACATGAGGAGTTATGGCCATCTTTAGCATAACCTGTTATTGTCCAAAATGTGTCCACCCTGTTACAGTGTAAAACATAACAGGGTGGACACATTGTTACATTGGGTGGACAACAAGTGGGTCAAATTAATTATTAATGGAAAGGATCTTTGCATTCTTTGTTCAGATTAATGTTTATAATAATTGGCTAAGCTTAATTGTATTTAATTAAATGGTTTTTCTTTGCTTATTGGTTTAATGTCCACCCTATTATGTCCTGTCCACCTGTTACAATAAAACACATAACAGGGTGGACAATAACAGGGGTGTTTTTTAATAATTAAATGAAATCAACAAATATTATGCATATTATTTTGGTAATATGCAATTAAAAGTTGGGGTGAATTGAAATTCTATTATATCCTAAAACATTGGATTGAAATTACATTATGCCTTAATAAAAATATGTGCTTTATAAGATAATGTTTTTTTTTATAATTACTTGGATACATAATACATTAGCATGGCAAAGGAAGGGACATCTGATCTCTTTGAAAATGTTAATGTTATAATAATTATGCATTAAAAACACTATTTAATAGATATGCATATGTCCTGTAACATTTTGTCCCACTTCATGTGATGAATTTGGTCATACCTATTAGGGAATAATGAATTAAGCTGGACAAATATGTTTTTCTGACAGCTGAACATGCCCTCTTTTTTTTAAGTTACTAGGCTGAAATGGCACCGGATAGTAGGAATGACCCGTTTACATTACTCTGATCACATGTAGATCATAGTTTACCACCATTTGTTACAGTATGTTTAAATGTGTTTAACAGACAGCCAAAAGGGTGCTCCTCTGAGCACAAATCTCCGCCAGGCTTGGTTTCTTGCCCAGGAGTGCAGCCGCTAGGACACGAGGAAGCGGGGTTGGGGGGTGGGCGCTTAATTTCTGTAAACTCTGCATTGTTTATAGGCCCCTACCTTTGGAAGCTCATTATAGTAAATCGGAATGGAATCTGAAATCTTGATCACATGACAGAGAGAATGTGTACTAATTTGTTTTGTGTACTAAGTTTTGGACAAAATCAAGAAGTCTGTGCTATTTAATGTGAATGTTATGTTATTAGTACACTTGAAATTTCAAACACCTATCAAGTTGTTTCCTATGAAGTTTTTTGTTGTTGTTAATTTGTATTCATATGCTGTCCTAGAACAATTTTGGCTTGGTTGCCCAAAGTTGCCATATTTGGGAAACTCTTGCAATTTGGATAATCCAAGATGACGACGGAACGCCATGGCAAAAATGTACCTTTTGACCTGCTTATCCTAGAATAATATATGTGTACTAACTCTTTTTTTGGGGGTTTATGTGTGTAGAATAAATTTCTGATGTTTGGGAAACTCTTGTAATTACATAATCCAAGATTACAACGCCATGGTGAAACTTTTACTTTTGACCCACTTGTAGTAGAATAATGTGTAATAGGGAGACCGGGGACAAATTAAAAGGGGGCAAAAGTAACATACTCAATAACTCTAATTTGAAATAAGCTAGAGGGGTGAGACTTCTTGTGCACATGCTCAGTAGGGTCCTCTCTCTGCCTATGGAAGGATAGAATGATCATTTCATCTCAGCAGAAGTGTTCAACAAAAAACAGATTTTGAGGTGTAAATGTACATTTTTGAGTGTACGGTATTTTCCTTCTGCTGTCTAAAGATAAGATGTAAGCTCATTTAAACTTGGATGAATTGTATCTCTATGTTATTGGTCACAAATTAACGTCAGCAGCCTATGCTAGTATAGGTGTTTCTAGCTAGAATATGGGATTTTATCATGGTTACCCCATCGGGGGCAATTGTAACAAAGTGACCGGGGTCAATTGTAACAATGGGCCTCATGCAGCAACCGTTCTTAAGAGGACATTTCTTCTTAAACTCACTTAAGAAGTTTTTAAGAAGATTTTGATATACTCCAATGTTTTCTTAGCTGTGATCTGTTCTTAGGTAAGAACAGAATCTACGCACACTTTCTTAAGAGGACAATGGGCCTCATGCAGCAATAAGTTCCTAATGTTTCCTCTTACATTTCTTCCTGAGTGAATTCCTAAGAGAAGTTGAGTCAGATTCATGAAACGTTCTTAAAAGGCAGAATTGTTCGTAACTATGTTCTTGATGATGATGAATCCCAATCCTCGTAACTTGAAGGGGTGTGCCAGTTCATCCTAATTAGGGAGCCGCCCCACCAATCCCCACATGAGGCATGACTGCATGGCTCTGCCTGCAGTCACACCTGTGTGTGATTGCTGCACACAGAAATCACAGGAAATCACACACAGAAATAAAATTGAGAGAATGAAGTAAAGAATACCTAAACTATAAGTCTACAGATGGTGGAACACCAGACTCCAAACATAAAAATAAATTAATTAATAGTTATTTGGAGGTACTTCTGAAGTGAACAGCAAATTATTTTATTTAATTAATGAATGTATTTTATTATTTCTCTCACATTAATCAACATATCACCACTAGACATCAATGTACATTTGCTGAAATTAGCTGTTAAAAATGTTATCCATATTTCATGTTCAGGAGTAGCGTTAGTAGTGGATATAAAACATTTTATTACTGAAAGCTGGTGGGTGGATATGGAGGGTCTTTAAGGTAGCAGCTGCTTGGTATGTAATGGGGTGGAAATAGGGGTGTGGTGGGTGATATGGTGGTGCAAGGAGGGGTGTAGGGGGCTATGTGGGGGGTATGGGGATGGGTATGACGGTGGGTATAGGGGGGCTTTCAGGTAGGAAGGGGACTGGGAAATGGGGGTGTGGCGAATGTCGGGGATATGGGGGTGGGGGTATGGGGGGTGATGAGGGTGGGTTGGGTGGGGGGTTAAGGGGTAGGTATGGGGCTTGGGCTTCAACTCAACCGGGTCCGTTTGGGTTAGATTGTAATTTCAGACCCGTCTCAAACATTTTCATGTCAAGGACCCCCAAATTGACATGCATTTGGCTGCAGACCCCCACCTGAAAATATTTTCTGCCAGGGAAAATGTTTCAAGATTTATCAAAATGTCTCGAAAATAGCCGATCTACAAGCTCAAAATGTCCAGTAATGGGACGTGTTGTGAGCTTGTAGATCGGCTATTTTCAAACAAAGTATAAATTGGGTTAAAGTGATTAAACTGTTCTTCGTTTGCTGTGGACCCTCTGAAACTCCCTGAAGGACCCCTGGGGGTCCCCAGACCACACTTTGAGAACCACTGCTCTAAAGATATGATAAAAATATTATTGTAATTCAAATCCCATATTATACAACTGTAGAATTGAAGAAACTTCGAGAATTAATTATTTTTGCACAAACATGTCACACTTAAGTTAAGTGTGACATGTTTGTGCAAAAATAATTAATTCTCGAAGTTTGACTTAAGAACTCAAAAGCCAGCCTAAGAGTGCTCATCAGTGTGTGTAGATTCTCTTCTTACCTGAGAACAGATCACAGCTAAGAAAACATTGGAGTATACCAAAATCTTCTTAAAAACCTCTTAAATGGGTCTAAGAAAAAAAATCCTCTTAAGAAAGTGTGCGTAGATTCTGTTCTTACATAAGAACAGATCACAACTAAGAAAACATTGGAGAATACCAAAATCTTCTTAAAAACTTCTTAAGTGGGTTTAAGAAGAAATTTCCTCTTAAGTACCGTTGCTGAATGAGGCCCATAGTTACGAACAATTCTGCCCTTTTAAGAACGTTTCATGAATCTGACTCAACTTCTCTTAGGAATTCACTTAGGAAGAAATGTAAGAGGAAACATTAGGAACTTATTGCTGCATGAGGCCCAATGTGTTTTCAATGCAAGCAGATTTTTTGTCTGGGATTTCATACTTTTATGTTAGTAAATGAACATATTTCACTAAATGTCACTACATTTCAAAGTAAAAACACATTTAAATAATAGACATACATTTGAAAAAATGAAAATGAAAAATACAATAATTCGAATAAAAATACAAAATAATTGTAATTATGTATATAAAACATTCGTAAGTAAAACTGTTAAATTATAAAAAAAAATACATATTACTTAGTGATGTGCTTTTATTTGAGATAAAGTGTATTCATTTATATAAATGACTTATTTTTTACAGTGTTACAATTGCCCCCAACCACTGTTACAACTGCCCCCGTCACGGGGGCAATTGTAACACTGTGACTCATTGCATTCAAATTAATATTTTAGTCTTGTCCTTATTAGTGAAAGCTTAAAAGTCTCCCCCTACCTCCTTTAAAGAGTTTTCATATGTGTAGAATCCATTGCTGATGTTAGTTTGTTTTTATATCAGGTCAATCTCACATGTTAAAGGGCAAGACCACTTTGGCAGAGGTTTGGGTTGTGTAGTTACCTTGCCATGATGTAACAACAAAGGTGGGCAAGAAATCAAAATTCATTTCTCCATTGACTAGAAATTGATAATTTTAAATATGCTCCTCTTTGACTTACATTGTACAGTCCGTAAACAATCTCAAACAAAGCTAATTCTGACAATATAGAACATCACCAAACCCAGTACAATTTTTCTTTAAAATTATAACAATGTCAATTTCCTATTGATTTTGCTATTTGTATTAGGAAGAAAACCCAGACTGGATCCGTGGAACTGGATCCGGATCTTCAAATAGTCAAATCAACGGAAGTTGACATTTTTATATAAACAAAAAACATGGTAAGATGTATCTTATGCAGAGTAAAAAAGAATCATGCCGGTCCCAATGTCCGGCATGATTAAAATGTATCGGACATCTGGTAAAAAAAATAAATATGATAAAAAATAACGGTCATAGGTATTTTTAATCATTAATGACAAACAGGTGCGTAAATGCAGCCTAACACTTACAGCATGATATTTTGGATTGAACTGTTTGAAAATAATTAGTAATACACATTTTATAGCACAAATGCATTAATTACCTACATTACCATTTGCGTAATGAGCACATGCAGCGTGCGTAATGGTTTCTAAATAATCTGTTGCGTTTGAACACATTTTCTTCAGAATAACAAACAACTAGACCATACCCGTTGAAGTGCGCAGGCGAAAGTAGTTGCAAACGTGGGGTTATTCCGCGTCCTGCCGCCCCCACCCCACCCACCCGTGGGTCCCGTCGCGGCACCCCCACGGTCACCCCCCCGCGGAACACCCTAGTCCCGTCGCAGACTATACCAAACACACACACACACACACACACACACACACACACACACACACACACACACACACACACACACACACAAAGAGATCCGTAAGAATGTTTTCTGTGTACACGTAAATGATGTCGTCGTGTCTCCGAAGTTGTTGTGTTGTGCTGTTGGTGTGCTGGGGTGAACGGAACGTAGTGAACGGAATGTGGCTCCCTGGCAGAGTGCAGCAGTTGGTGTTGCCATGTTCGCCTATTGTAAGCGGTTTAGGGGCAATATTGGTGGTGTGTTTTTGGCGTTGGTTGTGAAAGTGCAGGTGGGTGTGGGGACGGGTTGTGAGCTTGTAGATCGTCTGTTTTCCCAGAGGCAATGTATATGTGTGAAGGCGCTTCGTTTGGCCTTCTTTTCATAGACCTTGTTCCTTGTAGGGCTCGCTTCGTTTGGCCTTGTTTTCATACACATTGCTGTTTGTTTCTCGCGCGAAACCTGGCAACCCTGCGCAGTGTGATCTCCCATTGTTTGACACATAAACGCTAATAATAGAGAGATTTGGTGAAATTGAAAAACGGGCTTCGCAGTTGCGTTCAGATGGTAATGGTCAATGGCTCTGTGCAAATTCAGAGCAATTGCTCCAGCCACTGAGGAGAACCGGGCAGCCTCACCATGACACCATGCACCACTACACACACCACTACAGAGGTTTGTCAAATTATAGGAGGATCAAAGGGTAGCCTACTGTACAGAAATGGGTACTTAGATTAATCATTCATAACGTGGCTCAGCTGAGCTGTTAAGGCAATAAATTATAGGCTACTCACAGGATATACTGTAATAGATAGGCAGTGGATGCCATCCCTGCGTCTGGTTAGGACAGCTTTTGGGGAAAGTTGCATGTTGGAATCTTGTAGTCTCCTCATATATTCCATAAAAGAGGTAACGTTTTAACGTGTCCACCTCTATGATTGACGTTGTGTTTCATCTGGATGTGACAGTCCAGTGTGGATAGCTTTTGTTAAGTCTTTAGGTATCCCGTGTTTGTTGGATGTTTCATCTCCAAATGTGTGTGCATTGTTGTTAATTCATGGTTGGACAACATGCCAAACTTACTGCCCTCTCATTTGAAAGTGACTGTGACGTATTCTAACTTATGATACAACTTGTTTTGACTGTTCAATACACAACTTAATAACCGTCCGGACCGGCCAGCGATCTCACATTTAGATTGCCGACAACATAACTCTAGTCTACGTGTACGCGACAACATCCCATTAACAACAACTCTCCTGTTCCGGTCTCACCCTCACAATAAAGTGTCTCCCGTTTACCTCCCAATGCAGCACATTTTACACAGGTTATTATGAAAAGGAAATAGATGTAACTTAACCATAAAGTTAGAACTTAACAGCGTGTGTGAGAGAGAGAGAGAGAGAGAGAGAGAGAGAGAGAGAGAGAGAGAGATTTACGGTGATATTATAATGAACTGCCGTGTCATTGTCAACCGGTCAGGTGTCCGGAGAAATTTATATTTTCCGGTCTTTGTCATAAAATATCTGTCAAAACCGGCAATTGCCGGTCTAACGCAACCTCTGATATATTTTCCAACCCATACTCAGGAAAGTCCACCCACCACGTTCTCATGGATTCAGGTTTTCGCCACGACTGATAACAGTAATTTTTATGAGATGAATGAGTATTAGAATCATTTACAGAAACCCCCAGTTTCTGCCATCACATCCCCAATGCTTTCCTGTAATAACTTGATTATTTATACTTATTAAATGCAACATGATTTGAAGATGAAACAAAATGGTGTCTCACCTTCTCTATATCTCCCAGACCCTCTGTATCCAGCAGCACCAGAGTGTGGTCATTTTTTCTGGGGTGAGGTACACACCACATCCAGATGCCCTTTGTCTTGGATTGGATGGTGGATCCCAGAGGAAACCCTTGAGGATGAAATATAGGACAATAACAAACCAAATTCCATTAAAACATATTTCAAAAAGACTGTCCATATTGATGCTGGGTCTTAATACTAGTCTGATGGCATAAAGTCGACCTACCACACAAGCGGACTTAAAAACTCAAATTATGACAATATCTGTAAGTGTTGAAAGTATGCCTTTACTTAGTTTGCCTTTGCTTAGTTTTGAGCCACGCACGCAGGCTGGGCTGCAGCAGCACACAGACACATCGCGGCTCAGACAAAATACAGCTGATGCGAAGCGAGGGTTATTGTGATTAGGCATTTAGAGGTTAGGTTTATGGGTTCGGGTTGGAACTATTTTAAACACAGTTTTCATTTTTATTTTTATTAAGCTATTCGATCAAGGCAATGAACTGCCAGGTTTCGAGCTGACAGTGACAAGAAAATGACCCATTAACAATAACAATGACGCATCTCCAGGTGGTCTGGGTTGTGAAGTCCTGCCTTGCCTGGGGGAGAATGGGTGAGAGCGGTCAAAATAACCAAAAATGAACATCGTATCAAGGTGCCTATAGTTTCATATTTAGAAAAGATCATTCGGATTGAATATTTAGGAAAAGTCATGGATGGGGAACCTTCTGAGAGCTTCCCGAGCAAATATAATCGACTTCAAAAATCGGTCGGGCTGACCACTTAGACACACGTGCGTTAAAGTCATTCTTGCTTTCATACAGTCATAGTAGATACAAAGTCATGCATTATTAGATGAAAAAGCACCTCTATGACCAGCAATGTCTCTAATTCATTCATCACCATCATCATTATTTAAATGATGCATTAAATGTGAATAAATTCAATAATCAACTTACTATTCAATGATCTCATCTCATCATTGAATCATGAATTCAACAATGAATAAATGTATTAAAACTTCATTTTGAATGGTCCGGATTATGCAGACAGAATTAAGAATAAATTACTATTATCAAATTGAAACATAATTAAAATATAACAACATACATAATATTAAAACATCAATGCAACTAAAAACAATTGAAATAAAATTAATTAAAACATAAAAAAACAAACAAACGAAAAACGATTTCAAATCTATAAAGTCTGCAATTAAATCTTACAATTGACTCAGTGGGATTAACAGGACAACATATACAGTACGTAATATTTTTGAAGCGTGTTGCAAACATGGGGTAGTAGCTAAAAGCAGATACCTAATTCAGTGCAGATTTTTGTAACCATCAGGGTGAGCCATGTTCAGGAGCGGGTTTTTCTAAAATAGCTTTGTAAGTCAAGAAAAACAAATGCTGATCTCTCCTTACTGCTACACAAGGCATTATTTTCTTTTTCTTTTGTATGAAATCATAATCCACACAATTCCTGAGAAGGCATTATTTTTGTGTTTACTCACTCAACTCACAACCATAGACACCAAGGGCAAGACATGAACTCCTTCAGCTACTTGCTGCTACTTGTAAGTGAAAACCTGCAGATGGCTTCACACTATGGGAGTTAAAGCTGAGATTGTAGTGTTCTAATTAGGCAACTGGATTTTACCACTATAGCGAAACGGTTAAGTTGTCAAAATTACAATGTGCTGAGTCCTGACCAATGTTTATATTTAGTATTTGTTTAAAATATAATGCATTAGTAATTAAATGAACTAGGAGGTTCCATTTTGTGGACAGTGGAACACATACTGTATCATGAGATACATGTATCTTATAATGAAAATGCTCACCTTTGTTTGACCCGGCCAGCCTGTTCATGAGGTAGGACTTTCCGGTTCGGTACATGCCCACTACTGACACCACAACCACTTTCTGCTCAATCTGCTGTAAAATCATCTGGGCACTGGGAACCATACGCAGTTTCCCCTCACCGTCAGTCTCTATCAGACATACTGGCTCCTTCATTGCCATGATGGGCACTGCTAGTGGAGAAAATACAAAAAGGCACATGAGGATAATATGTACACTGTTTTATTTTAAAGGAACCTCAACTGTATTATTGCAAGAGTGGTTGCCACAACACAAGTCATGGGTAGTGGCCTTCAGGACCCAAGGAATTACAAAATACAAAAGTTGCTATGAATTGCTATAAAACACAAAAAATAGAGAACATATTAGCAAAAGCAGACAGCCTTTTCTTGTTTTCACATTTTTAATTTGGACAGAAAAACAAATTATACGTTAATACCCTGACCAGATGCGTCCATGGCATGCATCCTACTAATGAACAACAAAAAATAAACTAGACTAACATTTCTTAGACATTTTAAGTGTGCCTGCAGCTCGCCAAGTCTTTGCAACCTGTGTTCGAGAGGTAGGGTGAAATAAATCACTTAGCCAAGATCGTACAAAGTCGAAACCTAGCTCATTCCTAGCTCAGTTAAATGTTATGGACCCAAAATAGTGTCACAACAAAGTACCACCAATCGACTCCAAATGGCCTGAAACGTGCTGGTTTTTGGGTGGTCAATTTTGTCGGGGTGAAGAAAAGAACCCGAACAAAATCATACAAAATTTACCGAACCCTAAAAAATAAAAATAATAATAATTGAGGCCAAAAAGGAGCATCTAAAAAATGTTTTACTATAACAAACTGTCACTACACCTTGGGAAAACTGAATCCATTCTCTTTGGGACCAAACATTCCCTCAGACAGATGGATGTAAATTATTTCAAGGTCAAAGTCGATGACACAATTATCTCTAGCAAAGAAGAGATTACCTATTTGGGTTGTATTCTTGACAAATACCTGACAGGTGAAAGCATGGCGACAAAAGTGGTCAAAAGAGTAAACCAGAGAACCACATTTATGGGCAGAGTTTCCTCTTTTGTCAACCCTCAGACCCTCAGGACCCTCTCAGGGGCCCTGATTCAGCCACGTTTTGACTATGCTTGCACCTCTTGGTACTCCAACACCTCAGTGTCACTGAAAACTAAGCTTCAAACCTCCCAAAACAAACTGATTAGGCTACTCCTCGGACTGGGGCCCATGACCCACCTTTCTCCCACCCATTTTGCCAGCCTAGGCTGGCTCAGGGTGGAAGACAGGCTTAAACAACTAAAAATGGGACTGGTCTACAAAATTGTAAATGCAAATCTCGGGTGTGCCTCTTCGGCCTCAAGGTCTGCTGAGTCGGTGCGCCTCCGTCATGGACAATAACTATTATCACGTGTGCGTGTGAACGCGTGTTCAGCGTTCCCCTAGCGTAGCTTCCTGGTTGCTATGTTGTTGTCGTCGTCGTCGTCGTCAGGTGTGGGGGGAAACAACAAAACAAAACAAAAGCCAGGTCCGCCTATCATCAAAGCCCCGCCTCGCGCCTCCTCCTCGCGCCGCCTCGCATCGAAGCCCCACTCCACCTCCGCCTCCTCCTCCGCCTCCTCCTCCTCCTCCTCCTCCTCCTCCTCCTTCTCCTCCTCGCGAGGAACGCCTGCCTCGCGCCGCGCCTAAAAACGAGCAAACCTTTCCAATTTCCCAACGAATGCCAATCTACCTGCGACATATATATTACTACACCATATAATCAAGATTGATTAATATTTTCCATTCTGGTTGTATTTTAAGTGTTTAACATTTGTTCTTGTCATGTAAAAAAATGTCATGTTATGTAATGTAAAGTAATTATTTTCTGCGTGGACCCCAGGAAGAGTAGCTGCTGCTAAGGTAATGGGGATCCAAATAAACAAACAAATAGAAAAATACTACTAATATAGCCATGCGAAAATAGTAAATTTCGAAGGTCCATACTTGACAATAATTATGGTTGCCTACCAACTAGTGTATTCAATTTACGTAACAGGCTTCTCTTGTAGGTAGGAAGGGAGGAAGTGGCCCACTTCCACTAGGTGGAAGTGGGCATTCCACAGCACAACACCTCTATATTTAGTGGCGAACTGCCCCCTGTTGGTGGTACTTAGTGGGACATGTCATTGATTTGCTTGCCTGGTTGGGTAGGAATGAATGCTGGAATTTGGCTGGAAGTACTGTTTGAAATGATATGGGAGTTGAATATACTGGTATTTTGTTTTGTAGGTAAATACCAGAATACCACAATATTTTGTTTTGTAGTTACCAGCATCACTTATGGTGACTTTGGTGAAGTGGAGCTGGCCGTTCTTCTGGTCCACCCCGGGAGGCAGCTCCCCTACGTCTGCAGGGGGCACCAGAGAGACATAAACACAGTGTTACAACAGAGAGGGGCCAACAGGAGAGGGTTGCGGAGTGTGAGCCAAACACTGCATGGAAGGATTAAGCAGTAGCCCCTCATAGCCCATGCAAATGAAGGCAATCATGATCCAGGATGATAAATCCAGCTCACAGCCTACTACATTCTGAGCATGTCTCTTCGTAGGTCCTTGTACACATAGGATTTACCATTGTGAGCACTGAGTAGTGCTTTGGAGACGGAGGAAACAGCATTTTGAAATAGCTACTTCAGTCAGAAGAATATAGACATAAGGAACGGAAAGCTAAAACATGGCACAAATAGCCGATCTACAAACTCACTAGAGTTTTGAAAAAGCTTTGAACTGAGCAGAATGGACCTTCCGTTCCAGAGATAATGGTCAAAACGGCCACTTTCGATTGAGTTTTGGCCATTGTCGCCCGTCTTTCTTTAAAGCCATACTTGGTCCAGTCCAAAAATAACGATTTATCGCAACCTCTGCTGGTCACTACCGTCATTGCAGGTCTTTAGCGGAGTCCTGCATTACCCAGAATTCCATTTGTTTTCACCGGAAGGCGGAAGCGTTTCAAAAAGCGTTCTTTTTGTTGTTTTATACTATCTGCGGATCGTTTCTCTTAGCCAGTGGAGCTTAAGTTACCGTGAGCTGTGTTTTCTTTTGCTGTAGTTTTTCCATCTTCAAATCCTATAATGCCATAAAAACAGAGTGTAATTCCTTTTTGTTATAAGTGCTGTAGTTCCGGGCCAAACAGGAAACCGGTGCATTTCTGTTTCCGTTTTCCGGCCGTATGACGTCATTTTCGCAGGAAAGACGCCCCTGTCCACTTTCAATAGAAAATATGTTTATAAAAGGCTTTAGGGAGTGAAATTCATGGAATGGGTGTTGTGAAACATTTGACACTCACAAAAGATATAACATTTAACTTTAGTTTTCTTGAAAAAGTTATCTAGTATTACTTTAATAACATGGGCTAGGAAGGTCGGACGGCAACAAACTAGATACCTGAGTAAAGTTCACTTTGAGCTGCATCCAACCCATCCACTGCCATTTCCGTCGGCCTTACCGTTAGACCACTAGGGGCAGTTAAAATGTTTTGGGGGGGTAAAAGATTGTTGTTCTTGCGGATTGGCTATTGCCATGCGACACAGTCATATAACTTAGTAGAACATAGGGCTTAAGTGGTTAAGCGTAAGTGATACTTTGTGCGATGCATCACGATTTTCACTTGGAAAAATCTGCTATTTTCGGCTAGATTAAATTAGGCTTTCGCTAACAGGGGTACATGCTTGGTTGGGCTACACTGTGGCTCTATTAGAGCTTGAGAAGTGCAGTAGAGCACACACCTGCTTTGGTCCAGCGGTTGGTAAGTCTCTCTCTGCCTGTAGCTGAGCATTCGATGTTGATCTCTTTATCCAGCTCCTGGCACTGTGTCGGAGTGAACTTTAGCTTCTCTGTAACACACATAAGTGAAAACACATTATAATTAACACCACAGCAAACACAGAGAGAGAGGTGGGGGTGGCGGGTTTACCACATGTCAAAGCCCGTTTTGTGCACTCCTCACTCTCCAGCACACAAATGAGTGACACTCTGCTCACTGGAGTCGTGCTCAGACACATTTGGGAGAGACTGCAGATCATGTGCGCACACACGCACACATATTGATTGATTGATTGAATATTTTATTAGGCAAAAATATATGATCGAGTCAAGAAGCGGCAGCCTATCGGGAACTCTGATCATATAAACAATGAAGATTGGCCAGACAAAATAGTGTCATGTCAGCCCATCCATCACCGCAGATTGCATAGTAGAGCAGTGTAGACAGGAACTTAACACAGAGATAGAGTGTTAAAATTAAGGATCTGATAAGGCCACCTGCATGGCTCATATATAATGCCTCAGTGGGTGTCCCAAACAGACAAAACAAAGAACTTCTCTGTTCTGGGGAATGGACCCAGAAATAGGCCTGTCACAATTATTACATAATCGTCTAATCGCAATAATTTTTCGCAATTATTTTTGCATTGTGTGTGGAGTGTTTGCCATAATCGTCATAATCGTTTCCATGTTGAAAAATGTTCACACATTTTCAAATATATAAAAAAAAGCAGAAATAGCATATCTACAAGCTTACAACGTGTAACTTCGTAACGCGGTGTAAGCTTGTAAGTCAGCTATTTCTGCTAATTTTACATGTATACAATTATTAAATATGTCAATCATTTCTTTGTATGTTTAAGTTATTTGTCATATCTGCCCTGTGCAATGATTTTATTATGAAGCCTAAAAGGCAAACAGAAATTAAATTTGTATTCACGCACACACACACGCACGCACGCACGCACGCACGCACGCACGCACGCACGCACGCACGCACGCACACACACACACACACACACACACACACACACACACACACACACACACACACACACACACACACACACACACACAATTATATTAGCACTGTGAAAGATGTGTCCTTATTATTTCACACTGGTCACAATGTTGCTACCTGCAGTAATAAGCATATCAAGTCAGTTTTATTTATAAAGTACATAATTAAAAAGTGTTGACTAGAGTGCTATAAAAAATATAAGTCAAATAAGTGAAAGAAATCCAACAGTTACAAATAAAATTAAAGCTGCAAGCAGCAATAAACAGGGCCAAGGCATGAAAGGCAAAAAGCAATATGCAACAATAGCACAATAAGATGTAGAAACACAATAGATTGAACTTGAGACAAAGCAGCCCGATTGTAGCGAAGTGCAGTGAGCTGGGATTGAACCCGAGGCTCCCACTCGCCAGTCCGACGTGTTACCAGTCATGCCAATAGGGCTGAGCCCGATTGGCAAGTCTTTTGCACACCGGTGCTGGCTACTATGACTGTGGGGGCTACAATCACCCCCCTGATCTTTGGAGCGCGTCCTCGCGCTTCGCACTTCACGCCGCGGACCACCGTACACGACGTCCCTCATGTTCCTCACGCAAGGATATTACGCTCCTTGTCCTGCCGACTACGCCAGATTGTAGTGAAGTGCAGTGAGCTGGGATTGAACCCGAGGCTCCCACTCGCTAGCCTGGTAAACCCCCCTCCCTCCGGAAATCTCATTTGCATTTGGTTTCAGGAAGGAGGGTCTGGGATTGCTCACAGAGTAAAGCTGCCCGAACTGCTAAGCATTCGAACCAATCAGCGGCTGCTAGGGGCGGGATCATCCAATCACCTGCCTAGTAGCTTGAAAAAATGAAACTCCGTCTGTCATCGATTCTGCGACCGGAGTCTCAGATGCAAGTACGCTGTGAAACAAAATGTGTGTCGCAAGCTTCTTCCATTTGACGGAGTGAGGTTACCCACTCGCCAGTCCGACGTGTTACCAGTCATGCCAATAGGGCTGAGCCCGATTGGCAGGTCTTTTGCACGCCGGTTCTGGCTACTATGACTGTGGGGGCTACACATGCAACTAACACATGAGCATTCTCAACAGCTGATCAGAATGCTGAGTGATTGTGGCTAGCAATTCAGGGTTAAGAACCGTACTCATGGACACCTCAACCCATGGCCATAGACAGGAATTGAACCCTCAACCTTCGCACTCTCAGGCTGTCACACTAGTGATTCCGGTGGTGTCTGTTGAAGATCATAGATTCTTGCCTTCTGCCATGAACCGAGCCCCTGTTTCACTAACACTAAGATCAGTGGTTCACAAAGCATTTACCAAAAGAGAAATGTGATGTCTCCTCTGTACCAAAACTAGTGAAAGTAGCCGATCTACAAGCTCACAAAGCGTTGCTATCCAAAAAGTTGCGAGATTGTAGATCGGCTATTTTCACAATGAAGTAGCCTATGTTATATATTGAAAAAACTTACTCTCAAATAAGCATTTCAGGTTATCTTTAACAATTGCACATCATTAATAGATACAATCATGTTGTGTGCAATGCAATTTAAATTAAGTCTGCATGAGGTGAAGCTTGAACCGGCAACCATGTGATTAAGAGGCATATGCTGTAGAGAGAAGCCATTGGACCAACAGACCTGCACTTGTGAAAAAGGAGCCCAAACAGATGAAACCGTTTCACACTTTAATTGCTCAAAAATCCTGGGGTTAAGTGTTATTCAATCTGCTCAAAATTGCGGAAAATAAAAGGGCGGAGCTTACTGGTCAAAGTGATAGATGTGTTCCTCATGAGTCAAGGCACATGTGTAAGCAAGTTTCATGGCTGTCGGCCAAACGAGGCATGACTTATAGCTGTTTAAACTTTGCATTTTAAAAAAATTGCTATTGCGCCCCCCTTTGGCCAATTGGAGTAAGTGATATTTGGAATGACCCTCTACATTACATCAAAGTTTCAAACAAATGTGAGTCTGCATGTATGTGTTAGGGGCAGACAAATAATTAATCATAAAACTGCAAAATTCATTGGCTCAAAAAAGCTTATTTTTTTCACTTATGGAAAATCCGCCACTAACGTTTTGTTGGCATAGGTCCAAAGTTCATGTGTAAAAGGTTTGTGCAGATTGCTCAAAAATCCCAGGAGGAGATATATTTTAACTGCTTTTCATATTATTCAAAATGGTGGGAGATCTAAAGGTCAGAGGTCAAAAGTCAGACCACGCAAGTTGTTAGGCATGAGGAGACGCATGTGTGTATTGAAGTTTCATGGCTGTAGGTCAAACAGGGCATGAGTTGTACCTGTTCGAACTTGGCATTTTTCAATTGATTGCTATAGCGCCACCCTTTAGCCAATGGTTGTGAGTTTCGTGCCTTGGCCGTTTGGCATAGTCCAAGAATTCCTGTCCGATAATTTTTTTATTGTTTGTTTGATTGATTGATTTAATATTTTATTAGGCAAAACATGTAAAACATCACAGTTACTTTCAATATACTTTGTCTAAAAGGTCTGTTCAAAAAAGTCCTTGTGGTCTTGTTTCCATTGAGGTCCTTGTAGTCCGGGCCCTTAAGTCCATTTTTATGTTACAATAGTTCACTTTGTGATACAAGCGCCAAATTTGGCATGAACAATGCCTAGGACCCACTTTTGGAGAAAAGCCCGTTAGCCACGCTAAAAACCCCAATATGGCTGCCATTTTCCAAAATGGCTGCTGGCGAAAGACATTTTATGTGTATTTTGACCTGGATTGTGATTGGATTTTGATTATTTTGGTATCAACGTATAGTTTAGACTCCCTCCACCCCCTCCCCCCGTTAGCTACGCGAAAAAAAACCAATATGGCTGCCATTTTCCAAAATGATTTCAGGCAAAAGCCATTTTATGTGTATTTTGACCTGGATTGTGATTGGATTAACCAATTTTGATTATTTTGGCATCGGAATATAGTTTTGACTCCCCCCGCCCCCTCCCCCCGTTAGCCACGCAAAAAACAATATGGCTGCCACTTTCCAAAATGGCTGCTGGGGAAAGACATTTTATGTGTATTTTGACCTGGATTGTGATTGGATTTTGATTATTTTGGGTTGAGTTTTTACCCCCCCCCCATGTCTGGATCACAAATTGTTCTAATCGTCACATTTGCAGGCACTCAGCTGTGTGCACTGAAGGCCAAAGCGGTAGCACTTGCATCTACCACGACGTTCAGTCTTGCACCGGCTTTTGTCAGTTGTTCACAAATCTGGGCAATTGGTAGAGTGTCATCCACGCTACTTGCCAAATGTCATCTTCTGCTCGCCATCCCCAACTGGCAGGGCTCTCTGTATGACATTTGACATACAGTTACCTGGCTTCAGACAGGGGCAACTTGATAAGTGGCATGCTTCACATGATGTGCAAGAGATGCCCTTGTAGGTGGAATGGCATCATAGGACCTCTGCTTCCATGCAAACAGGTAAAATCTTGCATCATCAACCCCATCACCAGTGCTGTTCTTGTCATGCACTGTTACTGGTGGGTATTGACTGAGCTTCTGGAAGACATGAGACACTTCAGGTCACACTTGCCGGGTTTGGCTGTCTTTTTGCCTTTTCACGAAAGGCTGACACATCCAGTGAAAGTGTGAAAGAAAAGGATGCCAATGGATTTTTCAGGGCCTAGATTCTTCACCAAATTGTGAACTGGTAATCAACAACAATACAGTACAGTACAGTACAGTGCTGTTCAATAACAATACAGTACAGCACAGTAGAGTACTGTGCTGTACAATAGCAAAACAGTACAGTACTGTGCTGTACAATAACAGAACAGTACAGTAGAGTAAAGTACAGTGCTATACAATAACAGTACAGTACTGTTTTGTAATGTGTTAGTTTGTCCTGTTTTAAGTGGTTACTTAGTTTTGACTTTACTGTTGTGTTCGTTTTATTTTGTCGTAACGTTTCCTGTCTTGTCTCATTACCTTGTGATTAGTTTTATTTCTCCACCTGTGTCCCGTTAGTCCCTTAGCTCAGTGGTGCACATTCTGCGCAACCTTTTTACAGTACACCCTCAGAAAACATTTGGATTATCCAATCACAATCCAGGTCAAAAACCACATAAAATGTCTTTCGCCGGCAGCCATTTTGGAAAATGGCAGTCATATATATATTTTTGCGTGGCTAACGGGGGGAGGGGGCAGGGGGAGTCAAAACTATATTCTGATGCCAAAATAATTTCAATACAGGTGAAAAAAAATATTTTGGAAAATGGCAGCCATATTGTTTTTTTTTGCGTGGCTAACGGGGGGAGGGGTGGGGGGGAGTCAAAACTATATTCTGATGCCAAAATAATCAACATTGGATTATCCAATCACAATCCAGGTCAAAAACCACATAGCATGTCTTTCGCCGGCAGCCATTTTGGAAAATGGCAGCCATATTGTTTTTTTTTTTGGGTGACTAACGGGCTTTTGTGAAAAAGTAGATCCAGAAGAAACTTTGTGGGAAATTTGGCGCTTGTATCACAAAGTGAACTATCGTGTCACTAACAGCCCCTACTATTGGTATTCAATTCATAGTCATAGTGGCACCAACAGTTAAACTATCATCACAAAAATACAGAAACAAATAACACTATGTACAAACAAAAACAAAAAATGCAGGAAAAAAATATGAAAATATGAAATATGTACAACAATGGGGGGGGGGGGGGGGTGGGGGGGACGTCTGACGGGAAAATAGTACTACCTCCTTTTTTGGCCTCCTGAAAGGTGAATTTTCAGGGCTGTTTTAAATGAACTGCACTTTTTGAGTGATGGGGTTAGGCTATTCCAAACCTGGGTGGCAGTGCTATAGAAGGAGAATTTGCCCATGTTTGTTTTATGGGTGGGTGGTACCAGATCGCTGTTAACACTCCCTCTAGTTTTGTGACTGTGGGTGTCGCTAACTTTTTGGAGGTATTTATTCAGATATGAGGGTATAGGGGTATTTCAGGCAAATTTGCATTTACAATTTTGAAGACCAATCCCATTTTTAGTTGTTTAACCCTGTCTTCTACCCTGAGCCATCCTAGGCTGGCAAAATGAGTGGGAGAAAGGTGGGTCATGGGCCCCAGTCCGAGGAGTAGTCGAATCAGTTTGTTCTGGGATGTTTGAAGCTTAGTCTTCAGTGGCATTGAGATGTTGGAGTACCAGGAGGTGCAAGCATAGTCAAAAAGGGTCTGGATCAGGGCCCCTGAAAGGGTCCTGAGGGCATCCTTGTTGACAAAAGAGGAAACTCTGCCCATGAATCTGGTTCTCTGGTTAACTCTTTTGATCACCTTTGTAGCCATGTTTTCACCTGTCAGGTATTTGTAAAGAATACAGCCCAAATATTACAGTTTTATAAACGATCGCGCTGTTCTCTGTCAGTCCCTTCATCAGGTTCACTTTCCACTCACTCGGATCCGGAAATAGCGTCATCCGAAGATGTTCGCTCCCGCCCACCTCCTGTTTATCTGTTTCCTGGAATCTTGAGTTAACTGGTTTTGCCATGGTTTTGGCTAGTCATCGTAGTTTTAACATGGTCTAAAAAACTAAGGGAAAGCTCCGGTTATATATATAAATGTTCTGTGGCCAGCTGGGGAGGTGGGAAAGACGTGCATTGTTGCCGGTATATGCTGCCTTCAGCCTGGCTGCGCCCGTGAAAGTTACCTTGTGGGTGAAAACGTTTTCCTTTGAGGGTCGGGGCATGTATCCTGTTTGTGTACACACACGATGAGATGATGGATTATAATGGATATAAAATGTCTGTGACCGGTTGAAAAGGTTATAAAACACGAAAATCGCTGGCAGTGGGTGAGTTTATTAATGAATATACTCTGGCAGTGAAAGAGTTAATAAAGACAGAATAGGTGATTTTACATTGGAGTTGAAGATCCTTCTCTAAAGTGCCAGATGTTCTAGACCTGTAAATACATTGTCCTCGCCTATTCTGTATCTGTACCTTCCTGTTTGTCTGTAATACACTCCAAAAAAATAAAGGACTACATATTTGAGAATGCTTCTAGCATGATTGGTTCACCACTGATTGTCTTCAGACAGACAGAAGGGAAAACATCATACGAGGCCATGCCTTTTGGCCTTGCGGAGAAAATAAACCATAAACTATGAATTTTCCTTTACCTTCAGTAGCAGGAGCATCTTGGGAATGCAATGATGGTTCTGGTTGGGTTGTCACTGTAGCTGGGACAGGCTCAGCTTGAGTAGAAGGACCTAAACAGACATGAAAGGCAAAAAAAAATAACCAGAAAACTGTTACCGAATAACACGTTTAACCACAGACCCATCAAATCTACACGTTTGCAAAAAGGAAAATAAATCCCCTTCTATGGGACCATATTCGATATTTACTGTATAAGTCAGGACCCTCCATCTTACATATATATATATTTTTTCCTGAACCTTCCCCAATGCTACAAACATAATAATAGATTGATTGATGCATCCCCCAACATACTATTTAAAACAGATACATATGCCCAATTGTTTGCATTCTGCAAACAGAAATAGAAATGATTATTATTGCAACCTATGAAATAAGAGACGGCTCCAAAAAATATTGCCAAAATCTTTCGAAGATAGCAGATCTACAAGCTCACAACTCACCACACCACAATGGATTGTGAGCTTGTAGATCTGTGTTCCTTTATTCCTCCCCTGCTGTTCCACATCCTTCCTTTC
Source organism: Gymnoscopelus braueri (assembly GCF_963280865.1). NCBI lineage: Eukaryota > Metazoa > Chordata > Actinopteri > Myctophiformes > Myctophidae > Gymnoscopelus > Gymnoscopelus braueri. Next base: position 6,557,207 of record NC_137605.1, read on the forward strand.
CTTTCTTGCTTTTTTATCCTCCTTTTCTTATAGTTTTTAGCAATCAGGTATCCGGTGTACCCCGGTCCGTTGCTCCAATTCGTAACCAAACGTGGCAAAAACACTTTTACGGGGTCTGCTATGAGAATAGTCACACCAAATAAAATAAAAGGCTCTTTGCACAGTGCTCAGCCATATTGGAAAGAAATGGGCTTCTTCCTCACTTCCTTCATAAGCATTACCAATGATACTAATGAACGCTCTGTTCCATTTAGTTTAGCACAGTGGTTCTCAAACTTTATAATTGAAAAACTCTGAGTGTACAAATGGAGTACAAATGGAACCAAATGGACCCGTACGGGTCCATTTGGTTACCCATTTCTACACTCTCAGAGCTACACACCCACAATGGGCCATTTGGAATACCCTCAAGGAAGTATGAGGGTCCTTGGACCACACTTTGAGACCCACTGGTGTAGCAGAGCCTTTCCAACATGCACAATATCAGCACCCTGAATCTGTTTGACCAGAATGGAACAGAGCTGTGCATAGATCCTATTTGCACACATGTGGAGCGCTAAAGCCCTGCATGTGAAAAGTGTGTGTGTGTGTGTGTGTGTGTGTGTGTGTGTGTGTGTGTGTGTGTGTGTGTGTGTGTGTGTGTGTGTGTGTGTGTGTGTGTGTGCGTGTGCGTGTGCGTGCGTGTGTTACTACTTCCAGAAGTAGTCGAATCAGTTTGTTCTGGGAGGTTTGAAGCTTAGTCTTCAGTGGCATTGAGATGTTGGAGTACCAGGAGCAGGAGGTGTAAGCATAGTCAAAAAGGGTCTGGATCAGGGCCCCTGAAAGGGTCCTGAGGGCATCCTTGTTGACAAAAGAGGAAACTCTGCCCATGAATCTGGTTCTCTGGTTAACTCTTTTGATCACCTTTGTAGCCATGTTTTCACCTGTCAGGTATTTGTAAAGAATACAGCCCAAATTGTACAGTTTTATAAACGATCACGCTGTTCTCTGTCAGGTTCACTTTCCACTCACTCGGATCCGGAAATAGCGTCATCCGAAGATGTTCGCTCCCGCCCACCTCCTGTATATCTGTTTCCTGGAATCTTGAGTTAACTGGTTTTGCCATGGTTTTGGCTAGACATCGTAGTTTTAACACATTGGGTGCCAGAGGTTTATTAAAATATTATACGTTGAGTGCCAGCATTTCTTCCATCCACTTGCGTTATACATTTCGTGCTGTGAGAAGCCCCGACGCAGAAGTGCATGTAAACAAAGCGTGCGTGCGAGACGGCGGAGGGTCCCGACTAACGCCTGGAACAATAATATTTCCAACGCGACCCTCCATTGCAGCGTGATCGCCGATCGAAAACGGCTCCTTTCCACCACATTAAAAAGAAATGGAGATATTAAGCTTTTAATCAAGGAGATAACATTGAAAACGCCGACCGGAAGGATTTTTGACATGGAGCCAGATCCAGCCTCTTCTTCTCAGAAACTCCTTGGGTGATGTCAAAGTTTCGTTTTAGCGCCCCACGTGGCCCACATGTATAAAAATAGAATTGGGTCAAAAACGGTCCGGACCGTTTTCGGCACTTCTCGTTTGGACCCTCAAAAACGGTCCGGACCGTTTTTGGCATTCAATGTGTTAACATGGTCTAAAAAACTAAGGGAAAGCTCCGGTTATATTTTCTTTTCTCTGGACAGTTATCCCCTTTGTGTTTACCAACGGTCTGACACGCGATCATAATATATATAAATGTTCTGTGGCCAGCTGGGGAGGTGGGAAAGACGTGCATTGTTGCCGGTATATGCTGCCTTCAGCCTGGCTGCGCCCGTGAAAGTTACCTTGTGGGTGAAAACGTTTTCCTTTGAGGGTCGGGGCATGTATCCTGTTTGTGTACACACACGATGAGATGATGGATTATAATGGATACAAAATGTCTGTGACCGGTTGAAAAGGTTATAAAACACGAAAATCGCTGGCAGTGGGTGAGTTTATTAATGAATATACTCTGGCAGTGAAAGAGTTAATAAAGACAGAATAGGTGATTTTACATTGGAGTTGAAGATCCTTCTCTAAAGTGCCAGATGTTCTAGACCTGTAAATACATTGTCCTCGCCTATTCTGTATCTGTACCTTCCTGTTTGTCTGTAATACACTCCAAAAAAATAAAGGACTACATATTTGAGAATGCTTCTAGCATGATTGGTTCACCACTGATTGTCTTCAGACAGACAGAAGGGAAAACATCATACGAGGCCATGCCTTTTGGCCTCGCGGAGAAAATAAACTATAAACTATGAATTTTCCTTCACCTTCAGTAGCAGGAGCATCTTGGGAATGCAATGATGGTTCTGGTTGGGTTGTCACTGTAGCTGGGACAGGCTCAGCTTGAGTAGAAGGACCTAAACAGACATGAAAGGCAAAAAAAACAAAACAGAAAACTGTTACCGAATAACACGTTTAACCACAGACCCATCAAATCTACACGTTTGCAAAAAGGAAAAGAAATCCCCCTCTATGGGACCATATTCGATATTTACTGTATAAGTCAGGACCCTCCATCTTACATATATATATTTTTTTCCTGAACCTTCCCCAATGCTACAAACAGAAATGATTATTATTGCAACCTATGAAATAAGAGACGGCTCCAAAAAAAATTGCCAAAATCTTTCGAAGATAGCAGATCTACAAGCTCACAACTCACCACACCACAATGGATTGTGAGCTTGTAGATCTGTGTTCCTTTATTCCTCCCTTGCTGTTCCACATCCTTCCTTTCCTTTCTTGCTTTTTTATCCTCCTTTTCTTATAGTTTTTAGCAATCAGGTATCCGGTGGCCCCCCGGTCCGTTGCTCCAATTCGTAACCAAACGTGGCAAAAAAACACTTTTACGGGGTCTGCTATGAGAATAGTCACACCAAATAAAATAAAAGGCTCTTTGCACAGTGCTCAGCCATATTGGAAAGAAATGGGCTTCTTCCTCACTTCCTTCATAAGCATTACCAATGATACTAATGAACGCTCTGTTCCATTTAGTTTAGCACAGTGGTTCTCAAACTTTATAATTGCAAAACTCTGAGTGTACAAATGGAGTACAAATGGAACCAAATGGACCCTTACGGGTCCATTTGGTTCCATTTCTACACTCTCAGAGCTACACACCCACAATGGGCCATTTGGAATACACTCAAGGAAGTATGAGGGTCCTTGGACCACACTTTGAGACCCACTGGTGTAGCAGAGCCTTTCCAACATGCACAATATCAGCACCCTGAATCTGTTTGACCAGAATGGAACAGAGCTGTGCATAGATCCTATTTGCACACATGTGGAGCGCTAAAGCCCTGCATGTGCAAAGTGTGTGTGTGTGTGTGTGTGTGTGTGTGTGTGTGTGTGTGTGTGTGTGTGTGTATGTGTGTGTGTGTGTGTGTGTGTGTGTGTGTGTGTGTGTGCGTGTGCGTGCGTGCGTGCGTGCGTGTGTCCTGGGCATGACGTTAAACTGCCCCGTTGTAACTACCATCGTCAATGTAGTAGTTGCAGTGGATGTGTGATAGGGTCGAAAGAGTTATTGTTAATTGTTTGTACATTCATTTCATAAAGCATGTATGTGATCCTATTATGTTATTTTTCATGTAGAACGATTTCTTGTTTGTCCCTGAGTCACCTTCCACTGCTCCTGATGATTGAACAAGTGCAGCCTTGCTAATGACCAAGCCCGAAAGTGACCAGTGAGTGCGGAGCTGGGCGGAGCCTCCGTGCTATAAGTAGAGCGTGGCCTCATTTGAAGAGCAGACAAATCAAATCAAACTTTATTTATAAAGCACATTTAAAACAACAGAAGCTGACCAAAGTGCTGTACAAGGTTGAGACAAACAAAGCATCAACGCATCAATAAGCGCCCATTGGCGCACAGACAAATACAGTGCATTATTAAGACACAATAGCAGCAGATCAAGGACAGTTAAAAGCCAAAGAGAATAGGTGGGTTTTTAGGAGGGATCTGAAAACCCCAATGGACTGGGCAGAACGGATGCGGAGAGGGAGGTCGTTCCAAAGCGTGGGGGAGGCAGCAGCAAAAGCGCGGCCACCTCTGGTCCTTTAATTGGTCTTTGGGACGATCAATAGGGACTGATCAGCAGACCTTAGGGCCCTGGCTGGAGTGTATGGATCTATGAGCTCAGCGAGGTATAGTGGAGCAAGCCCGTTTTGAGATTTAAAAGCAAATAAAATGACCTTAAAATGTATTCTAAAATTGACAGGGAGCCAGTGAAGTGAGGCCAGGACAGGGCTGATGTGCTCACGTCTTGAAGGCGTACTTTCTAGGAGTACTTTAAGCACATACCTTGCCCTTCTCACAGGGTAGGAGACAGTATCACATCCTAACAGGTTCTTGGAGGAGGACAACCACAAGCATCCGATAAGCACAGTGTATTTTGTCTAGGATTTACCATTGAGAATGAAGGCGATGCCACCGCAAGCAATGCTTTTATCCCAGAAATGTTCATCAATGTTCCACTGCAACCAGGGAATGACATCAGAGTGCCAGTGGGCATCATGCGGGGATCGATGATGGTAAATGGACTGCATTTAAATAGAACCTTACTAGTCTTCCTGACTCTTCAAAGCACTTTACAATGTACTTCACATTCACCCATACATTCACACACCAATGGTAGAGGAAACACAAATACAATACCCCTACCTGCTCATTGGGAGCAGGTAGGGGTTCAGTGTCTTGCTCAAAGACAGGAGGAGCCAGGGATGGAACCTGGAATCTTTGGATTCCAAGACGGCCGCTCTACCTCATGAGCCACTGCCACCCCGCATGATGACAGACTTATATCGCACTTCCAGTCACTCAAATGGATTATACATGTCATGACGCTTGAGGTCCAGTGTGGGGTTCATACTTAATGGCAAAGCTTTTCAGTGATTTCTCAAGGTGTACAAGGGTTGTGAGCACAGGATCCAGGTGAGAAGGTGGAGAATCGATACATGGACATGGATCCAGATAAATTGCTTTTTTTTTGGCAAGATTAATTTCTGGACATTCAAAAATAGACTTAGTCTCTAAGAGCACCTTTCTAAATTGACTACCAGCTAAAACAAGACTTTTTCCTGGTCTTGGGCCTAATTATTACATACTTTATGCAAATTGTGCAAATGAGGAAAGGTTGCATGACTTCACCATGATAATAGATGAATTTCTGCACATCACAAACATGGGCTTTGACTCTTAAGTCACCTTTCTAAGTTAACTGGACGCAAAATGTTAGCCGCAAAATGTTAGCTATTTCCAGGTAATTTGCTCATTAAGCGATACATTTGCTGATTATGCTTATTACTCAAATTGCCCAATATGCAACTTTTAGGAATCAAGCTTAAACTCATCTGCTAAGCCTATATATGACATTTTAATCATAAAGGTTTACAGGAAACAACATTTCTGGTTTTAACATGGGTTTGACAGCCCAAAATGTGTACAGCCTCTGACAAGTCTCAGAGGTCAATTGAGAAATGCTTCCACGTCTGAAAACAGACTTCATGACATATAGAAACACTGTAGGAAGTTTCATGCTTCTTTCATAAAAAGCACGATACCTTCCATTTATGAGCTTATCTTCTCACTAGAACCCTGAACGCTCACCATATACTGCCCCCAAAACCAAAACCAACATGAGATGAATAGCACCTTTGAATAGCATTGTACATAAGGCGGCTTTCCATATACATGGACTTACCTAGCCCCACCCCACACCGCCCACCACAGCGACGGTTTCCACTACAATGAAGTGGGTAGAGTGGTGTGTAAGTGGTACTAAACTGGTGCCTAAAAAGTACCCAGTCTTGGGTAGGTCTGAGCTGGGCTAAGCGGGGCTAAAGCTGCTACTGCTACTGATTGGTCGGCTCACAGCTGTGTCTGTCCACTCAGGTCTCTGTAAAATGTAAACACTACGGTAGCAGTGTTGCCATGTCCACTTATTATAAGCGACATTGGGCTTATTTTTCTGTAAAGTTGCTTGTAAATATTGGTAGTACTTTTACTCCACTACAATTATCTGAAAACGTATTAGTTACTAGTTACTAGTTACTTTTCAGATATAAATGATTACATTATAAAACATACATTAACCACTTAAGCCCTATTTTATACCTAGGCTATTTGAAAATATCCGACCTACAAGCTCACAACGCATCGCATCATTGTAGATCTGCTATTTTCAAACATTTAGTACTTACTTTTGGTAGCCTACCTTAAGTACATTTTTGATACCAAAAGTTTTTGTACTTTTACTCAAGTAATTCCAGACTTTCACTTGTAGAGTGCTTCTACATTGCAGTATTGATACTTTTACTTAAGTAAAACATTTGAGTACTTTTTCCACCACTGCTTGTTTTTAAAATGTAATTGATTATTTGGGGCTTGTTTCCATATGTTGTTGAAACCAGTGGTTCTTAAACATTTTCATGTCAAGGACCCCCAAATTAATATGTATTTGTCAACATTATATGTATATATATTTTTTAAATAGCAGATGCACACACTCACAATGCGTCGCATCGCTACGCGTTGTGAGTTTGTAGATCTGCTATTTTCAAATAGCCGTAGATAGTTGCTTCTTTTGGGATTGTTTTCATAGACCTGATTGCTTATTTTTTTCTGCTAAACCTGGCAACAATGAATGTGCGACGATACACGCTAATAATGTTTTTTATATAAGTGATGGCAACGTGTTTAGACACCACACAGGTCTTCCCAACAATAGCGAAGATTAAAGTCAGGGTGAACATGGCCAAATAATAACTTAAGAGCCAAACTAACTCTGAGGAAGCACGCTAGCATTTAGGCTAACACTGTAGCCTGAGGCTAAGTTGGTGTGTTAAAGAAAGGGGCGTTGATTTCCTTCGGGAGGGGAGGGGAGGGTGGGGATTTTGCGAGTGGGGACTTTTGTGCAATGGAAACGCAAGACATTTTGAAGCGGTGCGGTGCGGTTCTGGACTGTACTGGACAGTGTCGTGCTTAAGCTGTGATGGAAAAGCGGCTTGCACTTTGAATGCATTAGCACTTTCTTTCTTGTTTTTCTTTATTCTACTGCTGCTCTCTCTCTCCTAGATGTTTTTAATGTTATAACAATGTCATAACAGAACTATCATAATAGTAATAATCACCATTTCTGTAGAGTGACTATTAGGTTTCATTTTTCGTTTATTAGAACAAAACTGACATTTTAACAAGCATATATTATTATAATGGAGAAAAATGGGGCAAAAAGTGCCAAAAATGCAATTCTGAGGTCAATGACCACTCAAGGTCACCAGAGGTCAATCTGAAAGTGCTTCCACGTCTGAAATCAAACCTTGGGGTATGTAGATGATATGCTGAAAGTTTCATGCTTCTTTCCTAAAATGCACAATTGGTTTGCTTAAAGGGGAATTCCACCCCTTTTCAATATTTAACTATGTCATTAATATAGCATAAAGGAGTTGTGTGGAAATAAGAAAAAAGTTCCCCCCTTTCTGTGTTGCCTTGAACTGGAGGATTGATTGTGGGTTTAACATTGCAAATTACACCATGATGAGTCATCACAGTGTAATTTGCAATGTTAAACCCACAATCAATCCTCCAGTTCAAGGCAACACAGAAAGGGGGGAACTTTTTTCTTATTTCCACACAACTCCTTTATGCTATATTAATGACATAGTTAAATATTGAAAAGGGGTGGATTTCCCCTTTAACTGCTGCACTATATCATGAGTTTGTGAATGTAACCTTTACTGCACCTAAAATATTTGTGTCCCTGTATGCTTTCCCTGTGTCTGGACATAAATACTTTTTTTAAAAGTGTGTGCGTGCGTGTGTGCGTGCGTGCGTGCGTGCGTGCGTGCGTGCGTGCGTGCGTGCGTGCGAGCGTGTGTTTTCTAGGATAGTTGGTACATTAATTAGTAAACTCATGCCCAATAGTCTGTAAGTTGGCCTTACTGCTCACTGTGGGTTTCTTGCACAGCCCTAAAACACATCATTACTCATTCATCATAATGCATGTGTCTGTCCCTGTCCATTTCAACATGTCTCCCTGTCATTCATTGCAGCTGTAGATGATGCCCAACTAGGTTGCAACTAGGACCACAGCACTATCTGATGTGTATACACACTACCACAGGAGTATTGCAATATTTACTTGCGCTTCGCCTACAAACATTCCATTCTATATTCATGTATCTATAACATTACGTACTCACCAAGGACTCGCTGGTTGTCAACTGGGACTACAGATGTACACACCCCAACCAGTGCCAGCACCATGAGCCAGGTGTAGAAGTTGCCTCTTCCAGAAGCAGACTCTGAAAAAGAGACGAGCAGAAAAAGGCCTTTTGTCGCTTGAAAAGATAATCCTATTTGTGTTGCACAACAAAACCCAATTCATCAAAGTTCGTTAAACTATGATAAGCTTGATGTATTTCAGCATTCAGCAGAAACACAGTCAAATCATTATACAATTGTGGAATATAATAAACAGCCGAATAAACAACAGAAGCAAATGTACTGGTGTTCCACTTACATTGCATCAGAGTGATGCCTGTACAATACATGTGTTCCTATGTTACAAACTAGAAATAGATATATCTGACTTTGAGGGTAGAAAAGGGGCAAAAAAGGAGAAAGAAAGAGAGAATAGGTGATTTTACATTAGAGTTGAAGATCCTTATTTTTGTTATCTATCGCTAAAGTGCAAGATGTTCTATTCCTGTAAAAGGCTGTCCTTGCCTATTCTTGCTTTGGCATCTGCATCTGTACCTCTCTGTTTGTCAAAATGACCCTAAATGACTCTACTTCTTTGTATTGAGCATGCTGTCTTCTAGTATGATTCATTCAACACTAGTTGCCTTCATTCTCATGTTTGTTTTTCCATTGTGTTTAAGTCCTACTTGTGATCTAAACTGCCCACAAAAAGTTCAGAAACTTAACTTTGGTCGATTATTAATAGGTATTGTTCATTTTTATCATTGATTAGTCACTTTTACAACAAAGTACAGCCTGTAAGGATAGGGCAACACAGCAAAATGTGTGGGTAGTGCCCCAATTATTATTTTTTGCCAAAATCCCCTGCAATATTGTTCTTTTGGCATGCACTCTCGTTTTGATCTTGGCGGTGCTGGCAGGTGTGTGACAGTCACAGGTGTGTGCCTGGCACCTGATCATGGGTCCAACAACTTTGTTGAGTTTGTGTATGCTCCAAGCAGCAACTAGGGTTAACACCTTTCAGAAAATGAAATAAGGGACACTTATTTCACCGCCGCGCGGACAACATTGTTTTTGGGGAGCCAGCCCCCCAAACCCCTGAAATGCATAGAAATCTATTTAAAAAATGGAAATCTGTGAAATCTATAAAAAATAATCTATGCATTTCGAAATAGTTATAACTATAACATACAATAATACAAACACAACAAGTCCTACTCATACCATAATCATTGTGTATGTATGTTTTGCATTTTTGAATTGGCAATTGTCCAGATTACTATTTCTATGCATTTAATGTATTATTGATGTAAGTCGCTCTGGATAAAGAGCGTCTGCAATAAGCCTGGAACCAAGCCATCCAGGCTCCTGGTGAATCATGACCATAAAACATTTGATGCTGTGTCAAAACAATATTTGAAAAGGGTATTTATTAAATTTAGTATATAGGGGTGGGACAAAATATCAATATTGCGATGTGTCGCAATACTTCCTCTCGCGATAACTATATCGATACACAGCCGACAAATATCAATATTTTATTACACAATGCATTTGGCTGCCATAACCTATTATTTTCACTACTATTTATTTTATTTTGCTAAGAGGTCTGGGAAGTTGCGTTCTGACGACTTCCGGCGGTCGCCTTATGGTGGTGGGCCGGTTGAGAACTCACTATCTCAGAGCGAGTTACGCTTCTGTGAGGACGGATGTGTTAGTATTTGTTTGTAAGCAGCGTGTCGCTGGCAAGGTTTGTTTTATTGTTTTGAATGTCAACATTTAGGTTCTACTGTACGTCAACATTTGTGTTTTATGTTAGGTTTCATTATGAGTTTAATTGATCGATTTGTTTTTGTTTCAGTTTGTTTGTTAGTTGTTATTTTGGGTTTCCTGGACGCATTCCCTTCACTGCAATATGCAGCCAGTGGGGTAAATTTCATTTTCTTTCATTATGTTTTGTATGTGTTAGGCCTACATGTTGGTCTGTGAGCCGTAAGTGTGCTTAATAAACCATCAGTGAGAAAACATCTGACTTTGTTTGTGAAGGGAGTGACAATGCATGTGCTCTATGGATTCCCCCGGTTAACACAGAGTGTAGTACTTAATGCCGCCTGTCCTGTCTGTGGTGGCGCTATTGAGATAAATTAGGGTGCACATAATAATAATAATAATAATAATAATAATAAAGGTTTCTCTGGTTTACATACTTGCATACATCCTAACCACTGATATTAGTGCAGGATTTCATTTCATGTTATTGTATTCATACATCCTAACCACTGACACCAGGATTTCATTTTATTGTATTCTTATCAAAGCAATAAGAACTGAAGAGGGGTTATTTGTATCCTTTCTTGTGGACAGTTTGCAGTCAGAGTTTTACTGTTTGGAGGAAGCATTATGCATGCATATGTTTGTACATTGTACCAGGCCAATTCGTTATGCACAAAAATGTAATAAGATTTCGGAATAAATACATAATTCAAGATGTTTGCCTTTTATGGGTATTTTTTTCTTTTTCAGTTCTTGCAATATATATCGAGTATCGCAGATATTGTGTATCGTGATATTATCATTATCGAGGGCCAAATATTGCCACAGGTATCGTGCACTATCCACTATCTGTACCCCATCCATCTTCAAACGCTTATCCGGCATGAGGTCCCGGTCCCACCCCTAATAGTAATATAATTCAATATTCAAATTATTTTTTCACAGAATCAAATGTTGTATGGTCATGATTCACCTGGATGGCTTGTTTTCCAGGCTTAACATAATCTCTCTCTCTATATATATATATATTTTTTTCTTTTTGGGCGGTGAAACCGCCCCTATAAGTGAGATTTGGAAAAATGTACATTTTCCTGCGCTGTGATCTGGGCCCAGGAAATTAGTAGAATTATCCTGCGCTGTGATTGGCCAATCACAGCCTATTCAGGACTGTGATTGGCCAGTGTCACATGACACATGTGCATAGCCCTATATAAGCAACCATAACTTGAAAAAAACCAAAGTTTTGTTTTTTTCAAGTTATGGTTTTGTCCATCATAAAGAGTGTTTCAATAAATGTATTTATCCTTTGTACATGATTGATCGACTCCATTCAGTATTGTGATTAGCTAGCAAGACACCGCCCACTTCACACAGGGTGTGATTTTTTAATTCTTTCTTTCCTTTCTCGGAAAGCTCTATGGGGGAAATTAATGGGTTTTCTAATTGTGGCACTACAAAATGCTATGCCCTATATGGGAAGGGGCGATCCTGTGGGATCAAACTACTTACTGCTTTTATCAGCGGTGTCCATAGCTGAGTGGTCAGTGAGCACGCCTGGGCAGCCAGTGGCCCTGGTTGTCGCAGGTTCAATTCCAGGCCAGCGATGTGTCCCTGAGCAAGACTCTTAACCACAAATTGCTCCCGAGTGCTGCACAATGGCTGCTCACTGCTCCTAGTAGTTATAGGATGGGTAAATGCAGAGGACAAATTTCACGAATGTGCAAATATACAGTGACAAAAAAACACCCCAAGGAGTGGGCCCTATATCATATTATTGCAATTTAGAATCTCTTGTGCTGTGGTGAGAATTGTGTCTCCAGAGGAGGTAGGAGTTTCAAAGTGTGTTTCTGGTTTTATAACAATCAGAGGTTTATGCACAACCGTTACTGTGGTTTATATTACCTGTCTGCTCCCGGGATTCTGATTTAACGCTGATTCTGTATTGTATAATAGAGGTGCCAGTCAAGCAGAACCTGGTCAGGCCTAGCTCTTACTTTGAGGATATACTGTATGTACGGTACCTCAGGCCTAGGAGGTAAGGTGTTGGGCTCGGCAGCTTTATTTGATCAAACTTTTAATGACGCTTGGTGATGTTTTAGTCATTCACTGATGTTTTTTGTATTACAGGCTGAACTGGTGTCTCTCTGCCATCTTGTTTTGACAGGGTGACACTCGCCGATGTGCATGTCGGCGTCATCTTGTTTTGACAAGGGGAAGTTAACGGTTGTGCGTGTGGGTACATATGAAACATCGTCTGCTCTCACGAGAGCAGAGGATGTGGTCACAAAGAAGGCTGTATGTCCCGTCTAGCACTGAGAAATGACAGATGTTGAAACCGTCAACCTAACCACATGCCTTGCAAACAACACCTGCCTCTCTGCAACCACCATCTCTGCAGGCATGGATGCCTATCTATGTTGGGTGGGTAGGGTACTCAACAACAAGTCAGACACACATCAACCAAGTTTTAACCCCTTAATCAGAAATACCTGATGAATGTCAGTTGGCAATAAAATACTTGTCATATCACCAGATGTTACTTATGATCTTTTGAAAGAAATATATCAATGTATGTATTATAATTTTTTAGAACAGATGGCCTCAGTTTAAAGTTAGCTCCATGTCCTAATCTTTGAAGCTGAATGTTATTGTATCTTGACAAAAAGGTCACGGTTGATGGCCTTGGATCTGATAATTTGTACCGAATAGATTTTCTTTATCACCAAAGTACATGAAGAACTGGAATATAATTAATGTGATCTGAGTGCAGCTCATGTGTGACTCCTGTTATTTCCTCATGAGAAAATAATAATCTTCTGAGGCAGGTTCACGCTGGTCCCGAGGAAGACTAAGCTAGTAACTCCCATCATGATTACTATCATTGACTATGCAGATGATATTTCCCGAGTCTCGGACACAGCAGAGAATGTAAGGGAACTACTACTGGCAGTAGAAATGGAGTTCAGGAAGATCGGCCTCATAAGCTCAATGCCAAGAAAACTAAAGTATTGGTATTTAACACAGAGGACATCATTGCCACTGCCGACGGGACAGTGCTCGAGGTAGTCAAGGACTTCAAAGGACTTTTACTTTTAGTAGTACTTTAAGTATTTTTAAAAGCATGTACTTTTGAATACTTAAGTATATTTAAAAGCAATTACTTTTTTACTCTTACTTGAGTAACATTTTGACTGAGCTACTTTTACTTGTAGTGGAGAAAATTTGACCAGTAGTCTGTACTCAAGTACTGGGGTTGAGTCCTTTGTCCACCTCTGTTCCCAGTCTAACCAAACCTGAACATGACAGGACGGTGGGCGATATGAATAGATGTTTTTGTCTGGGTTTTCAAATTGCTCTGTGATCAAACAAAAGGTAGCCTACCCCAGAATCTGCTGGTCCATCTTCCATACATGGTTGCTCACCTCTGGTAGGGTGCTTTAAAGACCTGATTTAAACCCTAGCTCATGTCATTATCTAACTGTTAGAGATTCTACATGTATACTACCTGGTTGTTGAAGACCCTGTCCATTTGGCTGTTTTAACAATGTCTATCACAATGTTATGCCTTCCGCTGATTCAACTTAAAATACTGTCATTAATAGAAATATAAAAGTTGTGTAAACTTCTTTATCATTTTGTGGTGGAAAAACGTATAAAATAGGGCCCTGATGCATTCTGAGGCCCAGGGGTCCATGCATGGACTTAGAATCCGGCCCTGGTGGATGTGTGTTGTGAGTATGTGATTGCCAGCCACATATTGTCTATGGTAACCTATAGCAAGGGTTCCCAAACTTTTCAAGCCGTGACTCCCCAAAATAATCATATGTGAACTGGGGACCCCCCAAAATACTTATATTTGAACTGGGGACGCCCCACACTGACAAGCACTTGGAATTGTAGGAGTTGAGGCATTAAACATTTAGTTTGACTCAGTTCCACAGATACATATTGTGAAGAAAAAAATGCCGAACTACAAGCTCACAGCGCCTCGCATTGCAAGTTGTTGTGAGCTTGTAGATCGGCTTTTTTTAAAAAAATCTTAGGTAATGTTCTTTTGTGTGTACTTTGTTGGTTACTTTTGATGTACCGTAGTAGCCTAATGGTCTTATTAATTGTTTGTTTTTTCATTTTAGAGGTTAAAAAGGTCGTAAAAGACCTTAAATTGTCACTATAAATGTGCTGATACCCTGTATACACTTATACTGCATGTTGTTTTGTTTACTGTTGAGTAAACAAACAAAGATTTTGGGGTCCCCCCAAAATCATGTGGCGACCCCACTGGGGATCCAGACACCCAGTTTAGGAACCCTTGACCTATATAGTACATGTTGTTAGTGCTGCGTGTTTGGAATATTCAGAATCTAGTGAAGCATCAGGATGTTATCTCTCGTACCAGCTTTAAAGTTAGAGACATTATGATGTCTCGTCTGCAAGCATAAATTTATTCCATATTTACATAAATGTATTTTGCCACCCACTGACTAGTTTATTCTGAAAAGACGCCTCTGCTCCCCCCACCTCTCTCTGTCTCTGTCTCTATCTCCAACTCTCTCTCTCTCTCTCTCTCTCTCTCTCTGTCTGTGTGTGTGTGTGTGTGTGTGTCTCTCTCTCTCTCTCTCTCTCTCTCTCTCTCTCTCTCTCTCTCTCTCTCTCTCTCTCTCTCTCTCTCTCTCTCTCTCTCTCTCTGTGTGTGTGTGTGTGTCTCTCTCTCTGTGTCCCTCTGTGTGTCTCTCTCTCTCTCTCTCTCTCTCTCTCTCTCTCTCTCTCTCTCTCTCTCTCTCTCTCTCTCCGTCTCTCTCTCTTTCACTCTCTCTACCTCACACACAACAAACGCACGCTCTCACGCTTGCTCGAACGCATGCACACACAGTTTACACATTGCATCATAAAACCTTAAATCACACGCATGCACACACAGTTTACACATTGCATCATAAAACCTTAAATCACACGCATGCACACACAGTTTATACATTGCGTCATAAAACCTTAAAATACATTATAACTTGACATTTTATGTGAAGTTATAACATTAAAAAAACTAAAATGGAGGTAAAAATAGCTTTCTTAATTATAGGAAGAAGTGAAATAACGTTACACAATTAGTTAAAATTCAGTTGTCTTTACTTACCAACAGATTCTTCCTGCGCCACTGAAGGATACAAGAAAAGTGGAACGTAAAATGATTTGAGAGACCAGCCCTGTATGTAGACAGGGAGTGGTCTAATAGATCTGTCACTGTCACGTATTTGTTCATGCTACATGTCTTGTCTGTTCTCATTGTACTATTGTGCTGTGATCCTTATCTCAGAAAATATTTTATTTTATACAACCATAATCCTTGTCCTGCAAGGTTTTGCAATCTCTTCTATATACCCCACATATAAATATTTGAATTTGTCAAATCATACAAGACCTTATTGTCTCCGCCAGGCCGAAAGGCATGGCCGGGACTATGTTTTGCACCCTGTCTGTCCGTCCGTCCGTGTGTCCGCGTGTCCGTCCGTCTGTCTGTAAGCAGCTAATCTCCGGCACTGTTGGCCCGGTCGATGCGAAACTGTGCACACACACTCCCTGGATGCCAAAGCAAAACCTCTGCCCTGAATGTTTCATATTGGCCTGTTATAGTGCCACCAGGAGGCCGATTTGTGCAAAACACATTTTTGATAACAAAAATCGGGTCATGTGATCAAGACAGATGTGTCCATCCTAATTGGCTAACATTGGCTTCCAAAGTTTGCAGAATGGGTCCCTTTTGAACAAAATGCCTCAAATCATGAACGCAGCGTGTGATTTCTGTGAAATTTTGCACGCACATTCCCACTAGGCTGAGAAAGAAATGCCACCCTTTTCACATTGGCCTGTTATAGCACCACCGGCAGGTATAATTTAACAAAACAAATTTTTTGAACAAAATACCTCAAACTAGAAAGAAAATGTTTAAGACATTTTAAGTGTGCCTGCCGCTCGCCAAGTCTTGTAACTCCCTTTGAGTACTTGTAAGTACTTTTACTCAAATATATACAGTAATAGTACAACACTGCATCTGGAGCAGCAACAGAATAAAATATAAAAGAAGAAATATGTATGTGTAAGTGGAAATTACATATAGGCTAGGTACATAGTACGTACACAGACATGATTATGAATGGAGTACGATAAAAGCAAATCATGTGAATTAGATGCTGTTAAAAGCGAGGGAAAAAAGATGAGTTTTGAGTTTGGCCTTAAAAGCCCCGATCGACTGGGGGGATCGGATGTGGAGGGGCAGGCTGTTCCAGAGTCGCAGGGCCGTGGCCATGAAAGAGCGGTCACCCCTGGTCTTTTTGAATTTACGGGTTGGAACCTCAAGCAAAAATGTATCAGCAGACCTCAATTCCCTGGTTGGGACATATGGTTCTACAAGTGCGGAGAGGTAGGATGGAGCCAGCCCATTTAATGATTTGTAGATAAATAAAAACACTTTAAAATCAATTAAAAAATTTACGGGGAGCCACTGTAGAGAGGCAAGGACAGGGGTAATGTGCTCACGCCTTTTTGTGCCTGTAAGGAGGCGGGCAGCAGCATTTTGTACGAGTTGAAGGCGTCTGAGTGATGTATGATCTAAACCGGTGTATAGAGAGTTGCAGTAATCTAATCTAGATGAAATGAAGGCATGGATAGCCATCTCCAGTTGGTGGCGAGGGAGGTAAGGCTTGATCTTGGCCAGAAGCCTTAACTGAAAAAAGCTGGTTTTAACCACAGAGCTGATGTGTTGAGTGAATTTGAATGAACTGTCAAGGGTTACACCGAGGTTTTTGGCAGATGGGCGGATAAGAGGGGTGACGGTGTCCGGGATATTGCAGGGTGGGATATGGCCAAATAGTATAATTTCAGCTTTATTTTCGTTAAGATTTTTGGTATAGTATATAGTTGGCCATAGCTGAATGGGTAGAGAGGCTGCCTGGAAAGAAGGTCCCAAGTTTGATTCCCGGCCCTGGCTAGCGCTATGTGTCAAAGTGTCCCATATCAAGACAATTAGCCCTGCTCCCCCCGAGTGATCTGACCACCTGAGCAGCCATCACCTGGGTGAAGCTGGAACTGATTTACCCCCTTGGGATTAATATGATCTACATTATTACTACACCATCTAACCTGGGAAATTATTTGGTAAAATAATTTCTATATCTGACTGTCCCACATATAGGCTACAATCAGGGGGCATTGGTAACTCGTAAAGTGTCGGCATGACTTGCTCATTAATATCTTTCAGGAGATTTGTTGTGTTGATCCGTACATGATTGCATCAGGTGAGGATGCACGACACTAATAGCGTGTGTTACCTGTTTTTTAAGCTACTACAATTTTTCAACCACATCTAATGAGAGTTGAATGAGTTTGGGAACAGACCTCATGAGACAAAAGACATAGTATACAACACATTATTTTTGATGGGAAAATGAATTGCAACAACTATGCAGTAAGTGAAGAAAGGGAACTTGGAAAGACACTTTCTGACAAACCATTAATCATTTGACTAGACCTTTCCAGCAGACATAGAACTGAGAAAAAGGAACTGAAATCTCGGCCATAATGTATTTGTGTACCAAACATGGAACTGGATAGAGCTCTCTCATCATTATTCTACAGTAAGTATTTGTCTCATCAGCAAAAACTGCACGTGATGGTGAAGAAAGAGAACTTGGAAAGACACTTGCGGACAAACTACAGGTTACTTCCGTAACCCCGGTTTTATATATTGCGAACAAACTGTTCACATATGGGATTCAGCGCCCTCTGGCGCTGATACAGAAGCTTCACATTAACTCCCTCGGGCCAATTCCTATTGGCCCGGTGGGCCGTCAGTCGCTTTCCGGAAATCCCTACCCCCCCGAGGGTATAAAGGACCCGGAAAGCGGAAGTTACGTTCTCTTTCACACCAGCTTCCTTCTGCCGAGCAAAAAGAAGGGCGTTATTGTGAACAGTTCGTTCGCAATTTATAAAACCGGGGTTACGGAGGTAACCTATAGTTTTATTACATTGCTCTCTCACTGTTCACACATGGGAGACATAAACCCCCTGAATGTAACCGCAAAATCGCGATACCCACAACCTGTACCAGGGCCCCGCCCCTTGGCACCCAGGCGCCAACAGACCCCCAGGGTCTGAGGCAGAGATCATGACATTAGTGGGGCCCTGACAGACCGTAGTCTGCCTTATAAACTAAAAGTTAGTGGAGGGCCCTGACAGACCGAATTGCGCCTTATTAATCTAAGGCCCAAACGTCGGCCTATCAAACACTAAGGTAGAGGGGCATGAACAGATCCTACGTCCGTTCTAAGCACCTACCCACCCTCAGGTGGAAGCCACGCCCAGGACTGCGTCCGCCATGGAAGACGACGCCACGTCCAGGCTGTAGAAAACAGCGAAAGTCGATGGAGACGACCAACTCGCTGCTGTGCAGATGTCCTGAATAAACACCCCTTTGAGGAGGGCCCAGGACGTCGATACACTTGTTCTAGTAGAGTGCGCCCTCAGGCACTGGGGCTCCCTTACTAGTGTAGGCCAGGCAAATAGCCTCCACAATCCAACGGGAAAGCGTGGACTTAGTCACCGCCATTCCCCCTGACCCGATCCTCCTCTGAGGCAAACGGAGGCGGATGAAAAGCCACCAGCTCAGTTGGCATAACCACCGCTAGGTGGTTTTTGGGGACGAAAGTCGGATTAGGTTTGAGAACAACCCTACTGCCATCACCAGCGAACCTCATGCACTCCGGAACCACCGAGAGGGCATGCTCACCCTTTTCGCTGTTGTCAGCGCAACCAGGAGTACTATACCGTCTTGAACGTGAGGAACTTTGGTTCCACCGTCTCCAACGGTTCAAAAGGAGGACGAGAGAGTGAGTCGAGTACCAGGACCAAGTCCCTCGTGGGAAACAAGGACCGTGAGACAGGATGTTCACGCAACGCGCCCTTCATGAACTGGCACACGAGGGGCTGTTTTCCCACGGTTTTCCCATCAAAGCCGACATGGTTGGCTGAGATGGCCGTCAGGTACACTTTGATCGTAGAGAAGGCATTCCCCAGATCCAATCTATCCTGTAGGAAAATCAGGATGTCAGCGACTGAGGCCTGGAACGGGAAGTGTTTTACTGCCAGAAAAACCGCCATCAACTAGGGCTGTCCTCGTATTGCGGTCCCACAGACCCCTGGCCGCCCGGCCCTCGCAAGTTGCATCCCAGCCTGTCAGGCTGGCATCGGTGGTGATCATCTTCCTCGAGATTACCCTCCCCACCGGGACGCCCTCCGACAGAAAAGAAGATACTTTCCATTGTTGGAGGGATCGCATGCATTCCGCGGACAACGCCACGCGGCGAGAACCCTGAGTGCTGGGATCCTGAGGGAGCCCATCCATCTCTGAAAAGGTCTCATGTGTAGCCTGCCCAGGCGTACTAGGGAAATGGCCGACGCCATAAGTCCCGCCGCCCTCATGCAGACCATGTACTGGACCTTGTGTCCCAGTTGAAAACTGGCTAGACATCTCAGGAAGGAAGCTATTCTCTCCTGAGACAGGCGAGCCCTGAGAGAGACCGCGTCCAGCTCGATACCTATGAAGGTAGCCTGATGGGACGGGGTGAGCACGCACTTTTCTAAGTTCAGCATGAACCCCAGGGAGGTCAGGTGCGACACCACCATGCTGGTGTGGTGACACGCTTCCTGGTGCGAGTCCGCACTCAACAACCAGTCGTCTATGTAGGTCGCGATGCGGACTCCCCTCCGCCTCAGAGGAGCTATCGCTGCCTAAGTGCATTTCACAAACACCCTGGGACTCAGGGACATTCCGAAAGGGAGGACCAGGTACTCGTACACACGACACTCGAACTCTAAGCGCAGGAATTTCCTGTGCGGAGGGTAGATAGGGATGTGAAAAGAGGCGTCCTTGAGATCTATTGAGCTCCACCAGTCGCCCTGGCGGATTGTGCATAGTAACGCTGTTGCCGTCAACATTTTGAACTGAAAGATTTTCAAATACCTGTTGAGAGCTCTTAGATCCATGATGGGACGTAGTCCCCCCCTTTCTTCTTGACGAGGAAGTATCTTGAGTAGAAACCTACTACCTACTAAGACGGCTTCCTCCCAGTAGTACTTCCCGCACGGCGTTCTTGCGCAAGAGTGATGCAATCTCCTCTCACAACGTCACCGCCGCTTGGCCACTCGCGTGTGACAACAATACTTTGTTGGACATGGGTGGTTTCCTGGAAAACTGTAGCCTGTACCCACGTGCTATTGTACGAAGCACCCAAGGGTTGGCGTTGCATTCTTTCCATCGCTCGATGTGGAGCGACAGGGGATTTGGATAGTCCAGTACCTGGCCTGTAGACCTGTTTGCAATTTGGTGTTGGGGGAATTTCTCACCTGAACTGAGTCAGTGGGTCCCTAGACATGAAAAATCACGGAGGTGCTTGTCCGCCAGAGAGGCACGAATGGCGCAATGGCCAAATCAAAAATGGCCGCCATCGACTATGATGAAAATCCAACTTTTTTGTTTTTGAGTGTTTAAACACATGTAATACCTCCATTTAGACTAATTGTGGTGTGTGGAATTCATTTCTGATATTGTTATGACCATTTTGGGTGATTTTGACCTTGAAAGGTCATGGTCAAGGTCATTGTGTTATTCTGAAGACCTTGGCCATAACCTGGCCATTGTTAGGAGTAAAAACAGGTGCAATAAGTCTTATCCAACTAATTCATGACATTTAGAATTCCTTTCTGGTATTGTTTGATCATTAAGGATCATCTTGTCGTTGAAATATCAATATCATTATTCAATAACTCGATTCTTTTTTTTAACTTTTATTGTACTTTTTCCTTTTTTTTTTTAACAAAAGACAAGAACATGAAACATTTTCCAATTCTAAATATCCCCCTTTGACTTTTATTTGAATTGGGTGCTTTAATTAGAAAATAAGACATGAAAATAAAAGTGATATACAAATAAAATCATAAGACAAAATCAAATTAATTTTTTTCTCATACAGTGCAGCATATATGTGTGCATGCAGTTTAGTGTGATGGGTTTTTACATGAAGGTTTTTCCTGTTTTCCATGGCAGAATATAATGCACGGAACTCCAGCAGCACGGCAGCCACATCGCCGAGTGTCACACTTGCCTGCACACTTGAATACTGTGAGCAGACTCGGTGGTAAGGGCTTCAGACATTTGGATGGCAGGAGTGTACCAAAGTGCTCCTCCCATCCATGTTCCATTGCCTCTAGTCTTGCCTCAGGTTCCTTGGCCGTCACAAGCAGGTGGCAAGCCCTATGCACCAGAAAAGCACCTCGTTTGATGTGACCTCTGATCACACTACTTGTGGGAGGGAGAGCATCAATTCCAGCACTGGCACTGGTATAGCTTTCTACCCTGAGGTCATCAAACGTCTCAGCAGTTGTACTTGACCTAGCCCCTGCCCAGACACGTACCAAGTACTTCTCTGCCAATGCTGTGTCTTGTTCTGTCAAGGTGTCTGCCTCTCCAAAGTTTGTATATTGTACTGGGTCAGAAGTCATAGCTGCATGTTTGGTCCCCACCTTGCTCATGCAGTCTTCTCCAGTCAGGATATGTGCCTTGATCACTGTCTTGGCTAGTGGTGCTCCAAGATGAGAGACTGTTTGATGCAGTGGAAGCATGCGCCGCTTCTCACCAGTGCCATACTGCTGCCAGATCTCCTTCATCCCCAGTGCTTGGAAGTATGGGGTGTAGTACAGCAGTAATGCGAAGGTGTATGTATCATTGGAGACTATGATAACTCTCTTGCTCTGTTTCACACGAACAGCCCACTCCACATGCACCACCAGTCTGGTATCAGCCTCCTCAATCCAGTTCAAGAGGTCTGGGATCTCTTCACCACCAGCTGCCTTTGCTGGGAGCACCTCATCTTCAGAGACAACAGAGCTGACAATGATGGTAGTATTGCGACAGGCTCGACTGCACACCATATCCCGAACTAGCAGCTGGAGATTCCGCTTGTTCTCCTCAGATGCCCAGAACTTGTCAAGTTGCTGAGGGATAGGTGTGTCTCTGTTCATGCCAGTGATGTCGATTCCTGTTCTTGAGTCTGTGCGCCGCATGCGCTCCCCTTCCTTTAGAGACATCTCAATGTAGGAATCAAGTATGAGATGGATGAACTCTGGCTCTTCACAGAGGGATAATGTTGAGCTGATGATGGCGTTGATGACAGCACCTAAAGTAGGGAATCGTGCTAGTGGCATCTGCCGTATTTTCGACATGAAGTCTACCACAACATGAGTGGCAAGAGTAGACTTTGGACTCCATTGGGTGAGGTCAAGTTCAGGCTCAATTTCACTGACAAGTTTTGACTTGTTGACATGAGCTGGAAGGTCACCTTCAAACAGGCGAGATGCTGAGAGCACATCATGAGTTAGTACCTGCCGGATGTTCATGCCCCGCTCCTTAGCAATGTCCATACTCCTATGTGTCTCGGCCATGTCTTTGGATGAGACTAACTTCTGCTCCTTCAGAATGGTTGTTGGTGTCTTCTTCGGTTGCTCATTGAACTGCGGTAGCTTCCGCTTTGGTATGGTTGTGCTCATTTTCTTGGTCTTCTCAACTAACCTTTCCTGTCTGTATGAGCAGTAGACACGCTCCCCATTTGTGAGACAGTTGAGCAAGCGTGGAGCGACCCCTCGGTCAACAGCTTGCTTTGTGAGCAGATTGTGCAGTGGCACAGGCACATTGACCGTTATTGAGTATGGATTCTGACGCTCTAACACAAAGTCCAGCAGCTTCGACACATTCCGGTTGAATGTAAGGCGGCGAGTGGTACTCAGTGCATGCTGGAGATGGCATTCTGTGTGTTTCATGGTGTGGTTGTTGGTGAGAAGGTTGAGGACATTGGTGATTGACCCAATCTCGTGGAACAAGAGCTCAAACTCTGCCACAGAATTTGCATTGTGTGTGTGGCTCCTACTACATAGTGACCTCCTGGACCCTTCGACACTCGCTGAATGGTCTGCTCGACCTTCATGTCACCTCCTACAGCGCAGAGCCAGCCTGGTCGATCCTGAACAACCCACTGGCCTATAGAGAAGCGCCGGTAGAGCTCAGTATGTGTGAACTCTAGCACCTTGATTTGTTCAAGATACCATGAGCCATGACGCAGGTAGTTTATGCAGTCATTCTGCAAAGATTGGCATGGAGTCCTCGACAGTAGCCGCATGTAGATCCCAGTTTCCTTCTCTTTCAGAGACTACAGCATTCTTGATGACGGCCACCAACTCTAGCCAAACTCCAAAGAATTGACTTGGCCTCGCACTCCTTCTCAAACTCCAGAAAGTCCTGATTCAACTTCTCCAATTGTCCAATCATACTACAAAATAAAAGGCACACAGGTGTAAAGTAAAACTCCAACTAAGAAACAAGGAATACACAATAATTCAAAATCAAAGGAAGGAAAAAAGTAAAACATTATCTAAAACTACTAAGAAAGAACACTAGAAACACAACAGGAATACAGAACAGACACAGATCATGACATTAATTCCTACATAGTCTTATTTGCTAAATTCAACACCCAATTATAAAAGTTAAAGGGTGATGTTTAGAATTACTTTTCTCATGTATGTCTTTTGCTGTAAATAAAACAAATTATTATGAAAAAAAATACAATAAAAGGGACCGTAAAGTACAAAATCGTAATTTAATTATTGAAAAATGACATTGACATTGATATTTCAATGACAAGATGATCCTTAATGGTCCAAACAATATCAGAAATTAATTCTAAATGTCAGAATTAGTTGGATAAGACTCATTGCACCTGTTTTTTTTGGGGCGGCAGTGGCTCAGGGGTAGAGAACTGGAAAACCGCAAGGTTCCCAGTTCGATCCCGAGCTGGGGCGCTCCCCTAGAGTTAGTGTCGAAGTGTCCTTGAGCAAGACGCTGAACCCCTAATTGCTCCCGATGAGCAGGTTGGTGCCTTGCATGGTTTCCTCCGCCATCGGTGTATGAATGTGTGTGTGAATGGGTTAATGGCACAATCAATGTAAAGCGCTTTGGATAAAAGCGCTATATAAATGCACCATTTACCATTTTTACCATTTTTACTCCTAACAATGGCCAAGTTATGGCCAAGGTCTTCGATCTAACGCCGTCTCCACTAGCGCCGTTGAAGATCTCCTCCTCTTCCTCGGTGACCGTGGACGGAGGCCCGAGGTCACAAGATCCAGCCGAAAATCCCCCGTCTGGGACTCCAGATGAAGTCCCTGCTCCCCTGGCAGGGCGTGACAATGTCATTTACCCCGCTTGGAGTAGCGACCCCTGTTGAGGCCTCTCTGGGGCCTGTTGTGCGGGGGGCGTTCACAATCGTCGTCCAGACGGTCGCGCTGTTCGCCTCTGCCAGCGGCTGGTGGGGCAGAGTGAGACTGGCTCTGGCTAGCCGAACTGACCTGTCGGACCGGGGGCCTGCCCCTGTCTGGCTGCCAAGAGGGACGGGTCTGGGGCTTAGAGGGAGGTGGTCCGGAAGGAGCCTGTAAACAGGACAGGGCCGCCTCATCCTGGGCCTTGCGTATCGCGTGGCTGTCCGGTAGATAAACCATGACGCCTTGGAAGAGGTTGCCAGCGGTTATCTTGAGGTTCTGGAGGTGCTTTTTGTCGTCAGGGCCTTTGAAAGAGACGTGATCCAGCCAACGTCCTCTCTCGTGGGTGACGCACATGCCCAGGACTCTACCGGTCCATTCGGTAGTATACTTATTGAGGAGAATTATCTCCCGTTGGAGGCGCCGCATCTCAGCCAGTTGTTGTCGTGTGGCGGCGTCTCCCGCCTCAGTCATAAGCACCATCAGGGACCCCTGTAGCAGAGCAGCGGCGTTGAGGGCTCTGGCGCTCAAAGCTGTCGCTTTGTAGACCGCCCTGGTGGCTGCGGAGCCGGCGACGTCCTTCTCACTGGTGAGGCACGGTGTGTCTTTAGCCGTGGAGAAGGGGGCCTTCTGGCCTCGTGGCTGGCTGTGCAGCATAAAGGTGGCCAAGCTGTGGTCCATGGGCGGGAAGGCGGAGAGGCCGAGCTCGCCTACGGCCGCGCAGTCGATGTCGAAACGCAGCTTTTTAGGATCGGCGTCGGGGGCTAGGGGAGAGCTCCAAGACGCCGCGAGGCCTGCACCGAAGCCTTTTGCCAGGGGAAGTTTACACTTCTTGGGGGCCTTCTCCTCCACGGAGCCTAGTCCCTGCCACTCGGAGGCGCTGGTGGGGGCCTCCTCGGCTTCGTCAGCGGGCCATCTGAGGCCGCACCTAACGGTGGCTAGTTTGTAAACCTCCAGCAATGAGGCCTCGCTTCTCTCAGTTGGAGGAGGTGCGCCGCTGTTGGAGGAGGTGCGCCGTCATTGTGCCGTCAATTCTGTCGTGGGTGCCCCTCGCAGGAGAGCGGGAGCTAGGAGCTAGGAGCTAACACTTTCAGTGCAGGTCTGCGTCCGTCCCCTCCGCGGAGAGGACGAAGCCGATCCGGTGGATCCAGGGCCCGAGCGGAGCCGGCTGCTGCGGAAGGGCGAGCCCGGCGAGAGAGGGCCTCCTCTCCTGTAGCGTAAGCGGCGGGCTGCCTGCGGGAGGAGAAGTAGCGGGAAGCCGCGTCGAACTCCTCCGGTTCCTCGCACATGGCACGAGAGTGAAGGTAGAACCTCTGGGCCTTGTTGAAACGATTCTGGAGCTCCGAAGGGTGGAGGCTAGCGCAGTCGGCGCACCTCGGAGGCTGCTCGTAGGCCGCGGCGTCTGCATGGGCGAAGCCCAGGCAGATAATGCAGTAGTCGTGAGTGTCCCACTCATCCAGTAGCTGGGCGCAGGGACGGGTGCTGCATCGGCGACGGGGGGGAGATCCATGCTGGCACCCCGGTCGTGGCGATCAGCAGCAGCGGGTAGAGCACGACGAGAGCAGGAGGAGGCTAAGGCCAGGCCCGGCTAGGTTAAGCTAGGTTAACTAGGTTAAGGCTGGCGGTTGCTAACCTGGAGGGGCTAGCTAAGCTAGCTGCAGCGTCCGTCCGTCTGTTTGTTTTGAAGAGAAGAAAACTGCGTCTTCCACGCCGGGAAGAGGACAGTGTAGATGAGGGAGAGTAACGAGCTCCGGGGACTCTCGGTGGACTGAGAACCGACTCGTCGTTGTCGAGTTCGTCAAATTCCCCGCAGGCTCGTACTGTTTGTAGTGATGTGATTTTGTGTAGCTCTGTGTTCATCGAGGCAGAAGAAGTGAAAGAGAACGTAACTTCCGCTTTCCGGGTCCTTTATACCCTCGGGGGTAGGGATTTCCGGAAAGTGACTGACGGCCCACCGGGCCAATAGGAATTGGCCCGAGGGAGTTAATGTGAAGCTTCTGTATCATCGCCAGAGGGCGCTGATTCCCATATGTGAACAGTGAGAGAGCAATGTAATAAAACTTTGATTTTTGATTTGACATTTCCAGCAGACAGAGAACTGAGAAAAATAAATGAACTAAGGAACTGAAATTGCAACCATTGAAATATCAAAATATCAAGTCAAGTGCAATCATTAGTATGTTAATCATAAATAATGTTATACATATTAAACTATTGACTATTATCTTTGCATTATTTGAATTAGGGGTCTATAATAAGCATAAGGCATGCCGTGGCTAAATAGATCTCATGCCTACAATGAAACTGTTGGGGCACAGAGGGGGCCCCCTTCTGTTCTAACCCTCTTGAATTAGCACTCACGTCACAAATGTGTTTTGTTCTGATTAAAAGGGAGCCGCACCTGGCCATCAGTAGTGTGGCTGGCTGGCTTGTGTTTGCCTGGTGGTGAGTTGGGTCATAGGTGTGGGAGAACGTCATTGATGGTAGGCACTTAACCTGTTTCTTCTCTTTTAAATGTAGCTTGACAAAATCTAGATGTTACGTATGTAACCCCAGTTTCTTTACCTTCGGAGTGATATACTCACTATGCGATAACATCGCCCCCTGGCGATGCACAGAGCAACACACATGGACTCCCGCGACAATTCTTTTGATTGGCTAGGGTCATGTTACGCGTTCCGGCAACCCAGAAGGGGTATAAAACCCCTTGTGTAACTAGAACACGCCCTCTTAAGAACTTCCCTCTGCACGCCAAATGCGCACATAAGGGGTTTTAGGTGAGTATATCACTCGAAGGTAAAGCAACTGGGGTTACATACATAACCTCTAGTTGTCTTTTCCCTTCTCCATGATATACTCACTATGGGACTCATAAACCCCCCTGGGGCACTAAGTAACACGACCCTACAGATCTGCACGCCCTCGGCCCCCAGGTCCCGCCCCACCCCCAAGGGCGCCCCGGCCCTCTGGGCCAAGGTGCGGAAAAGTACCAGAAGGAAAGACCCTGAGAGACCACACGGTCTGCCTCATTCAACTAACGGGCAGACACGAGTCTATCCCATACTAAAATGAGGAACAGGGCCTCCTCCCCCAGGACCCAAGCCTAGCTGGTCCAGGGGTACCTAAAAGGAAGTATAAAAACCAGAAGATAAAGCACGGCCCCTAGGCCTGCTCATCTCTCCCCTGGCTCGAAACAGCTGCTACCCCCAGGACAGTGTGCGCCATCAAAGATGCCGCCACGTCCAAGCTGTAGAAAGCTGCAAAAGTAGACGGAGATGACCAGTTTGCCGCTGAGCATATTTCCTGCATCGAAACCCCCTTGTAAAGGGCCCAAGATGCAGCCACGCCCCGAGTAGAATGAGCCCTCAGTCCCACCGGAACTGTAGAGCCGCTACTCACATAGGCCAGTCTGATCGCCTCCACGATCCATCTGGATAATGTCGGCTTAGCCACTGCCTTCCTCTGACCAGTCCGGCCAAAAGAGACAAAAAGCTGTGTCGACCCACAGCCGGCCGCCGTCTTCTGGCAGTAAAGCTTTAGAGCCCTTACTGGACAAAGACAGTGCAACCGCCTATCCTCCGCCGAGGCGAAAGGCGGCGGATGGAAGGCCACCAGCTCAACAGGGGCTCTGGCCACCCTCCCGGTCTTAGACACAAACGCCAAGTTGGGTTTAAGCAGAACCCTCTTGCCGTCGTCTGAGAACCACATGCATTCCGAACTCACTGAGAGTGCCTGCACGTCACTGACCCGCTTAGTGGTACACAGAGCCACCAAGAGGTGGCTCTTGGTGAGTCTTGAGACTCAGATCCGCAGACTCAAACGGCTCGAAAGAAGGACGGCAGAGTGCATCCAGCACCACCGCCAGGTCCCACTTTGGGAACAGAGGCCTGTTAACCGGCCTGGCTGTTCATGAAATGGTGCATCAGCGGATGATGACCAACCGTCTTGCCATCGAACCCCTCGTGACAAGCGGAAATGGCCGCCAGGTACACCTTAACAGTTGAAAAAGCCAGATCCTGACTTAACCTGTCCTGCAGGAAAACGAGGATGCTGCATACTGGGGCCTGGAAAGCCAACACTGACGGTGACTGTTCCAAACACCAAGACACAAACATGTTCCATCTGATGTCATACGCCAACCTTGTGGAGACGGCCCTTGCCCCCTGTATGGTAGCCACCACATCAGGAGGAAGACCATGCGAACTCAAATTCGCCCTTTCACGGGCCAGACCCACAGGTCCAGGTCCTGAGGGCGCTCGTGGAACACCTCGTCCCCCCCCTGTCTCAGCAGGTCTCTGAACAGGGGGAGGGGCCACGGTTCGCCGGAGAGGAGGGGAGTAATTTCCGACCTCCATACTCCCCAAGCCGGGGCCACCAGTAACACTGACAAACCCTGGAGCCTGACCCTCTCCAGCGTTGGAGGGATCAGTTCCATTGGTGGGAAAGCATACAGTAGTACGTCCGGCCAACTGTGTGCCAAGGCGTCCAGCCCAAGGAGAGGTCGCCGTCCTTCATCGAGAAAAAGCGAGAGCACTTCGCGTTCTCTCTGGATGCAAAAAAATCGACCTGAGGCCGGCCGAACCTGGCCCAAATCAGGTCCGCTACCTGTGGGTTGTGGGAACACTCCCCGTACCGAAGCCTGCCCCTGGACAACAGGTCCGTAGCCAAAGCGCAGGAACTTTCGGTGCGGGGGGTAGATTGGAATGTGGAAATAGGCATCCTTGAGGTCTATGCTCGTCCACCAATCTCCCTGTCGTATCGTGCGTAATAACGTCACGGTTGGGTTGTTAACATTCGGAAATTGAAAACCCTCAAATATCTGTTGAAGCCCTTCAGATTCAGAATAGGTCTCACCCCCCCCTCCCTTTCTTTTTCACCAGGAAATATTTCGAATAGAAACCCAAAAGGTTCTGATCCGGGGATAATTCTCCGATCGCCCCCTTGCTCAGGAGAGATACAACCTCCTCCCTCAGCGTCACGGCCGCTTGGCCCAACGCGTGAGAAAATAACACTTTGTCTGTCATAGGAGGTTTGCTGGAGAATTGCAACCTGTAGTCCTTTTGTACGGTGCGTAACACCCAGGGGTTCGGTTTGCAAACTTTCCATTGATCTAAGCACTGAGCGAGTGGGTTCGTGGGGGTGGTGGGGGCTGCTGACGTCACCAGCTGCTTGGAGCGCGCGCCCGTTCCCATAGGAATCGGTGACGCTTTCGCTCTGATTAATGGGACCGTACGTGAGACGTCCACTAAGGACAGCAGAGGTAGCGCTGGTCCGTTCGTCAGACATGGGGAAGTCACGTGACCCAATACGGGATCCTTCTGTGATGTCAACATCCGCAACGGACCGTTCGTTAGACATGAGGAAGTCACGTGACTCAACACAGGGACCCTCCGACATGTCAGCATCCACCCTGCCTTGGTTGCCGCCATCTTGTCGTCGCACTGAGAGTGACGACAGAGCGACCCTCCCGGAGGGAGGCGTTTTGCCACCCTCCAGAGGCGAAAGAGGCACAGTACTCAAACGGCTGTGAACACGCCGGGCCTCCCAACCCGCCATCTTGGAAGGACCGTGGGAGAACCGAGCGGCCATTTTGAGTTCCCCCCGTCCCACAGTGGCGCTTGGGCCCGTCTGAACACCGCCGACACAGGCTCGAGGGGCTCTACGTCCCCCGCAGAACGCTACGCTGTGGACCCAGGAGGATCGACCCTTCCGGGACTGGTCATAGTGACCTCCTGGGCGTCCTGGTAGGAGGTGATCTCACCTTCTTCTTCCTCTCCGTCCCCCTCCTCCATGTTGTCATCGGCTCCGTCGTCGTCGCCACCGTCGGAGTAGACGCTTCCCTCCGGCGTGTCGTCCCACTGTGGGATGGAGGGGGAGGGGGATTGAGAGGCGCCGCTGCTGTAGTGGAGCTGAACTCCACTGGACACCACCGCAGCGGCGGGGGTTGGCGTCGAGGAGACGGCCCTGGAGGTGACGCCGCGCCGTCCCTGGCTAGCACCACTGCTCCTCGGGGCGACGCCTAAAGGTGGGCCCATGGCCCTTCGGCTTTCTTCCTCTAGCAGGGCTCCAGACCCCGCGGCGAGGGGAGGTCTGCTGTGTCCACCACTGGATGTAGCTGCGAGGGCCCTAGCCCTCGAGAGTCGGCCGTCGAGGTGGAACACTCTGTAAGTGGCGCAGGCTTTGCAGGCGTCCTCGTCACCTGGGTACCATCTGGCGACGAATGCATGGTTCACCCCCTGGCAAGCAATGTAGACACGGTGTGGGTCGTCCGCGGCGACGAGAAATGCGCAGCCCTCCAAGCCGCACTGTCTTGGAGGTTCCATCTTGACACGTGGCGAGAACAAAGGACTAACTAGCCACTTAGCCTAGCTTGGCCCTAGCT
Organism: Gymnoscopelus braueri; assembly: GCF_963280865.1. Lineage (NCBI taxonomy): Eukaryota > Metazoa > Chordata > Actinopteri > Myctophiformes > Myctophidae > Gymnoscopelus > Gymnoscopelus braueri. Next base: position 6,587,948 of record NC_137605.1, read on the forward strand.
CGTTGCTAGCGTAGCTTCCAAGCTAGCCCTGAGCCACGGATGGAAAACTGAGAAGATAGGAAATAAATAAATACATATAAAATAAGCCTTAAGTGAGAGTGCTTAAACAGAAGATTTAACGAAACTCCCGTAGGGGACACAAGTGACCCCGCTTTGGGTTTTGAGTTGAAATTTCGTGTAGATTTTCTCCGGTAGTGTCTTTGCTCGTGCGCACTGCGTAGCAGAGTGAAGTAAGAGGGCGTGTTCTAGCTACACGAAGGGTTTTATACCCCTTCCGGGTTGCCGGAACGCGTAACATGACCCTAGCCAATCAAAAGAATTGTCGCAGGAGTCCATGTGTGTTGCTCTGTGCATCGCCAGGGGCGATGTTATCCCATAGTGAGTATATCATGGAGAGAGTTCCTTGATCTTACAGGCATCTGACGGTGGGATAGGTTGTTTTTCCCCCCCACCTGTCGTACAGCCTCGTATGCCAGTCTGCATGTGGAATCCACTGAAAATGCTGTAGTATATATGCCCGGCCTGTGGGCGCTGTAAAGCTGCCACAAAGCTCCAAAAAGATAGAAGAAGAGTGCGATGTAAACACAAACAGCAGGTTGTATACATAGGTTTCCGCGCAACGTCATCACAGAGCAGAATGCGCAATCTGCGCATGCCCGGGGTAGAACGAACCCGGAAGTGCCCTTCACTCTGTTGTTGTGTTCGGGAGTTAGATAGGCATAATGCTGCTATTATAGGCATAATAGGCATAATGCTGCTATTGTATACAAATAAAAGACGAACAGATCCAACTTCCGACAAATCATTTTTTATTGAGTAAACAAGATATTACAAACTGCATAATGTAATCTACTTTAATTAAACCCGGTGAAGACCATTTCTTTTATGAATGTAGATTTGACCAGAGCTGTTGCGGGTAATAGCGCCCTCTATAGGCTCACCCCTCCACTGCGCGCGCATATCCTCTCATGTTTACAAACAGGAAACCCGTCTATAGGCTGTTCTCCATGTCCACTTGTTGCTGACGGTGGTAGTGTAGGAGCAGCACATTTTGCTGTAAAAGCCCTATCGTGTTAAGTAGCTTCTGCAGCATGAACGCAACGCTGACAGGGGCCGCCATGTTTGTTGTTGTTGTTGGGTGAGAGGTGGAGCTATGGCATCATCGGTTCAGGAAAGATGCGTCTTAGGTGTACACACGGAGACGCAAGGGTGGCGTCTTCAGAGTTATTCACTCTGGGACCCGGTTTAAAAAATGTGCATATTCGCAGACCCAAAACGCCGGCTCCGTGTGGACGAAACGTCTAAATGATTAAAAACTTTTGCGGATACACCTAAAAACGTCTCCTTGTGGACGTGGCCTGAGTAATGCGAAGGTATATCTGAGGTATATTTGGCTTCGGCCGTGCCAGTAGTAGGGGTGGCCATAGATGTTTTAGCTTTAGTGCATGATATCCTGCTTGCATGCTCATTATTGTGAAGAAACCTAGTGTTGTGTGTATTTAACATTATTCTTGTGTCTTGCAGTGAATGATTGATGTGTGCCTTGTGTCCGCGGTGGCGGTGAAACCTCTTTCTCCTCACTCCCTCACTCCCTGCCTCCCTCCTGTCTGCAAGGACACCTGTGGTACCCCTGGCTACTGGTATAGTGGTATAGTTGTCATTTTAACCCCTTTTGATACTTTTGATACATTTTCTACTACATTTTATATAGTCTTTGTATTTGATAATAAAATGTATTATTATTATTATTTATCATTTATTTATTTATATTATTATTGTTTAATATATTTCTAACCTCATGACCTTGACCTTCCAGTTTGAAGTCTTATTGATAGCTGCTTTTACTCTGCCTTTAATTATAAATAAATATTATTTTTAAACTGGAAACGCACGACTCTGCTCCTCCTTATTATCAACCTGTGGTTATATTATGCATTGTGCATTATATGTGTTCTCTGGGTGAAACTCCCAGGGTGGCGTAGTCTCTTATTGTCACGACTGCCACACCCACTCTACCTTTCTCCCCCTCTTTCTAGTTCTCTCATCTGATTATAGGAATGGAGACAGGGGTGCAAGACAGGAGGCGGAGACGACCAATCAGGAAGTATATAAAGCCAGGCTCAACGCTTCATGCTTGAGCCTGGCTTTGCAGATGATGACCAACCGTCTTGCCATCGAACCCCTCGTGACAAGCGGAAATGGCCGCCAGGTACACCTTAACAGTTGAAAAAGCCAGATCCTGACTTAACCTGTCCTGCAGGAAAACGAGGATGCTGCATACTGGGGCCTGGAAAGCCACCACTGACGGTGACTGTTCCAAACACCAAGACACAAACATGTTCCACCTGATGTCATACGCCAACCTTGTGGAGACGGCCAAGGAGAGGTCCCCGTCCTTCATCGAGAAAAAGCGAGAGCACTTCGCGTTCTCTCTGGATGCAAAAAAATCGACCTGAGGCCGGCCGAACCTGGCCCAAATCAGGTCCGCTACCTGTGGGTTGTGGGACCACTCCCCGTACCGAAGCCTGCCCCTGGACAACAGGTCCGTACATCCTAATCCCGGCCCACCGACCGTGAAGAGCACGGAGACTCACTATGATCAAAACTGGCTTAAGCAACTTCACAGCTGATTTCCAACGCGACGGAAGTGCCCGAAAAGGTCCGGTCCACAACATGCAGACAAATAACTTTGTTTGGCAACGGCCCACCTCACCTGATAAGAACGAACCCCAGCAAACAGCTGGAGAAACAAGGATGGATTATTTGTCCCGGTTAACGTGCGTGCTGGCTCCAGGACCTACATTCTCAAGCAGACCACCGTCTGAAAGAATGTGGCCGATGACGAGTCAAGGGCTTCCCCAACAGCAGCGTCATAATTAGGATTTCCTCATGCGCCACACGGGCCCAAGACAACAGCAGGATATCTCCCAGAGAGAAGCTCAAGAAAACAGTGTTTTTCCCCCTGTTTCTACCATCTCCTGGCACCACCGCTTGACGTCGACGCGGGACAACAGCTTCCCCCTCCCCCACCCCCCCCCTCCTCCTCCTCCTCCACCACCACCACCACCAGACGATACCAGGACAACCGCAGAGTATCCCACGAGAGGAATGCTGGGAAACGGAGTTCCTTTCCCTGTTTTCCAAGCGGTCACTGGACATCTACAGGGTTTTCCCCTGTGGGATCGTGGAAACAGAGAGTTTCCCTTTTTCCCAAACAGTCCTTTGCCTGGAGGAATTTGGCCGAGGTCGACACAAGGGTTTCCCCACACCACCCCTCCCCCACCACCCCCACCCCCCCTCCCCCTCCCCCACGGCAGATCTAAGGAAGGATTTGCGGCCTCAAATCACCTCCACACCCCCCCCGCGGACATCACAAAGTCCCCCCCTCCCCCACCCACACCTCCGACCCCCCCCACCGACCCCCCAGAGCCTGTGAAGGACAATGGTTACTATTCAACTGAGGACATGGATGCTCTCTTTTCGACTAGAGGTACCCACATTGTTCACTTGAATGTTAACAGTCTTAAAAACTCTGGAAAAATGTCTGAGCTGAGATCCATGTTTGGAAGTGGCAGGGTGGACATTATTTCAATCTCAGAAACTAAGTTGGATAAATCCATCAAGGACTTTGAGATTGAAATAAAGGGCTACAATGTCATCAGGAAAGACAGAAATCTCTCTGGGGGTGGGGTTTGCATCTATGTGAGATCAGACATTATTTACGATGTGATCCCAGATATGGATAACAACCCCACTGAATCGGTCTGGGTCAAAATTTTATACCCACATGCAAAACCACTGATAATTGGCGCCATCTACAGACCCCCAGAGCAAAATGCTTTTTATGACTTGATTGAGGATCATGTGGCGAGTTTAGGAAACTCTGAGACGGTACTAATTGGTGACTTTAACACCTGTGTTCTGAAGAAAGACTCAGCCACCTTTAAGTCCCTCAGAAAGTTCTGTGACCTGCACAGCTTTACCCAGCTGATAAAGCATTTTACAAGGGTAGGCACTGCTTCTCAATCAATCATAGACCTAGTGTTGACAACGGACCAATCCAGAATGTCCAGGAGCGGGGTGATTGAGTGTAGCTTAAGTGATCACAATATCATTTTCTGCACTCGGAAGATTCACAGACCTGGGGCTTATTGTCACAGGACAATCAGCTGCAGGTCTGTGAAACACTACTCAAGTGATCTTCTAACAACAGCTCTTGGAAAAATGGACTGGTCCCATGTCCTAAATTGCACCTCTGTGGAGGAGTCCTGGTCCTGTTTCAAAAAAGCTTTTTTGTGTGTACTTGATAACATCGCACCCACAAAGGTGGTGAGGGTCAAAGCTAGCACAGAACCTTGGATGAAGGGTGACATTTTGAATGCCATCAAACTCAGGAACAAAAGCTACTCAGAGTTCAGGAAAAACAAAAGTGAGCAGCTACTTGAAAAGTGCAGAAATCTACGAAATGTAGTTACTAAATTGATCAGAAATGCCAAAAATAATTTCTTAAATGAGAACATAGAGGCAAACAAAAGCCACCCACAAAAACTGTGGGAGGCACTAAAACAATTAGGCTGCAACGGAAAAATTCAGACAAAATCTACAAACATTTGCATTATTTCAAGTGGCTCGCTCACTACCGACAAGCAATTGGTAGCGGACTGTTTTAACAGTTTCTTCACCACAGTTGCAACCCAGCTGGTAAGCAAACTCCCTCAGCATTCAGGTCTGTTTGGCCCCGACCACATTCAAGCTCACTATGAGAAACTAGGGGCTAAAAAAGATTCCTTCTTTTTCAAACCTGTATTGACTGTTGATGTGCAAAACAAACTCCTCGCCATAAAGCCAAACAAGGCCACCGGCCTTGACAACATCCCCACCAGATTCCTCAGAGACGCAGCGGTCTCCATTGCTCCCATAGTAGCCCACATTACAAACTTATCCATCAGTCAGTGTCACGTCCCACAAGAATTCAAATTGGCAAGAGTAATCCCTCTATTTAAAAAAGGAAGCAAACTAGATCCTGGCAACTATAGGCCTGTTTCCATCCTTTGTTCCATCTCAAAGGTTATAGAGCGATCAATCCAAGAACAAATCAACAGCTACCTCAGTGAGCGCAAACTGTTGTTTGAATTCCAATCGGGCTTCAGAACATCCCACTCCACTGACACATGCCTACTATATTTGACCGACTACATCAAACGTGAGGTAGACTCGGGCAAATACTGTGGCATGGTCATGCTGGACCTCCAAAAGGCGTTTGACACTGTAAACCACGCAATTCTACTTGATAAGCTGAGGGCGATTGGTTTTGATTGCACATCACTAAATTGGATGAGATCTTACTTGGAGGGTAGAGAACAAGTGGTTGACATCAACGGAACCATGTCCTCATCCCTCCCGGTGAGCTGCGGGGTTCCTCAAGGCAGCATTCTAGGGCCGTTACTGTTCCTTCTATACATTAACGACATGAATGCTGCCTGTAACTGCAAACTGTTCCTGTTCGCTGATGACTCGGCACTCCTGATCTCGGGTGAGGACAAGTTGCAAGTTGAGGAAGCTCTCAGCTCTGAACTCTCAAAAATCCGTACCTGGCTTACCGATAACAAACTGTCACTACACCTTGGGAAAACTGAATCCATCCTATTTGGGACCAAACATTCCCTCAGTAAAATGAAGGTAGATGACTTCAAGGTCATAGTCGATGACACAATCATCACTAGCAAAGAAGAGATTACCTATTTGGGATGTATTCTTGACAAATACCTGTCAGGTGAAAGCATGGCAACAAAGGTGGTCAAAGGAGTAAACCAGAGAACCAGATTTATGGGCAGAGTTTCCTCTTTTGTCAACCCTCAGGCCCTCAGGACCCTCTCGGGGGCCCTGATTCAGCCCCTTTTTGACTATGCTAGCTCCTCTTGGTACTCTAACACCTCAGTGTCACTGCACACTAAGCTTCAAACCTCCCAAAACAAACTGATCCGACTACTTCTCGGACTGGGGCCCATGACCCACCTCTCTCCCACTCACTTTGCCAGCCTAGGCTGGCTCAGGGTGGAAGACAGGGTTAAACAACTAAAAATGGGTCTGGTCTTCAAAATTGTAAATGCAGATTTGCCCGAAATGCCCCCTATACCCGCATATCTGTATAAATACCTCAAAAAAGTTAGTGACACCCACAGCCACGAAACTAGAGGGAGCGTAAACAACAATCTGGTACCACCCACCCATAAAACAAACATGGGCAAATTCTCCTTCTATAAAGGATAATTCCTTTTAACAGGTCGTTCATGAAAGTCCTTGCGGTCTTGTTTCCAATGAGAACCTGTGAGCAATTGGGGTTAAGAGTCTTGCTCAGGGACAAATTTCATATCATCGGCACATATGCTGGGATAGCCTGGAATCGAACCTGGGGCAACCAGGGCCAGCTGGTTCCCTAGGCGGGCTCACTAACCACTCAGCTATGGCCGCCCACAGCCACCAAGGAATGGAATAGTCTAACCCCATCCCTCAAAAATTGCAGTTCGCTGGGCTCATTCAAAACAGCCCTAAAAACTCATCTTTCTGGAGGCCGAAGGAGGAGATAGTACCAGTTTCCCTGTAGACAGACGTGTATATAATCGTTATTTTTCCATGCTTCACCCCCCCCCCCCTTTTTTTTTGTACATTTATTTTTTATTTTTATTTTTTCATGCTTCTTTTTTTGGTACATAGTTGTATTTTTTCTGTATTATCTGTATTTTCATGTTGATTTTTGAACTGTTTGGTTGCTACTATATATGTCTATGAAATTAATTCAAGGACCCCAACGGAAACAAGTCCGCAAGGACTTTTTTGGCCGGACCTTTTAGACAAAAGCATTATAAATGTAACTGTGTTGTTTTACATTCTTTTGCCTAATAAAAATTTCAATCAATCAAAGATTGGAATGTGGAAATAGGCATCCTTGAGGTCTATGCTCGTCCACCAATCTCCCTGTCGTATCGTGCGTAATAACGTCACGGTTGGGTTGTTAACATTCGGAAATTGAAAACCCTCAAATATCTGTTGAAGCCCTTCAGATTCAGAATAGGTCTCACCCCCCCCTCCCTTTCTTTTTCACAAGGAAATATTTCGAATAGAAACCCAAAAGGTTCTGATCCGGGGATAATTCTCCGATCGCCCCCTTGCTCAGGAGAGATACAACCTCCTCCCTCAGCGTCACGGCCGCTTGGCCCAACGCGTGAGAAAATAACACTTTGTCTGTCATAGGAGGTTTGCTGGAGAATTGCAACCTGTAGTCCTTTTGTACGGTGCGTAACACCCAGGGGTTCGGTTTGCAAACTTTCCATTGATCTAAGCACTGAGCGAGTGGGTTCGTGGGGGTGGTGGGGGCTGCTGACGTCACCAGCTGCTTGGAGCGCGCGCCCGTTCCCATAGGAATCGGTGACGCTTTCGCTCTGATTAATGGGACCGTACGTGAGACGTCCACTAAGGACAGCAGAGGTAGCGCTGGTCCGTTCGTCAGACATGGGGAAGTCACGTGACCCAATACGGGATCCTTCTGTGATGTCAACATCCGCAACGGACCGTTCGTTAGACATGAGGAAGTCACGTGACTCAACACAGGGACCCTCCGACATGTCAGCATCCACCCTGCCTTGGTTGCCGCCATCTTGTCGTCGCACTGAGAGTGACGACAGAGCGACCCTCCCGGAGGGAGGCGTTCTGCCACCCTCCAGAGGCGAAAGAGGCACAGTACTCAAACGGCTGTGAACACGCCGGGCCTCCCAAACCGCCATCTTGGAAGGACAGTGGGAGACCCGAGCGGCCATTTTGAGTTCCCCCCGTCCCACAGTGGCGCTTGGGCCCGTCTGAACACCGCCGACACAGGCTCGAGGGGCTCTACGTCCCCCGCAGAAGGCTACGCTGTGGACCCAGGAGGATCGACCCTTCCGGGACTGGTCATAGTGACCTCCTGGGCGTCCTGGTAGGAGGTGATCTCACCTTCTTCTTCCTCTCCGTCCCCCTCCTCCATGTTGTCATCGGCTCCGTCGTCGTCGCCACCGTCGGAGTAGACGCTTCCCTCCGGCGTGTCGTCCCACTGTGGGATGGAGGGGGAGGGGGATTGAGAGGCGCCGCTGCTGTAGTGGAGCTGAACTCCACTGGACACCACCGCAGCGGCGGGGGTTGGCGTCGAGGAGACGGCCCTGGAGGTGACGCCGCGCCGTCCCTGGCTAGCACCACTGCTCCTCGGGGCGACGCCTAAAGGTGGGCCCATGGCCCTTCGGCTTTCTTCCTCTAGCAGGGCTCCAGACCCCGCGGCGAGGGGAGGTCTGCTGTGTCCACCACTGGATGTAGCTGCGAGGGCCCTAGCCCTCGAGAGTCGGCCGTCGAGGTGGAACACTCTGTAAGTGGCGCAGGCTTTGCAGGCGTCCTCGTCACCTGGGTACCATCTGGCGACGAATGCATGGTTCACCCCCTGGCAAGCAATGTAGACACGGTGTGGGTCGTCCGCGGCGACGAGAAATGCGCAGCCCTCCAAGCCGCACTGTCTTGGAGGTTCCATCTTGACACGTGGCGAGAACAAAGGACTAACTAGCCACTTAGCCTAGCTTGGCCCTAGCTCGTTGCTAGCGTAGCTTCCAAGCTAGCCCTGAGCCACGGATGGAAAACTGAGAAGATAGGAAATAAATAAATACATATAAAATAAGCCTTAAGTGAGAGTGCTTAAACAGAAGATTTAACGAAACTCCCGTAGGGGACACAAGTGACCCCGCTTTGGGTTTTGAGTTGAAATTTCGTGTAGATTTTCTCCGGTAGTGTCTTTGCTCGTGCGCACTGCGTAGCAGAGTGAAGTAAGAGGGCGTGTTCTAGCTACACGAAGGGTTTTATGCCCCTTCCGGGTTGCCGGAACGCGTAACATGACCCTAGCCAATCAAAAGAATTGTCGCAGGAGTCCATGTGTGTTGCTCTGTGCATCGCCAGGGGGCGATGTTATCCCATAGTGAGTATATCATGGAGAGAGTTCCTTGATCTTACAGGCATCTGACGGTGGGATAGGTTGTTTTTCCCCCCCACCTGTCGTACAGCCTCGTATGCCAGTCTGCATGTGGAATCCACTGAAAATGCTGTAGTATATATGCCCGGCCTGTGGGCGCTGTAAAGCTGCCACAAAGCTCCAAAAAGATAGAAGAAGAGTGCGATGTAAACACAAACAGCAGGTTGTATACATAGGTTTCCGCGCAACGTCATCACAGAGCAGAATGCGCAATCTGCGCATGCCCGGGGTAGAACGAACCCGGAAGTGCCCTTCACTCTGTTGTTGTGTTCGGGAGTTAGATAGGCATAATGCTGCTATTATAGGCATAATAGGCATAATGCTGCTATTGTATACAAATAAAAGACGAACAGATCCAACTTCCGACAAATCATTTTTTATTGAGTAAACAAGATATTACAAACTGCATAATGTAATCTACTTTCATTAAACCCGGTGAAGACCATTTCTTTTATGAATGTAGATTTGACCAGAGCTGTTGCGGGTAATAGCGCCCTCTATAGGCTCACCCCTCCACTGCGCGCGCATATCCTCTCATGTTTACAAACAGGAAACCCGTCTATAGGCTGTTCTCCATGTCCACTTGTTGCTGACGGTGGTAGTGTAGGAGCAGCACATTTTGCTGTAAAAGCCCTATCGTGTTAAGTAGCTTCTGCAGCATGAACGCAACGCTGACAGGGGCCGCCATGTTTGTTGTTGTTGTTGGGTGAGAGGTGGAGCTATGGCATCATCGGTTCAGGAAAGATGCGTCTTAGGTGTACACACGGAGACGCAAGGGTGGCGTCTTCAGAGTTATTCACTCTGGGACCCGGTTTAAAAAATGTGCATATTCGCAGACCCAAAACGCCGGCTCCGTGTGGACGAAACGTCTAAATGATTAAAAACTTTTGCGGATACACCTAAAAACGTCTCCTTGTGGACGTGGCCTGAGTAATGCGAAGGTATATCTGAGGTATATTTGGCTTCGACCGTGCCAGTAGTAGGGGTGGCCATAGATGTTTTAGCTTTAGTGCATGATATCCTGCTTGCATGCTCATTATTGTGAAGAAACCTAGTGTTGTGTGTATTTAACATTATTCTTGTGTCTTGCAGTGAATGATTGATGTGTGCCTTGTGTCCGCGGTGGCGGTGAAACCTCTTTCTCCTCACTCCCTCACTCCCTGCCTCCCTCCTGTCTGCAAGGACACCTGTGGTACCCCTGGCTACTGGTATAGTGGTATAGTTGTCATTTTAACCCCTTTTGATACTTTTGATACATTTTCTACTACATTTTATATAGTCTTTGTATTTGATAATAAAATGTATTATTATTATTATTTATCATTTATTTATTTATATTATTATTATTTAATATATTTCTAACCTCATGACCTTGACCTTCCAGTTTGAAGTCTTATTGATAGCTGCTTTTACTCTGCCTTTAATTATAAATAAATATTATTTTTAAACTGGAAACGCACGACTCTGCTCCTCCTTATTATCAACCTGTGGTTATATTATGCATTGTGCATTATATGTGTTCTCTGGGTGAAACTCCCAGGGTGGCGTAGTCTCTTATTGTCACGACTGCCACACCCACTCTACCTTTCTCCCCCTCTTTCTAGTTCTCTCATCTGATTATAGGAATGGAGACAGGGGTGCAAGACAGGAGGCGGAGACGACCAATCAGGAAGTATATAAAGCCAGACTCAACGCTTCATGCTCTGCCAGATCATCAGTCTCTGTATGACCTAGTCAGTCGCTTTCCACCTGGGCTAGCAATATTCTCAGTGTGTATCCTGAATACTTAGCCTCTGCCATAACTACCGTGATCCACCATTGCTGCATTCAGCTCCACTCAAACAGTATCTGAATAAATCTATATTCTATAACTGCAACTCTATCCTGTCTGTCTCCGTGTTTGCACCTGGGTTCAAGGAAACATACAATATGACAGTATGATCTGGCCAATCTGAACCCTGCAGACATGGAGGCATTCTCTCAAGCCATTGCTAATCAAGACGCTGTGATTGCTCAAGCTATTACTAATCAAGACACCGTGATTGGTCAACATGAACAGACTTTGACACAGATTATTGCTCGTTTGGAGGCACTTACTGTTAGTGTAAATGGCATACGGGATCACCTCAACAACCCGGCCGCTGCTGCTCCCCCCGCACTTGCTGCTGCTGCCCCTGCCCCTGAGGCTCGCCCGGCCCGTGAAATGCCATTCCCCGCACCAGAGCGTTATGCTGGGGATCTAGGAGCTTGTCAAGCTTTTCTAATGCAATGCTCTCTTGTTTTTGAACAGCAACCACGAACCTATGCTTTGGAGCGCTCCCGTATATGTTACCTGCTCGGCCTGTTGAAGGGGTCCGCTCTCACCTGGGGCGCTGCTGTCTGGGAGGAACAGTCGCCAGCAGTGTGCCAGTCCTATGCTGCTTTCACCCGTGAAATGAAGAAGGTGTTTGATCATCCTGTACGAGGCAGGGAGGCTACTAGACGACTCATGTCCCTTCGCCAGGGGGCCCGTAGTGTTACAGAGTTTGCAATTGAGTTTCATACCCTAGCTGCAGAGAATGGATGGAATAATGAGGCTCTTCAAGGTGCGTTCCAGAAAGCACTGAATGATGACATCAAGGACGAGTTGGCCTCCTGTGATGAGTCGAAGGATCTCAACGAGTTAATTAGTTGTTCCATTCGTCTTGATAATCGCCTCCGTGAGTGTCGGAGAGAGAGAGGTTTCCGTTCTCAGCATGTGGGCTCGTCTTCCGGCGTTCCATTCCATGTTCCATCTCCAACCAGGGCTCCACTCCATGTTTCACCTCTGTCTAGCCGCAGCCCTCCATCTCCGAGAAGCCCCGAGCTCTGTCGAGAGTCTCCAAATGAGGTCCAGTCCGAGCCGATGGAGTTGGGTCGTGCACATCTGTCCCAGGAGGAGAAGACTCGTCGGTTGCAGACCAACTCATGCATGTATTGTGGTCAGGCGGGCCACTTTAAATCTGCATGTCCTGTCCGTCCAGTAAAAGATGGGGCTCGCCAGTAATGGGGGAGATACTGACGAGCCGAGCTGAGTGTACATCCTCCTCAAGGCCACAGCTCAATGCTGACCTCGTATGGCGTTCTCAGTCGGTGCCTCTTTCAGCTTTAATCAACTCTGGAGCAGATGAGAGCTTCCTTGATCGCCAGGTAGCTATGCAGATGAAGATTCATTTAATGCCTCTTGATTGTCCTTTGCAAGTTAAAGCACTTAATGGTCTACCGTTAGCCCGGGTGGATAGTAAGACTGTACCAGTAACTATCATTTTGTCTAATCATCGAGAGGACATTCAGTTGCATATAATAGACTGTCCACTAGGGTTGCCAACATTCAGAAATGGAAAAACGGGACACATGCACGCGTTGTGTCGCGGTTTTGGGCGGATTTGGTTCTTTTCTTCTTTTTTTTGGTACTTTATTTCGGTTTTAGGGTTAGGTTAGGAATATGTTATTTAATTATTTTGGGGGAGCCAGCCCCCCAAACTCCTGAAATGCATAGAAATCTATGAAATTTATATTAAAAAAGCCAGCCCCTCAAACTCCTAAAATGCATAGAAATCTATGAAATTTATATTAAAAAAGCCAGCCCCCCAAACTCCTGAAATGCATAGAAATCTATGAAATTTATATTAAAAAAGCCAGCCCCCAAACTCCTAAAATGCATAGAAATCTATGAAATTTATATTAAAAAAGCCAGCCCCCCAAACTCCTGAAATGCATAGAAATATATGAAATTTATATTAAAAAAGCTAGCCCCCCAAACTCCTGAAATGCATAGAAATATATGAAATGTATAATAAAAAAGCTAGCCCCCCAAACCTCTAAAATACATAGAAATCTATGCATTTTGGAACAGTTACTATAACAGTTGCTAACCTGCTGCTGCAGCCGCGGGGGGCGGAGGAGGACGAGAGGAGACAGCTCATTCTTTCAGAATAGCCACACAGTTTTGGGGCCAGGCACGTTGGCTGTTATGCTGTTGTAGCCCAGTCCGTGTCTAACTAACTATAAGCTAGTTAGTAGGCCTATGATATACCGTAACCTCACATGCAGCAGATTATTTCCGGTAGAGTAATGCCGATGTTAGATGCACGTGCACCTTTATTTTGTTTTGCCCGCTTGAACCACAGAACCAGCGCACATTTTTCCACATAGACATTCAATGAGGAAAGTCTCACACAGGCAGACACGAGAGCACGCACACTGAGCCTGCCCTGTCAACAGAGCGGCACCCCCAGGGTCCTAGCGCCCTTCTCATTCAGCACACAAACACATAGGCGGCCAAACGCACAGATTTTTTAAATTATTATATGCATCTTCCCTTTACCGTACAAGTGAAGTCCTGTACGGGACGCGCCTCTTTTGGTCAAAATACGGGGCGTCCCGGCTAATACGGGACGGTTGGCAACCCGGCAACCCTACTGTCCACAGACCCCATTGGTTCTTGGTTTTCCTTGGCTCAAACTACATAATCCTCAAATTGATTGGTCTACAGGGAAGATACGTTCTTGGAGTACAGCTTGCCATTTAAACTGTTTACATTCTGCTCAGACTCCTTCCTCCACTGAACCACAGCCTCCAGCAGATCCTCTAGATGTATCCTCTGTACCTGAGTGTTATCACGGCCTTGCTCAAGTATTCAGCAAGGATCAAGCTTTGTCTTTACCACCTCACCGGCCCTACGATTGTCCCATCAACCTCCTGGATGGCGCTCCTCTTCCCAGCAGTCGGCTGTATAATATTTCTCGGCCTGAGCGGGAGGCGATGGAGAAATACATCCGGGACTCTGTGGTGGCTGGAATCATCCGACCCTCTTCATCTCCCACTGAGCATTTTTCGGGCTATTAGACGTTTAAATGACGTCTAAACGTCACCTAGCCGTCTAGGCTAAATCCGGTTTATGAGTTGTCTAGAATTGAAAGTTTTTTCAACATCTAAACCTAGCCTAGACGTTGTTTCAACGTCGTTTGGACGGCTAGATATAAATATATAACCGTTCAAATGACGTTGAAAGAACGTCTAGGCGTAGCCTAGACGTCGAAAAAACTTTCATTTTTAGACCACTCGTGAACCGGATTTAGCCTAGACGTTATTTAGACGTCTAATAGCCCGAAAAATGCCCAGTGGGTTAAACCCTATTATAGACTATGAACGTTGTTTGGACGTCATGTAAACGTCTATTTAATAAGGATATTAATATACTTATAATTAAATCATATGTTTAAATAACATCTAAACAACTTGTAGGCATTATACACCTTTAAGATCTATCAAATTATTCACACGAAACCTATATTAATGCATTTAAATGCCTCAATTTTAATGCAGATCCAGGTTCTCTACAAAAACTACCTGATGGACCAAATTTTACCTGTTTTGCTTACCTTGGTAGTAGTGTAGTCCCATGATGTTCTGATAATTTGTTAACATTATGTTGTTATCTTTCTGGATCTTTTAAATAGGTTGCAGTGTGACACTAATGTCATGCTACTCTTTATTGTACCACTGGATGAAATCATGTTTCTTAATGTTAACATTGATCTACTCTGAACATAACTATCCTTCAACTGTAATTTCAATCACAATACATATTTCAACAAAAAAACATACCAAAGCTTGTACAATCGTTCTTTAATTTCTGCACCTCTTAATGCTTTAAGCCATTAAGACCTGTCATGTTAGATTTTAAACACTTTAACACAGGGGTCTTCAACGTTTTCAGGCCAAGGACCCCCTAGCTGAGAGAGAGATGAAGCAGGGACCCCCATATCTATAACATTGTGTTGTAGATTCATCTTTTTTTCCCCCTCTACACCAAACCTCTTTGCCAAAAATAGCAGATATACAAGCTCACAACGCCTCGCAGCGCAAGGCGTTGTGAGCTTGTAGATCTGCTATTTTTGGCTAAAGCTCTCCTCAGAAAAAGGATGCTAGGGTTCAAGTGGTTAATGTAAAAAATATCATATCACACAAAGATTTGGCGGACCCCCTGTAGTAACTCTGAGGACCCCCTAGGGGTCCCGGACCCTCTGTTGAAGACCTCTGCTTTAACACATCTTATACTTGAGCTATTCAAAAATAGCAGATCTACAAGCTCATAGCACGGCACTCGGCGCTAGTCAATCTACTATATTTTTGTTTTAACAATCTTGAACATTTTTGCAAATCTTTAAATGTATGTTTTACGTCAAATCTTTGCTTTGCCTAGACTTGAGTTATAAATGTATATATATATATTTATTTAAATATTTACACTTTTTTTTTAATCTTCAAAAAATAGAAGATCTACAAGCTCTTAGCGCAGCACCGAGTTCCGCGCTATGAGCTTGTATATCTGCTATTTTTTGAATAGCCAAAGAAATCTTAAGTGACACAGATGCGTTCCCTGTCTTAATGCGTTAAACAACAAGAAAAGACAAGTTTTAACAAAATGTTTTGACCAAATAATAACATTGGATTTGCTTCAAGGCGTTGCCCTCTTCTTGTATCCCTCTCCACCACTTCTACCAGGCGCCAGCTTGAAGTGGTCAGAGATGGCAGCGCTGACCAGGTTCTCCATTGTCTCTCTGAATGTCTTCTGAATGGCTTCTGCTGTCAAAACAATGACAAATAACTCTCAGACTGACAGTAGACATTACAGAGGTTATCTAGTATATGTCAGTCACACGTGTACAACGTGAATAAGCAATCAACAAATAACTAGCACTGACAAAGTTATTTTTACCATTGATGACAGATAGAAGGCAGTGCTTTTGAAAGCTCTCTCCTGCTGTCCATGCAAGTAGAAAGGACTCATCAGGCCATTGGTGAAAAGTCTGAAACAAAAAGAAAACGTGAAGCTAAATTGCAAAAAGAAAAACGGCACACTCTGCCAACCTGCAATGAAGACAATTATGTTGATATGAAACAGAAATAATGCACTAACACAGTGGAAAGTGATAAATAATACTTCCATTCTTACTTTTCTCAGACATGGGAAACTGAAATAAACAAACCATGTGACAGTCTGCCTGTGATTTAGAATGTGAGGCTATACTTTGGCTGGTGCAGATCTTAATAAACAACATTACTTGATTTCAAGTTCAACATCATTATCTCTCCCCAATTACATTTTTGCCAGAGTAAGATGACTACCAAACTTTATCAAAATGTACCTTTTGGAATCCTGTGACTTTCTCCTGGGAGTTCTGATAAGATTTCCTGTTGGTGAAAGACAAGGTAATTAGGCTACATGTCATACTTGCAACATCACCATTGGCTGCGGGTACATGGACAGTTTCATTCGGAATGAATACACTTCTATTCGGAATGAATGAATGGATGAATTCATTCAGAATAGAAATGCTCATGTAAACACCTCAATTGGAATAGAATATTCCATTCCAGTCTGACCCGAAATAATTTTCATTCGGGTTAGGAGGGGTGGTATAGACCGTTTGAATCGGGATATACCAATCGGAATTGACCATGTAAACACTTTATTCCAAACACTCCTCTCTGTTTGGAATACATGCATTACTTTACGCATGTCCGTGCTTAGTAGTGCTGTCAGAATTGTCCAAAAATTACCTATCAAATCTCTAATTCGGCCACGGTCGCTCCTGCGGGATAAAATGAATGATTCTATTCTATAGCGTCATTTAATAAGCCTGTAATGGTTAAGCCCAGACTTGTCCAGGAGAACGGACGCTCCGAGGATTGCTGGCCTAGGCTACACTTATATGGATCTTTTTCTAAACGGGTATTTTAGGCCTCAGTTTTTAACGCATTGATCAGCTGCAAGTTTCAATTTTAAATCAGATTTTACATTTATTTTATATACGAGGGGCCAGATACGTATACATTTTTAATCACATGTTAAGGCCCAATACTGCAATAGCTGCATTGTTTTAATAGCATACGTGAACAAAAATAAATGAAAACAACATTATTAGGGCGCAGCTGCAGCGAAAACAGATGAGTTTTACTTAATCAATTCATTACATGGGCAGTCGGAACGGTCGTCCCAAAACACCACGCCCCACGCACCTTTTGAGCGGGCCATCCACGGCCGCTCCATGGTCGCTGGATTTTGACCCGGGGCGATTGTGTTTTAGGGCGACAGACCCCGCATTTACCCGTGTGCGCACCGCGCGCTACTCGGCGCAGTAAGAGGGTTTTCAAAGCTTTTTCATAATAATACAAGAAAAAACATGACACTCGGTATAATGAGTAGCTTATACTTTCTACTTAAGTATATTTTGATGCCAATACTTTTGTACTTTTGCCATAAATGAGCGTGCCTTGTTTCATAGACTCTCTCTCTCCATTTATTATTATAATGACCATGAGCGGTCCGGTGTTTATGTATTATTATTTATTATTATAATGACCATGTGCGAATGCGTGATGACGTCATCGTACCTACATGAGAAATGTGACAAATAGTATAGGCTAGCCTACGTGTCTGGTACCAATACAAAAAAAGAAACTGGTCTGAACTTGTAGATCTGCTACTTTTGCATTAAAACGGCGATAACAAAGGAACACAGGCTTGTACCGCATACAACGCTGCCTGGCCAGGAGTCGGTGCGTAGCTTACCGGCCTGCCTACGACCGACAGACCTCCGCCGCGGAGGCACAAGGGGGCTATTGCCTCCTCCCATGCCCACCAGGGGAAGCTCTGCTCCGGGTAGTGGCCCCTGGTCCATGCCCGGGCGTAGGAGGGAACCACTTTGCGCATGTCAAAAGTTATATTCCGAATGAATGCTTAGGTCATGTAAACGAGGAATACTTTTATTCAGGTCCCATGTAAACAGGTGAGTGGATCAGATTCCTCTATTCGGAATGAGTTCATTCTGAATGAATTCATTCTGAATGAATACATGATGGTCCATGTACCCGCAGCCTTGAGGATTACTGTTATAGTCAATTGAAAGGTGGAGTAGAGTCCAGACATTTTCTTGGCCCAGATTATGGCTTCACTGTTGGGGGAGAGAAAACCCCCATTGAAACCCATTTTGCTCACTGCTACAGTCAATTGAAAGTTACCTTGTGTATTTCTGGATCTGATTTGGACCGGTGTGTAGCTTCAATGTTCTGCTGGGTGTGAAAACACATTGAAATTACACCTTCTTACACCATCAAGTCATGTATGATATATGCTGTGCTTTATCCACATTTTCATTGTGGAGTCCTAGTTTGTTCTGTTCAGGAGTAAGGCCCCCACAGTAGATGTACTGTTGTTGAAATACATAATATATTTTAATACATTTTTATTTTAATCTTCCGGATAAACGTTCTGTTACACTCATTTCTTCTAGAGGACCTAAAGCATAGTAGTAGTAGTCCCAACGATAATACAGGCGGGTAAACAAACAAACAAAAACTGTCAAAATGTATTTAAAATGTTAATCATTCATGTGCACCTTGTGCAGTTCTTCCTCTTTTACGGCTGACCGGAGTTTTGTCAAGATCTACAGCAGAAAACGAAATGAAGGAATTAGAAAACTCTTAAGGTTTTGTTTTGACATTAATACTGATACAGGCTGTAATTTCCATCTACAATATATATATATATTTAACATTGGGCTTAAATCAATTAACATAGCATTTAAATTTACCTGGTGTTGAGGTGTGTAGAGGGGCTGCCCAAAACTGGGCACTGGGCAGTGAATCACCTGGGGAGGATAATTAGGCCAGATGTATATTATTGTAATGAACCAATATGACAATACTCCCAACACAAAAAGGACAAAATAACAAACAAATCTAACAGCACAGCTCCCACCAGCATAGTTATCTATAGCTTTAAGTCAGTCATCAGTCACCTGTATCAAAGCAGTAGAAGTAGAGTGACCAGCTCTATAGGAATGTTGAGAATATGTTGCAAGCTTGTTTGGAACAAAATAAGCTTGAATTTGTGAATGCACCAACTTTTCCATGATTTTGCTCAAAACAGGTAAAATACTGATAGGTCTAGGTATAGCCTAGACCTATAGGAATAACCTTAGCCTCCACCCATACCCAAACATCTCCAAACATCTATTAATAATATGACAAATAGGAGATGCTATATTCTCAGCACTTTACCATCCAGATTATCTAGACCTGCTAACTTACTATCATAAGGAAGAGAGCAGAGTACCTGCTCCACAAATAGTTGCAAGGAGTTGCAGTCATTGGTGTGGAATAGCCTTATATTTAGAGACAGACAGACAGACAGACAGACAGACAGACTACATTTTCTGGGCCTAAAACAATAACAGAATGTATTTAATAAAATACATATTTAGGGCTTATTTTTCACAAATGACTATAGCCACTTAAACCCTCTAATCGTGGTGAAACAGAACTGAGTTGCAACTGTTGGACTGATTTTTCCATCTACACCAAATCTCTTTGCCAAAAATAGGAGATCTAAAAGCTCACAACACGTTGCACCATTCAAGTGGTTAGGAAACAATATAAAATATAACTTTTTATAAAATGTATCAGGCCAAACCGACAAGAAATTTGTTCAGACCTGTACACAAGATTGATCAAATTTGACAAAAGTCATCAGTTTGCCACTTCTGGACATCACCCAGAAGAGAGCTGTAAATAAATGTAAATAGGCTACTGATTGATATATATTCAACATATGGCCCAACTCAAGGAAAGTAATATTAAATATTGTCTTACTAGTGGTGAGAAATAGCTACATACATTGTTTTTAAAGCCAGTTACATGTAAAACACACGAAACAATCATTTAACAATTACCTGGGGTGTCTGATCTGACAGCACCATTATTATTGTTCTTTGTCGGTTTTGCTGGTACAGGTCGTTCAAAAAACTGAAGAAAAGTCTAGTGATGCGAGATTAGCAGTTTAAACTGCTTGGCTTTCACTTGTTCCTCAGTATTTTATATTAGCCTATCACCATTAGTGCAAACTGCCGTTATTTGTTATATTTATAAATATTTCAAAAAAATATTTGCATTATCACCATTATGGAAACTACATTATTTCGCTATAATAGTGTTTCTAAACATATTAGCATCCTAAAATAACGTTTTCAAACAACATGACAAATAAATTAAATACATTTAATGGTTTAAATATGGTCTAAATCTAAACATTGATATATAGTTTTGATTTAAACGTCTAGATCAAGGCTAAATCTAAACTATACTGTATATTGATCAATAGTGATACTAGTGAGATATAATCATTTCTAAACCTTATGTTGGCACCCTAATATAAAGATTTTCAAACAACATGAATAAAACATTTAATACATTTAATGGTTTAAATATGGTATAAATCTAAACGTTGATATATAGTTTTGATATAAACGTCTAGATCAAGGCTAAATCTAAACTATACTGTATATTGATCAATGGCTATTCAAAATATTTTTGTCCAATATTTGGAGATCAGTTATGCAACTTATAGTTGTTTTTTTAATCAATATTTATGGAATAATTGTTTAAATTCAATCGGCTAGATTTGGTCTAGATTATAGACCAAATCTAGACCATCTAATTTAGGTCTACAAAAAAAACGGACGTCTAAAAAACGACTATGGCTCACTGGGCTCCGGTGGGTGCTGGGTTTTTTTTTGTTGAAAAAAAGGATGGCTCATTAAGACCTTGCATTGATTATCGTGGTCTGAACAATATCACTGTTAAAAACAAATATCCTCTGCCCTTAATCAGTTCTGCTTTTTCACACCTTGATGGAGCTACCGTTTTCACCAAACTAGATTTGCGTAACGCTTACCACCTTGTGCGCATCTGAGAAGGTGATGAATGGAAGACAGCTTTTAATACTCCTCTCGGCCACTTTGAATATTTGGTAATGCCATTTGGATTGACTAATGCACCTGCTGTGTTTCAGGCCTTGGTTAATGATGTGCTCAGAGACATGTTGAATCGATTTGTTTTTGTTTATTTGGATGACATTTTGATCTTTTCTAAGGACCAAGCCGAGCATGAGCTGCATGTTTCCCAGGTTCTCCAACGTCTCCTGGAGAACAGACTGTTTATTAAGGCTGAAAAGTGTGAATTTCATGCTTCCTCTGTGTCATTCCCTAGGCTATGTAATTGCTCCAGGTCAAATGCAGATGGATTCTGCCAAGGTGTCTGCTGTTGCGGGGTGGCCAGCACCCACTAGCCGCAAACAGCTTTGCCAATTTATATAGATTGTTCATTAGGAATTACAGCACTATTGCAGCCCCACTTACAGCTCTCACGTCCACCTCCATCCCCTTCCATTGGAGTTCTACAGCAGAAGCAGCTTTTGTTGATCTTAAGGACCGTTTTGTTTCTGCCCCTGTCCTTATCCATCCAGATCGAGACCTACAGTTCATTGTGGAAGTGGACGGCTCTGACACTGGGTTGGGGGAGCGTTGAGACAGAACCATGTGCTTTTCTCTCACGCATCCATGTGCTTTTCTCTCACGCAAGCTTGATTCTGCAGAAAGAAATTATGATGTCGGCAACAGGGAGCTTTTGGCAGTCCATCATTAACCCTTGTGCTGTTCTTCTGAAGCTCCCGGCTTCTCTCCGTGTACATCCTACCTTCCATGTTTCCCAGATCAAACCAGTGTCCACCAGCCCACTGGTCCCTCCAACGCCTGCCTCACCACCACCGAGGTTGATTGACAACTACCCGGCTTACACGGTTCAAAGACTGCTGGACGTGGGCCGCCGTGGTCGAGGGTTCCAATATCTAGTGGATTGGGAGGGTTATGGCCAGGAAGAGCGTTCTTGGGTCCCTCGAAGACTGAACTTGGATCCTTCCCTCATTCGCCAGTTTCATGATGACCATCCGGACCGGCCCAGACGTGCGCCAGGTGGCGCCCGTAGAGGGAGGGGTACTGTCACGACTGCCACACCCACTCTACCTTTCTCCCCCTCTTTCTAGTTCTCTCATCTGATTATAGGAGTGGAGACAGGGGTGCAAGACAGGAGGCGGAGACGACCAATCAGGAAGTCTATAAAGCCAGGCTCAATAGTTGCTAATAGTTGTAGTAAAATTTGTAGCACATTGGCGTAGAGTAGACACTATGGCACATTACGAGTCCATTAGTTAACATTTAGCGCTAGACATTTGGGTTTCTTGTAAAAATTATTGACCAGTTATTTTGTATGTCCGCTACAATGTCGACATCCAGTAGATAATCTACCCTCACCTGATACCCTCACATGCTTTTATCTATGTTGAGAATGAATGACTGGCAGCATTACACTGTTTCCATATCTACGACACCTTGATCCTGTTCTATGAAATTGCTTGTTTATCTCTGTTGTGAAATGAGTATGACAGTCTGTCTCCAGATAAACTATTATGTATTGGACTAGATGTCCTGGGGTCCTAAACAAAGCAAATACAAAAAACCCTACAAACTAAAAATACAAATTAAAATAAAACTAGAAAAAGTGCTCCTCGGAGCACAGGTCTCCGCCAGGTCAGGTAGGTTATTGTGGGCCAGCAATGTTCGGAATTCACCAAACAGGATGGAATATGAAAAATCGGATGGAACCATCTTGATCACTTGACTATTAAGATGGCTGCCAATTAACATCGAATTACTTCAAATTACACCTAACTTCTATTAGGCCTGGACAGTCAGTCATTTCAAGTTGTTGTGAAAGTTTAGTTTTCCCTTCTAATTTGAAGATAAGGGTCTATAGAACCATTTTAGTTTAGTGTCAAGAAACCATATTGAAATGTTTTTTTTTCTACCCATTTTCCAAAATAGAAACAATCGAAATTAGTCTACATGCAGGTCAGATTTCCCAAAATCTTAACCCTGAAGGCAAATTGTGTTAATTTATGGCATACATGGTTTTAGGGGTAATAAGGGGTGCAGGATCCAAATATGCTGTATGCCCAGCTCAGAAATGGCTGATAATGCCTCAAAATGGACCATTTAAAGATGGCAGCCACCACTATGCTGAAATATATTTAAAACAACATATACTTTTGACTAAACCAGGTATAAACTGGATTGCATTTTGCTTTATTGGGTTTTCATATGGGTAATACAATGGCATATTCTGATTAGAGATCAAATGTGAGGGAAGTGCTTATATTGGGTAAATTCACATTTATTGGTGAATAGGTTTTCCAACCAACATTATCCCATGACTTTATGACATATCTGCTGTACAATAAGTAATTACAATATATGAATTTGAAAAGCTGGAGGGTGTGAAGCTTGGTGCAAAGCTATCAGAACCCACTGTCTGGATGAGTGTAACAGGGCTATGGAGCCCCTCAGGTGGGTAGAGGGGGGTATGGAGTGGGTGGTGGGTTTGGAGATAAAAGGAAGTCTGGTTTATGAGTTTAGTGAGCCTAGTATGCCCGTCAGATGGGTAAAGGGGAGTATGGGGGTCACTGGATAGATCCCTGGGCACTTGGAGCATGGAAGATCAAATGAGGTACCAAGAAAGCACTGCATCGGCTGATTCCCTTTTCTCTCATAACAGTTGCCAAAGAAATAATGCTGTAGAGTGGGGCACTTGTGAGCCCAAGAGGAGTGCTCATAGCCGGTTAGAGAGAGTGTTGATATGTGAGTCGGTTGCTGGTGATGGTGGTTCTAAGATGTGAGTCGGTTGCTGGTGATGGTGGTTCTATGATATGTGAGTCGGTTGCTGGTGATGGTCTAAGAACTCCATGTGGTGCATGGCTATGCGTAAGGCCGACAGGGGTGACCCTATGTCAGTCTGGATCACTGGATACGCTCATCCCAAGTGGACCTCCATGCGGATCTGCTGGCTCCTCCTGTGCCCAAGATAGGTGCTCGTGGGCAGACATAGGTAGCGATGCAGGTCATTCCCCAGTGGTGTCAGGCAGACAGGGATATCCCTATGTCTGACTGGCTCACAGGAGAGTCTGGTTGTTTCTAAGTAATATTACCAGGGGTCATCAGTGACTTATCATTATGGCATGGGCTGTAACAGGTGAATACAGCAATGCTTGTCTGTCCGATAGCAGCAGGGAGATGGCCCCTTGTGGACCTGGAGGTTGGTTACAGTATGATTATATGGAGGAGAATGGAGCACAGGGCATCATGTACTGTTCACCTTTCCCCTATAGCTGTTAAAAAGCTCCAGATAAAAAGCAACAAGCAAAGGTAAACTATCCCTGCTACACTCCGCCTCTACCCGTGCCTAGACACCCAGTAGACATTGTATGTTCTGACAGTCCTGCACTGATCGCCACACCCTCTCCAGGCCCATAAGGGGCCATGCCTCTTCACGGTATCCCCACTGATGAGCCCATCTAACCTATACCCTTAATGGCCCTGCTCAGCCCTCGAATCTGGAGCTTATCAAAACTTTTCAGGGGAGAAGGGGGACAACCCAGGACTCCCTGGACTTCCAGCTATCACAGGTTCCCTTAGGCCTAATTTGTTCCAAATTGTTTGTAATATCCCCCATAAATGACAATTTCCCCAATATGAGTTTTAAACACTTTCCAGAAATGTTCTGTAGACACTTACCTTCAATTTAGTAGTGAAAACGAAACTTTCACATCAATTAAAACAACAAATTACCCATACTCGGTCCCCTACTATATCTATTTTTGTTGATATGCGCCAATACTGGAAAATGAAATTGATTCTATGGGTCATATGCTTGAAGTACCAAATGCTACTCCTGATCCTGTATCCATACATATCTCATATGTTCAGATCGGATAATCCAATCAAAAGTTACAGTAACAGTATAGTAAGTACAGTACAGTATAGTAACAGTTAACATATTTTGCTAGGGCTGGTGGGGGGTTGGCAACTGCCGCCGCCCCTTAGAGGCCAAATTTTTATCTGGGTGCATAAATCTTCCACCAGAATTGTTCTATAGACCCCTACCTTCAAATTAGTAGTGAAAACGAAACTTTCACATGCATTGTAAATGAGAATGTGAAATTACATTGACACGGAACCCCACTAAGACTTATTTCTGGCTACGTTTGCCCACTGCCAGCAATTTTCGTTTGTTTTTACTTCAACTGGTCAGAGTAAATGTATATTCGCTTGTCCGATCGTTTGTAAACACAAACGGTATCTGTGTGCGTCACCCAGAGAAAAAACATTACAACCGCGATGGCCCCTTCTCTTGTAGAAGCATGTGAATATACCAGCTCTTGCCAAAAATGCACGCTTTTCTTACCTTTTCAACTGGGCACAGAAAATGTATCCAATATGATCGATCATCCGGCTGTTTGTAAACACACCCTGTATCAGTGTGCGTCACCCAGAGAAAAAAAACAATCCAACCACGACCGCCCCTTCTCTTGCAACAGCACGTTGAAAATAGCCTGTCTCGCGAAATGCAGGGCTAAAAAAGTCAACTCAAGATAGAGCCGTTTTCATGAAAAAGCTAAACAGGAAGTGGACGGAGGCGGAAATCTTCGGATGACGTTATTTCCGGATCCGGGTGAGTAGAAAGTGAAAGTGATCACTCGGGTGATAGAGAACAGCACGATCTTTTATAAAACGATTAAAAAACAAAAAGTCGTCAAAGTCGTCTGTGGCAGTGTGGGCCTTTGGAAAAAAAGTTAGTGAAGTAGTCCATGGCAGTGAATGAGTTCAAATGGATGGTGTTTACCCAAATTTTGTTTCTAAAAATGTTAAAAGCAACTTTTGTAACAATGCTCGTATTTATTACTTATTTGACACATACAGTAACTAAGTAACTGATTACTTGAATTGCAAAACCAAAACTTTGTAACTTAACACAAAAAAGTAATCAGAGTTTTACATTACCCCCAACACTGGTAGAAACAAATATCAGTACATACATGAGAATAATGTTGACAAAGTCAATAAAAATACATTTATATTGCTTTTATTGTAGGAAGTGTAACATAGCAGGTGATTATCTAATGCATATATGGCATATGACAAAATGAATACATGTAATAAAGAATTAAAACAAATTTCCATCTTTATTATAGTAAAAAGACATATTGCTATCATTTGGAGGGAACCCGAGCAGACATAGCATTTTATTATTATCTCCTATCAGCTGACATTGTCTCTAAAGTGCTATAATATAGTTTTGAGAGATTGCAGCCAATATCTTCAAGGGATGTTGTGGCATCCTGATGAGGAATCCCATACTTCTCTATGCCCCAGGGGTTGTCTGCCCTAACATTCTAGGTTGGTCCAATTATTTCAATACATGTCAACTCTGGCTCCACCAATAACACCATACTGAGTACATTTCCATACATCCTAATCTGGTTCCACCAATATTACAGATTACATACAAAAACATGCACGCAAATTAGGTGTTAATAATATAAATCTCATTTGGGTATAAGATCTCACACAAACATTGTAATACTGACTGAACCTTCCTGGGGCACAAGAAGAATCTGGTCATTCTTAAAATGGATGGTGTTTACCCGGCGTTTTCCTCTATAAGAATAATTTTGGAATAAGGGTTGTAAATGCAGTTATTAAAAGCTTAATAATTTCCATATAATTGGAATTCCTCTTCTCTTCCTCCAACTCTCTCTGTCTCTCGAGAGCCTTCTCCTGTTCTTCCAACCGAAGTGACTCCCGCTCATCAGCTCTTTCCTTTTGTGTCTTAATCTCCTGAAATAACACATTATCAGACATATTATAAACAGCACAGCCTACACATCACAGAGTCCACATGATATAAAAACACATTCTACTCTTGACACACAGTATTCATTTCCGATCAAGTCTATGCACATCCTCTCTAGGCCTATATCTTGGTGTTCGAACCCGAACTGCAAAGTGCAGTGATTCAGTTTAAAAAAGGCCTGTGACTATTATTTAATGTTCTGTACAAAAAAGGTTTTTGAATGACTTTTGAAATGAAATGAAATGAAATTAAACCTGAAGAAGATCCAAAAGAATTGAAACTTTAATAACAACAGTCACCATTCACATAATCACTTACAGCCATCAGCTTCTCATGCTCTGCTTTGGCTTGTTTCTGCTCTCTTTCCTTCATCTCCTTGAGCTGTTTCTTATTCTCCTCTAGGGTTTTCTGCTGATCAGCTATCTGCCTCTCCAGTACCATCTGATGCTCCGCCCTGGCCCGTCTCTCTCTCTCTCTCTCCTCCGATTTCGCTTTCTCCTCTGTAGGAAACCAATAAGACAGAACCATTCAAAAGAAAACACTGTTACCATCACACAAAGTCTTAATTACTGAAAGCTAACAGGAGTGTATCTTTATGTCCCATCAGCCCTATGTTCCCGCAACCATAACCCTAACCACACCCCTAACCCCAACCAGAAACCGAACCCTAAACCCTAGAGCTGATGTGGGCGATTCATTTAATTCAGATTTTGGTTTCAATCACGGTAATTCATAATCTGTGAAATACAAAAATAGATTTTAGGTGCATCATGTTTATAAATATTGCTTTTGTTTTACTGGACTTTATCATGTTGAATATTAAACCAATAACTCCTATTTAACTCCCCAACACTAGAGAGAGCGCAGTCACAATCCACATGCCAATACTTATATCCATACAGTATTTCCCTTACTCACACACCAACCACCATACATTAGCCATTCCATTTACAGCATGTTCTCCAACCTCTCTGGACAAGACAGTGATATCTCGTTAGAAAGTCTACGTCAAAAATAGCCTGGCTGAAGGAATACGTCTGAACCTGGTCGAACAATGGTGTGGAACCACTTTAAAGTCCTGGTGAAATGGGTTTTTAGGTCATTTTATTTTGAAGTTTCAGTCTGAAACGGTAGCCTGTATGTTTCTGAACCAATCACAAGGTCCCAACCCCTTGGGCTATGGGAAGGCATTAGCCAGAGAATGCTATGTTTGTAGCATGCAATCATAGACATATAAAGGTAGACGCCTCTTCCGGCTCTCAGAAGTCTGTATTTCAGGCGTCATTTTGGAGAAGGCAACTGAGTTAAAAGAGAGGACATGGAGTGGATACTTTGTAGAGCTGGGTATCAGTGATGGACCTTGACAAGTTCCATGGCTAAGCTCAGAGCATCTAGAGGACAGAGCACCCCCACACACACACTTCAAAAATACTATCTGCGCCCCTGCTTTTAAATACCTTATTTGGGTATTTGTAAAGCACAATTCACAAGGAAATGTTCTATAGAAATAGAGCTTAATTGATTTACTGACTGACTCTGTAATATAGTTTACCTTCATCTCTCCGCTGTGCCTCTGAGAGGTTTTTATCCTCTGCTCGTAAGGTGTTGCCAGTTACCGCCTTCTTATCCAGGTATGCCTTCAGCACCTCCTCAGCCTGGTCTCGCACACGCACGCACACGCACACGCACACGCACACACACACACACACACACACACACACACACACAGTATAGGCCCATATGAAAACCTGTTACTACTCATCAGTATAGATGGTTTAATTTAACATTCTCTGACTCAGATCTGAAGTAGGCAGGAATCTAACTGACCTTGACTCCTCTGCCTTCTGCACGGATGTATTTATCAGTCATCATCTGGAGGTCCTGGCAGAACGTCTTGTAACCTCCAGGGACTTTGTAGAGACCAGCTACCAGGTTGGCCTCCAGAGGTTCAAAGACTTGTTTGATGATTAGTTCACATGCCTTCCTGGATTCGTTGACGTTTTTCTCACGGATCTGATCATATTCCCCCTGAAGTACACTCTAAAAACATAGTGGTGAAAATTAATGTATTTATATTCCCAAAGGGGTTAATCTGTAGTGTGCTCCAAAAGTGTATTGCTCAGTCTATCTAAGTTATTGTCCTTTACTCATCCAGTAGATGATTATTGAGGGGCTATTACTGAATTGTAAAAATGGCATTACAGATTCTATATTTAATGCAGTTAGCTCATTAATGATTATGATTTGGCCAGGTGTGTAACGCATGTGGGAGCTGGGAGGGCCTCCCACAGTGAAAGACAAGAGACAGAAAGCAGCAGTTAAACAACTCAAGAGAAAAAGTTTTAAGCAAGGGACTCAAAAGGACAATAATTTGACTAAGCTTTAGAGGTGTTTTAAAAGTGTTGCATAAGGTGATGGAAACACATAATATGAAAACAATGGATGTTAATTTCCAACACATACCAGAAGCTTCATCTGATATTGGCCATCATCATCTTTGAAGGAACGTTTTATGAAAAGTGACAGGGCCTCTCTCTGACTGGATGCATGGATTGCAGACAGCTCCTCCAGGGTGTTGGTGGGGAAGCGTACTGACGTCATCCTCTGTACATAGAGGACCCGGGCCTGCTCAACAGCTTTGGCATTCTCAATCTCAGCCAGTACCTTCACAGCATTTTCCAGACAGGGAACCTCTCCACTACGGATGGCTTTCACGTATGTCTCTGCCAGGTGACCAAGCACTGTGGAAGGAAGACTGATTCAGCAAGTGTTCTAGTCATGATAGTTCAGAGACTGATTTCCAGTTTATGCTGGAACAGACAAAAGTCAGATGTTGCTAATTCCAATGTCACCTACAACAACAAGGGGAGGCTGGGAGGTATACCGGATGTTATACTGTCATGAATCCTTACAAATCCTTTTTTTTACTATGCCATCGTCAGTGATACAAATAATTAAATTATGCATTTTTTTTTTCTTTCAAATATGTGACTCTGGCTGGAGAAAAGAAAGCAAGAGCAAAATAAGTTTTTTTTTTCTTCTCATATTAACACAGTTCGAATGTTGAAGAAGGTTTGTATTCCAAAAGATAATTGTTTTAGAATCATTAAGTGGTTTAAATTACAATTTTCAATTCAATTCAAAGGGCTTTATTGGCATGAGAAAACATACGTTTACATTGCCAAAGCAGAAAGCATAATACAACAATACAGCAATACAATCAAAACAAAAAATATGTAAATATGTAAATTACATTACAAAAACAGCTGTGTTTGTGTGTGTTTCTGTCGGTCTGGTGTGGGCGGAGAGTGATTTTAACGTGCAGGGACAACATTTGCATGAGTGGTTTTGGTTGGTCGTAGGCTCCATTGTTCTCCGTTACACGCCTAATCCCCGCCCATCAGTATGCCTGTCTGTGGTGGTGTAAAGTAATTAAGTACATTTACTCAAGTACTGCACTTAAAGGGATACTTCACTTTAGGGCCGGGGACACATTTAAAAAAAATATTAAAAATAAATGAAAAAAGTTATGGAAAATTCATGGCCCCCTCACGCATTAGAGTGTCCTACTAATGCGTGAGGGGGCCATGAATTTTCCATAACTTTTTTCATTTATTTTTAATATTTTTTTTAAATGTGTCCCCGGCCCGAGAGTGAAGTATCCCTTTAAGTACAATTTTGAGGTATTTTTTACTTTACTGGAGTAATATCCAGCTGGGTGAATATCCAACCTGAAACCAACTCCACCACGGTGGGAAGCGGCCAGTATTGCGTTAGTCTTTTCCAGGACTTCAGAATCAGAATCTAGCTGTATAAAAATATAACATTGTAGCGAACACAGCAGCTAGGTGAGGGCGGCCCCAGCTAAACAACAGGCCGCTCGACGTTTGTTTGTATGGAAGTATTTCACTGAAGATGTGGACAAAAAGACGGTAACGAGTAGCCTAGCCTTGTTGACTAGCCATGGATCACACGACGCTCGTCCGTCGTAAGGGTCACAACTAAACTTCTACTTGGTGTTTGCATTTCTCCAATTACAACCCGTACATCTACATAAACGTTCATATTTCAAATATAAAGTGCTGATCCCATGGCCACGGATGTTACAATTATGTACTGGTCCGCATAAGTACCCTTGTCTTCCGTATTGTTCAATGAAAAGCATTTTAATCCGATTGGTGGCCATTGTCTCCGAATGTTCTCCATTTGCTTTCAACTACGCGACCGTATCGGTTGGGAGGTGAATTGCACTCTGATACATTATAACTCTATGAGAAAATGGCCGCCGATTGGATTAAAATGCTTTTTATTGAACAATGCTGAAGATACAGGTACTTATACCTGCCCGAAGTGAATTGTAACATCCATGGCCACGGGCTAAGCAATTTATATTTCAAATCTGAACGTTTATGTAGATGTACAGGCTGTAAATGTAGAAAGTGCAAACACCAGGTTGAAGTTTCATAGGGCTAGATATTGCAACCGAGCTGGTGCGAAATACCGTGACAGTGTGACAGACACCCCAGACAGTGTTGCCAGGTCTGATTATTATAGGCGACTTTGGGCTTGTTTTCCTTTAAAGTCGCTTATAAATATTCAGTTGCTGGTTGCTTTTGTTTTGGCCTGTTTCTGAAGTGTAGCTGCTTATTTGGGCTTGCTTTCAAGATTCTGATTTAATAGGGCTCAAGTGGTGAAACTGGTCGTTTCTTTTTGGCTTGTTTTCAAAGACCTTGTCGCTTGTTTCTCTCACAGAATCTGGCAACACTGGCCCCGGAGCGTCTTTATTATCACTAGTAGTGAAAGCCCTAGACCACACTGGTCTGTAGGCTATTCTGTTTTCTAAGCATGGCCGAATTTCCGAAAATTATGTGTTGTAAAAGTGGGCAACATTTTAATTGTGTTGCATCAACTTTCTGCTAATTCTTTAGAAGGGATTTTCTCAGTTTGGACTATTATAGTTTAACAAGATTCAAATGAGCAGTTCTTCAAATATTTTCCTATTTCAATGAATGACACTTCATTTGAAAGCTTATATTCTGTACTTTAATAATCTGTAAAAAAAAAAAACATTATAAACATTATAGTGTGTTTTATCACATCTACTAAACCGAAACCAGCCAATCAGAATCAAGGATAGGGACTATCCATTTTAGAATGTGCAAAAACAGCAACAACATTAAAGCTGCAAGCAGCAGTGATCAGGCCCTCGCACCTCTGTGCACGTTAGGGCCAAATATTGAATATCAGAACAGGGAGCAGAGTCTATGGGCCGCGGGCATGTCTATGTATCTCCAATAAAGGAAAAGGACTCTCAACCGAATCAAGTGGCACGACTCACAAGTCTGCACAACAAACCGTTAAAAATGTAAGAGGGGGCGGAGCTAAGTAACACCAATGAAGGACAAGGACTTTAAACCGAGTCCAATTAGGCGACTCACAGGTGGCTACGACAAACTGTTCAAAAGTTATGGCAAAATATAGGAATTTACAAATATCGCCCAATCACAAAAGGGGGTGCAGCCTCGTTACACCAATGAAAGACAAGAACTCTGATCTGAGTCCAATGACATCACCCACAAGTCTGTAAGGCAATCAGCTCAAAATTTCCATCGAAAAAAAGGAAAAACTTGACCTTTGGCAGTGAAACATGGAAGTTTGACCCTTCGCCACAGTCACGCCGTTTTACGAAAACTCACGCTTTTGATATATTTTTATCGTTAAGGCCTTTTGTCTGCGCTGAGCGAGTTTGAGGCGGATCTGACCATCTTCCTAGGAGGAGTTTGTTAAAGTACGACCCGTGAAAATGGCATAAAATAGACTGAAACACCTTATTTAAATCTCACTTACATCTGCCAGTGACCTTTATGCCATCACTGATAGTCTTGGTCTCAGACTTAGTGTAGATGTGTTCAGTGAACTTTTCGACCTGTTCAACAAAGTCTGGATCCAGGTCAGCATCAGCCAGTTCCTCCATTCGTTTCATTGTCTTAGCGTTGGCTGGTCTCTCAAACACAAAACATGCACGATGCAAGAAGAATTTACGAAGGCAGGCACGGGGTTCGTTGTACTGCTGATTCTCTGTACCTTTGACAAAATTAAACACATACAGAACACAATACCTTTTAGTGTAAATGTGCAAGAGCATCTAATACCTAGTTTAAATTATTGAAATCTCAACTATATTCAAATAATTTGTCAGCAGTTCATGAAACCTTGTTTGTCCTTGAGACCGTTTTCCAGGTACTCGTTTGCTGTTATGGGTTTGCCGTCCAGCTCCAGATCGAGTGAAAAATCTCGCACAGCCCACACAAAGGAGGGAAGGAAACGTACATACGTACGATCATCATCCTCATCCTTATTGGACTTCATTTTGATATGCTTTGTCAGTTCTGTCACATAGCTGTAAGGGATGGTGTTGAGGATGATAAAAGAACCTCACACAACACTTGGTCTTTAAACTTAAAATCTGCTAAATGTAGTTTTAATCTGTAAAGACAGAATTACCTATGTGAGATTACTTATTTAGTATTAAATACTATATAAATGTTTGTTAAGAGGAAAATTGTCCCTAAAACATTGTTTGGCGCTAGAGAGCATCTTCTTGCTGTGGCACTCCTACCACCTCATTACATTCACAATACCAAGATAAATGCTCTATAAGCACAAGGGTGTTCAAAAAGTGTATCTGCATTTTTATGGACATTGGAGAGAAGTTTTAAGCATTTGCAAAGGGCTTTCCCAAAACCTACTTCAGCTTGTCCAAGTACTTGGACTGGATAAGACTATTCTAAAGATAATAAATTAACACGTGAAAACTTGCCAAATATAGGACTCAATAATCACAGATTTAATATGAGTAAATGAGGGAATAACTAGAAAAAGTGCTCCACGGAGCACAGGTCTCCGCCAGGTCAGGTAGGTTATTGTGGGCCAGCAATGTTTGGAATTTGCCAATCAGGATGGAATATGAGAAATAGGACAGGTTATTCTTGATGAAATTACTATGGAGATAATGTGTACCGATTTTTTTTGCATGATGTTTGGACATAATCTGTAGGAGTAATATAAAAAAATGTGTTTTGAAAAATAATTACCCCCAAGTGGCGCTATAACAGCACAATGTGTAAAGGGTGGCATGTCTTCCTCGTCCTAGTGGGAATATGCGGGTAAAATTTCACAGCAATCGCACGCTGCGATTATGATTTGAGGCATTTTGTTCAAAACTGACCAATCCTGCAAACTTTGGAAGCCAATGTTAGCCAAACAGGATAGAATATGAAAAATCAAACAGATCTGTCTTGATCACATGAGTCATGACTATAGAGATACTGTGTATCGATTTGCGTGACGTTTGGACCAGGGGCGTAGCCACGGTTGGGCATAGGTAGGCCTGGGCCCACCCATTTGTTTTTTCTGCCCACCCCAAAAAAAACAAAAATCAGCCATTTTGATAACAGTGTATATATACAGTAGGTAACCGAAATCCGCCACAAACCCACGAAAAAGTATCAAAAACTGCTAATAACCGAAAAATTCCGTGCGCGCGTGCGTGCCCACCCGCGACTCCCTAGGCCCAGCCAGCCAGGCTAGCGTTCTGGCTACGCCACTGGTTTGGACAAAATCTGTAGGAGCAATAAAACATTTTTTGTTGGAAAAATGGACCCGCTGGTGGCGCTATAACAGGCCGAAAATTTGGGGCAGAAGTTCTGCTCTGACATCCAAGGAGTGTGCGTGCTCAGTTTTGCTTTGGTCGGTCCAACGGTGCCGGAGATTAGCCGTTCACAGACACACATGTCGGACAGACAAACAGGGTGCAAATAGTCTCAGCCACGACTTCGGCCTGGCGGAGACAATGAGTGAATGATTTGAAGGATACTGAAGGTTCTCCAGGGCTTTATTATCAATGGTGCCCATGCTGTTGTAGACCATGGTGCTGCTGAGCAGAACTGCCATGGAAAAGATCCAGTTGTCATCCGTCGTATCTCCCTGAAACCAGAATACATTTTTGGATGTGTTGTTTACATTACTCTGATCACATGTAGTTCATAGTTTGCCACCATTTGTTACAATATGTTAAAATGTGTTTAACAGACAGCCAAAAGTGTGCTCCTCTGAGCACAAATCTCCGCCAGGCTTGGTTTCTTGCCCAGGAGTGCAGCCGTTGAGGAAGCTGCAGGGCGCTTAATTTCTATAAGCTCTGCATTGTTTATAGGCCCCTACCGTATACTTTGGAAGCCGATTATAGTAAATCGGAATGGAATCTGAAATCTTGATCACATGACAGAGAGAATGTTTACTAATTAGTGTGAGTTTTGGACACAATCAAGAGGTCTGCTATTTAATGTGAATGTTATGTTATTAGTGCACTTGAAATTTCAAACACCTATAAAGTTGTTTCCTATGAAGTTTTTTGTTGTTGTTCATTTGTATTCATATGCTGTCCTAGAACAATTCTGGCTTGGTTGCCCAAAGTTGCCATATTTGGGAAACTCTTGTAATTTGCATAATCCAAGATGACGACGGAACGCCATGGCTAAAATGTACCTTTTGACCTGCTTGTCCTAGAATAATACATATATTTTTTAGGGTTTATGTGTGTAGAATCCATTTCTGTTGTTATTATTATTAGGGCCCGAGCACTGCACAGTAGTGCGAAGCCCTATTGAAACTGCAATGATTATTATTATTATTCCGATTCTTCCCGATAATGAATCGCGTTTTTGAGGGGCAATACCTACTCCAAAAGTTACGCAACTTTGCAAACACATCACCAGTGGCGAAAAATTACGTATTTAAATAGTCTCAAAAGGGGGCGTGGCCTAATGGCTCAATAGCGCCCCCTACAAAAGTATGTGCTTCAATCCCAACAATACAGTTTCACCTACATGTATAAAAATCGGTATACACCTGTATCATGTCCCGACTTACGTCTCTTGGAGCCATGACCAAAACCAAACAGGAAGTCGGCCATTTTTAATTGATAGTGGCGTTTTTGTGCATTTCACGCGTTCTACTTTAACGAACTCCTCCTAGGCGGATTGTCGGATCCGCCTCAAATTCACTCAGAGTACACAAAAGATGTTAACGATTAAAAGTTATCAAAAGCTTGAGTTTATGTAAAACGGTCACGCCGTTTTACATAAACTCAAGCTTTTGATAACCGAGCTTTAATTTCTGAAGCCCCGCCCCCTCTGTCTTCCTATTGGCCGGCCTTTAAACAGCCATAACTCGAGTTTGCAGCATGCTACCGAGTCCAAAATGTATGGGTGAACTTTTGTTTTTTTTTCCTTTTTTTTTCCAGAAAATTATTTTTGTTTTTATTTTTTATTTTTCACCCACACACTCTCTGAGGGGTGTGGAGCTCAATGGTCCAACCCGGAAGTGGATCTGTTCACACCGGTTTTAAAAAGTGCCCAAAATGCTCCGAAACTTCGCACACCCCCTCTAAGTGGGGGTCTGTGAACAAATGCATCAGACCCAAAAGTGGATTTATTCACTTCCGGTTTTGAAAAGTGCCCAAAATGCTCCGAAATTTTGCCTAACCCCTTAAGTGGGGGTTTGCGAACAATTATATTATGTTCCATTTTTGCCTCAGACCACCGCAAGTGGGTGAAACAAGCACTTGAAACCATTTGAGCAATTGTTTCTATATAATGTATTATTAATTTTTTTAACAAAAATGTAGGTGCTAATTTTTTCCATACATTTTTCTGCTTTTCTACTTACCTTTTTTAGGTTTCGATTAATTAAGTAAATGCAGCCTAACACTTACAGCATGGTATTTTGGATTGAACTGTTTGAACATAATTAGTAATATTTTATAGCAGGGTCATCTTGCACGCATGCATTAATTGCCTACATTACCATTTGCGCATTGAGCGCATGCAGCGTGCGTAATGTTTTCTAAATAATCTGTTGTGTTTGAACACATTTCCTTCAGAATACCTACTGTACAGAAATGGGTACTTAGATTAATCATTTATAACGTGGCTCAGCTGAGCTGTTAAGGCAATACATTATAGGCTACTCACAGGATATACTGTAATAGATAGGCAGTGGATGCCGTCCCTGCGTCTGGTTAGGACAGCTTTTGGGGAAAGTTGATGAAGCATGTGGGAATCTTGTAGTCTCCTCATATATTCCATAAAAGTGGTAACGTTTTAACGTGTCCACCTTTAAGA
Organism: Gymnoscopelus braueri; assembly: GCF_963280865.1. Lineage (NCBI taxonomy): Eukaryota > Metazoa > Chordata > Actinopteri > Myctophiformes > Myctophidae > Gymnoscopelus > Gymnoscopelus braueri. The sequence goes on from NC_137605.1 coordinate 6,624,779, forward strand.
TTAATGTTGTGTTTCATCTGGATGCGACAGTTCAGTGTGGATAGATTTTGGTAAGTCTTTAGGTATCCCGTGTTTGTTGGATGTTTCATCTCCAAATGTGCGTGCATTGTTGTTAATTCATGGTTGGACATCATGCCAAATTTACTCACAAGTGCCCTCTCATTTGAAAGTGATTGTGACGTATTCTAACTTATGATACAACTTGTTTTGACTGTTCAGTCATGCTTCTACCATCTACGCAATATTGCAAAAATTAAATCAATGCTCACTTCTCAAGATCTGGAAAAAGTCATGCACGCTTTTGTTTCCTCCCGTCTTGACTATTGTAACGGACTCTATACCACCCTGAGCCGTTCATCATTATCCCGACTCCAACTAGTTCAGAATACGGCAGCCAGAATCCTTACTAACACAAACCGCAGAGCACACATAACTCCGGTGTTAGCCGCACTGCACTGGCTACCAGTTAGGTCCAGAATAGATTTCAAAATTATCCTAACCACTTATAAAGCATTACACGGGCTGGCCCCACCTTATATTTTGGACCTACTGCCTCCTAAGGACAATATGAGATCCCTCAGGTCCTCTGACAAAGGCCTTCTCAAAATACCTGCGTCCAATCGCAAAACAAAGGGTGACCGGGCTTTTGCAGTGGTTGCTCCCACACTGTGGAACGCCCTACCATTGGCCATAAATAATGCAGAGTCTGTTGAAGGTTTTAAGAGGATGTTAAAAACACATTTGTTCCGTAAGCATTTTTACCCATACAGTTCTACCTGACTTTCACGGACAAATTGCTTTGTTTTAATCCTTGTTGTTGTATTGTTTTATTATACTCTATTTATATACTTTTATACTCTGTTGTTAACTTGTTAATTTTGTTTAATTGTGTTCCACTGTACAGCACTTTGTAACCTTGTTTTGAAATGTGCTTTATAAATAAAATTTACTTACTTACTTACTTCAATACACAACTTAATAACCGTCCGGATCAGCCAGCGATCTCACATTTAGAATGCCGACAACATATCTCTAGTCTACGCGTACGCGACAACTTCCCAGTAACAACAACTTTCCTGATCCGTTCTCACCTTCACAATAAATTGTCTCCTGTGCAGCACATTTTACACAGGTTATTATTAACAGGAAATAGATGTAACTTAACCATAAAGTTAGAACTGTGTGAGAGACAGAGAGAGAGAGAGAGAGAGAGACAGAGAGAGACAGAGAGACAGAGAGAGAGAGAGAGAGAGAGAGAGAGAGAGAGAGAGAGAGAGAGAGAGAGATTTGCAGCGATATTATAATGAACTGCCTTGTCATTGTCAACCGGTCAGGTGTCCGGGGAGATTTATATTTTCCGGTCTTTGACATAAAATATCTGTCAAAACCGGCAATTACCGGTCTAACGCAACCTCATATATATATATATATATATATATATATATATATATATATATATTCTCCAACCCATAATCAGGAAAGTCCACCCACCACGTTCTCATGGATTCAGGTTTTCGCCACGACTGATTACAGTCATTTTTATGAGATTAATGAGTATTAGAATAATTTACAGAAACCCCCAGCTTCTGGCATCACATCCCCATTGCTTTCCTGTAATAACTTGATTATTTATAATTATTAAATGCAACATCATTTGAACATGAAACAAAATGGTGTCTCACCTTCTCTATATCTCCCAGTCCCTCTGTATCCAGCAGCACCAGAGTCTGGTCAGTCTTTCTGGGGTGAGGTACACACCACATCCAGATGCCCTTTGTCTTGGATTGGATGGTGGATCCCAGAGGGAATCCTTGAGGATGAAATATAGGACAATAACAAACCAAATTCCATTAAAACATATTTAAAAAAGACTGTCCATATTGATGCTGGGTCTTAATACTAGTCTGATGGCATAAATCAGACTTCTGATACCACACATGCAGACTTAAAAACTCAAAATTATGACAATATCTGTAAGTGTTGAAAGTATGCCTTTACTTAGTTTGCCTTTGCTTAGTTTTGAGCCACGCATGCAGGCACAGACATATCTATTCATCACCATCATCATTTATTTAAATGATGCATTAAATGTGAATAAATGAAATGATCAACTTATCATTCAATGATCTCATCTCATCATTGAATCATGAATTCAACAATGAATAAATGTATTGAAACTATAATTTTTAATGGTCCGGATTATGCAGACAGAAGTAAGAATAAATTACTATTATCAAATTGAAACATAATAAATAATAAATGTAACAACATACATAATATGAATTGTCAATGCAACTAAAAACAATCGAAATAAAATAAATTTAAACATAAAAAAACAAACAAACAAACAAAAAATTTAAAACGATGAGTTCAAATCTATAAAGTCTGCAATTAAATCTTACAATTGACTCAGTGGGATTAACATGGACAACATATACGTAATATTTTTGAAGCGTGTTGCAAACATGGGGTAGTAGCAAAAAGCAGATACCTAATTCAGTACAGATTTTTGCAACCATCAGGGTGAGCCATGTTCAGGAGCGGGTTTTTCTAAAATAGCTTTGTAAGTAACAAATGCTGATCTCTCCTTACTGCTAGACAAGGCATTCTTCTTTCTTTTTTTTTGGTTTGTATGAAATCATAATCCATAATTCCTGAGTAGGCATTATTTGCATGTTTATTCTGCAACACCCAGGACTCAAACTCACAACCATAGACACCAAGGGAAAGACATGAACTCCTTCAGCTACTTGCTGCTACTTGTAAGTGAGAACCTGCAGATGGCTTCACACTATGGGAGTTAAAGCTGAGATTGTATTGTTATAATTAGGCAACTGGATTTTACCACTATAGAGAAACGGTTAAATTGTCAAAATTACAATGTCCTGAGTCCTGACCCATGTTTATATTTAATATTTGTTTAAAATATAATGCATTAGTAATTATATGAACTAGGAGGTTCCATTTTGTGGACAGTGGAACACATACTGTATCATGAGATACATGTATCTTATAATGAAAATGCTCACCTTTGTTTGTTCCAGCCAGCTTGTTCATGAGGTAGGACTTTCCGGTGCGGTACATGCCCACTACTGACACCACAACCACTTTCTGCTCAATCTGCTGTAAAATCTTCTGGGCACTGGGAACCACACGCAGTCTCCCTTCACTGTCACTCTCTATCAGGCATACTGGTTCCTTCATTGCCATGATGGTCACTGCTAGTGGAGAAAATACAAAAAGGGACATGAGGATAATATGAACACTGCTACCTAAATGATTATAGTATTAATGCTTTATTTTAAAGGAGAACATCAAATATATTATTGCAAGTGTGGTTGCCACAACACAAGTCATGAGTTGTGGCCTTCAGGACCCAAGGAATTACAAAATACAAAAGTTGCTATAAATTGCTATAAAACACAAAAAAATAGAGAACACATTAGCAAAAGCAGACAGCCTTTTCTTGTTATCACATTTTTAATTTGGACAGGAAAAACAAATTATACGCTATTTCCCCTGACCAGATGTGTCCATGACATGCGTCCTACTAATGAACAACAAAATAAACTAGAAAATAAGTTTCTTAGAAATTTTAAGTGTGCCTGCAGCTTGCCAAGTCTTTGCAACCTTGTGTTCGAGAGGTAGGGTGAAATAAATGAATGTATTGTTTTAACCACTTTAACCACAGCCAAGATCGTACAAAGTCGAAACCTAGAGCTCATTCCCTAGCTCAGTTAAATGTTATGGACCCCTCATGAAACGTGCTCCTAACTGGTTTTTGGGTGGTCAATTTTGGCAGGGTAAAAAAAAGAACCACAAAAAAATTAAAATGTAAAAAAAGAACCGAACCCTAGAAAATGAAAACCCCAAAAATTGAGGCCAAAAAGGACCAATGAAAAAAAATACTCAAAATGTTTCAAGTGCTTGTTTCACCCACTTCCGGTGGTCTGAGGCAAAAACGGAGCCCGATGAATTTGTTCGCAGACCCCCACAATTGGGATTCAATGGGGGACTAAAAGGGGGCGTGGTTACGTAGTTTTGCGTATTACATCGCCGTGGTAACGCGTAACGGCAAGTAAAGTGTTGAAGATCCTTCTCTAACGTGCCAGATGTTCTAGACCTGTAAATACATTGTCCTTGCCTATTCTGTATCTGTACCTTCCTGTTTGTCTGTAATACACTCCAAGAAAATAAAGGACTACTTTATTTGAGAATGCTTTCTTCTAGCATGATTGGTTCACCACTGATTGTCTTCAGACTATGAATTTTCCTTCACCATCAGTAGCAGGAGCATCTTGGGAATGCAATGATGGTTCTGGTTGGGTTGTCACTGTAGCTGGGACAGGCTCAGCTTGAGTAGAAGGACCTAAACAGACATGAAAGGCAACAAAATAATAACCAGAAAACTGTTACCGAATAACACGATTGACCATAGACCCATCAAATCTACACGTTTGCAAAAAAGAAAAGAAATCCCCCTCTAAGGGACCATTCGATATTTACTGTATAAGTCAGGACCCTCCATCTTAATATTTTTCCTGAACCTTCCCCAATGATGCAAAAATAATGATAGATTGATTGATGCATCCCCCAAATATACTATTTAAAACAGATAAATATGCCCAATTGTTTGCTTCCTGCAAACAGAAACAGAAATTATTACGTAGACACCCAAAATAGTTTCCCTACAAAATACCACCAACCTACTCCAAATGGCCTGAAACGTGCTCTTAACTGGAAAGAACCAGAAAAAAATTAATTAAAAAATAAATAGAAAATGAACCAAACCCTAAAACAAAAACAAATCTAAACAAAAAATTTAAGCAGAAAGGAGCATCTAAAAAAAAAAGAAGAAAAAAAAGGGAAAATTACTCAAATGGTTTGAAGTGCTTGTTTCACCCACTTCCGGTGGTCTGAGGCTAAATGGAGCCGGATGTATTTATTTGCAGACCCCCACTTAGGGGGGGTAATTGTTCGCAGTGCAGCTCGCTAAGTCTGGACCCAAAATAGTGTCACTACAAAGTACCACCAATCGACTACAAATGGCCTGAAACGTGCTCCTAACTGTTTTTTGGTTGGTCGATTTTGGCGGGGTTAAAAATAAAGCTGAAAAAAATGAGTTAAAAAATGAATAAAAAATTAACCGAAACATACAAAATGAAAAATAAATATTTAATATCAAATAATAAGTATGGTGGAATACAATAAGTGTTTCGCCATTACATGGCAGGCACACTTAATAAAGACAGAGTAGGTGATTTTACATCGGAGTTGAAGATCCTTCTCTAAAGTGCCAGATGTTCTAGACCTGTAAATACATAGTCCTCGCCTATTCTGTATCTGTACCTTCCTGTTTGTCTATAATACACTCCAAGAAAATAAAGGACTACTTTATTTGAGAATGCTTTCTTCTAGCATGATTGGTTCACCACTGATTGTCTTCAGACAGACAGAAGGGAAAACATCATACGAGGCCATGCCTTTTGGCCTCGCGGAGAAAATAAACTGTAAACTATGAATTTTCCTTCACCATCAGTAGCAGGAGCATCTTGGGAATGCAATGATGGTTCTGGTTGGGTTGTCACTGTAGCTGGGACAGGCTCAGCTTGAGTAGAAGGACCTAAACAGACATGAAAGGCAACAAAATAATAACCAGAAAACTGTTACCGAATAACACGATTGACCATAGACCCATCAAATCTACACGTTTGCAAAAAAGAAAAGAAATCCCCCTCTAAGGGACCATTCGATATTTACTGTATAAGTCAGAACCCTCCATCTTAATATTTTTCCTGAACCTTCCCCAATGATGCAAAAATAATGATAGATTGATTGATGCATCCCCCAAATATACTATTTAAAACAGATAAATATGCCCAATTGTTTGCTTCCTGCAAACAGAAACAGAAATTATTACGTAGACACCCAAAATAGTTTCACTACAAAATACCACCAACCTACTCCAAATGGCCTGAAACGTGCTCTTAACTGGAAAAAGAACCAGGAAAAAATTAATAAAAAAAATAATACAAAATTATATGAGCCCTAAAACAAAACAAAATTTAAACAACAAAATTGAAGAAAAAAAGCAGCATCTAAAAATAAATAAATAAAAACTAAAAAAAAAAAGAAAAAAAATCTAAACAATTACTCAAAAGGTTTCAAGTGCTTATTTCACCTAGCCTGGTTCCAAACCATAGACCCCGCCCACTCTCTGAGTGGACTGCCTCTTGGTCTGGTGTTGAAATGTGGGCCAAGGATATCTTCAATACCGTCCAGTAACCGTCCAATGAGAGTCGGAGGTGGGGGTGGGTCTAACGACAAGCCAATCAGCGAATATCTGCTAAAACAAGCTGTGCGATGACGTCAGATGTAGGCGGATCTATGGATCTCTTGTGATTAGCTTAGGGAAATTCGAATCCCCTCCCCCTTATAATCGCCGTCACTGCAAGCTGAGCTCCACGCAGCTTCAGGCTGATAATCAGGCTATGTTTTACCCACTTCCGGTGGTCTGAGGCAAAAACGGAGCCGGATGTATTTGTTCGCAGACCGTGGGGTAGGCGAAGTTAATAAAGACAGAATAGGTGATTTTACATTGGAGTTGAAGATCCTTCTCTAAAGTGCCAGATGTTCTAGATCTGTAAATACATTGTCCTCGCCTATTCTGTATCTGTACCTTCCTGTCTGTCTGTAATACACTCCAAGAAAATATAGGACTACTTATTTGAGAATGCTTTCTTCTAGCATGATTGGTTCACCGCTGATTGTCTTCAGACAGGCAGAACGAGGCCATGCCTTTTGGTCTAGCGGAGAAAATAAACTATAAACTATGAATTTTCCTTCACCATCAGTAGCAGGAAAATCTTGGGAATGCAATGATGGTTCTGGTTGGGTTGTCACTGTAGCTGGGATAGGCTCAGCTTGAGTAGAAGGACCTAAACAGACATGAAAGGCAAAAAAATAATAACCAGAAAACCGTTACCAAATAACAAGGTTAACCACAGACCCATTAAATGATACAAAAATAAAATAGATTGATTGATGCATCCCCCGACATACTATTTAAAACAGATAAATATGCCCAATTGTTTGCTTTCTGCAAACAGAAACAGAAATGATTATTATTGCAACCTATGAAATACGAGACGGCTCCATAAAAATGTGCCAAAATCTTTCGAAGATAGCAGACCTACAAGCTCCGCATTATGAGCTTGTAGATCTGTGTTCCTTTATTCCTCACGTGCTGTTCCACAACCTTCCTTTCTTTTCTTGCTTCGTTATCGTCCCTTTCTTATATTTTTTAGCAATCAGGTATCCGGGGGCCCCAGGTGCACCGGTCCGTTGCTCCAATTTGTAACCAAACGTGGCACAAACACCGTTACGGGGTCTGCTGTGAGAATAATCACAACAAATACACTAAAAGGCTCTATGCACAGTGCTCAGCCATATTGGAAAGAAATGGGCCTTTTCCTTACTTCCTTCAAAGGCATTACCAATGATACTAATGAAGGCTCTGTTCCATTTAGTGTAGCACAGTGGTTCTCAAACTTTTTAATTTCAAGGACCCCCATAACTCTGAGTGTACAAATGGAACCAAATGGACCCATAAGGTGTGTGTGTGTGTGTGTGTGTGTGTGTGTGTGTGTGTGTGTGTGTGTGTGTGTGTGTGTGCGTGTGCGTGCGTGCATGCGTGCGTGCGTGTTTTCTAGGATAGTTTGTAAATTAATTAGTGGACTCATGCCCAATAGTCTGTAAGTTGGCCTTGCTGCTCACTGTGGGTTTCTTGCACAGCCCTAAAATGAGCATCATTTACTCATTCATCATAATGCATGTGTCTGTCTCTGTCCATGTCATCATGTGCATGTCTCCCTGTCATTCATTGCAGTTGTAGATGATGCCCAACTAGGTTGCACAAGACCCTGGCTAGATGGGACCACACCCCTATCTGGTGTGTATACACACTACCACAGGAGTATTGCAATATTTGCTTGTGCTCCGCCTAACTACAAACATCCTATTCTATTCTTTTCCATTCTATATTAATGTATCTATAACATTACGTACTCACCAAGGACTCGCTGGTTGTCAACTGGGACAAGGTAGACCACGACTACAGACATACCCACCCCAACCACTGCCAGCACCATGAACCAGGTGTAGAAGCTGCCTCTTCCAGAAGCAGACTCTGAAAAAGAGACAAGCAGAAAAAGGCATCTTGTTTCTTCAAAAGATAATCCTATTTGTGTTGCACAGCAAAACCCAATTCATCAAAGTTCCTTAAACTATGATAAGCTTTATGGATTTCAGCATTCAGCAGAAACACAGTCAAATCATTGTACAATTGTGGCATAATAAACATCCGAATAAACAACAGAAGCCAATGTACTGGTATTCCATTTACATCGCTTCAGAGTGATGCCTTTACATCATGTGTTCCTATGTTACAAATTAGAAATAGATATCTGTCTTTGAGGGTAGAGGCAAAAAAGGAGAAAGAAAGAGGGAATAGGTGATTTTACATTAGAGTTGAAGATCCTTATTTGTGTTACCTATCTCTAAAGTGCAAGATGTTCTATTCCTGTAAAAGGCTGTCCTTGCCTATTCTTGCTTTGACAAGTTTGAACAATATTGCAGGGGATTTTGGCAAAAAAAAGAATTGGGGCGCTACCCACACATTTTGCTGTGTTGCCCAACTTAGATGGCCAATAGGGACAGGCTGAAATTGCTTAAGCTATGTAGCCTAACTCTTCAGCTGATTGCCATACAGACTTGTATCGTGGACAAAGCTACAAGGGCCCGTTCATCGCTGCTTGCAGCTTTAATTAGGGCCCGAGCACTGCACTGTAGTGCGAAGCCCTATTGAAACTGCAATGATTATTATTATTGTTTTATCTATAATGAATCGCGTTTTTGAGGGGCAATATGTACTCCAAAAGTTACGCAACATTGCAGACACATTACCAGTGGTGAAAAATCGTCTCAAAATGGGGTGTGGTCTAATGGCGCCCTTACAAAATGTTGTGCTTCAAGCGCCACGATGCGGTTTCACCTACATCCATGTAAATTGATACACACCTGTATCATGTTCCGACTCTCTTGGAGCCATGACCTAAACCAAAGTTGTTCTTTAATGAACTCCTCCTAGGCGGATTGTCGGATCCGCCTCAAATTCTCTCAGCATATACAAAAGACCATAACGATGAATAGTTATCAAAAGCTTGAGTTTTCGTAAAATGACGTGACCGTGGCGAAACGTCAAACATCAACGCCAAACAGGAAGTGAATATAGCCGATCTACAATTCCTATTGGCTGGGCTTTAAACAGCCATAACTCAATTTCCCAGCATGGTAAACCTACAAAACTTTTTAGATGCACTTAGACGGCCAATAGGGACATGCTTTAATTGCTTAAGCCCCACCACCTCTTGGTTCCTATTGGCTGCGCTTTAAACAGCCATAACTCCAGTTCCCAGCATGGTAAACCTGCGAAACTTTCTAATTGCACTTAGACGGCCAATAGGGATAGGGGTAACGCTTCCTTTTACAGTACGGTAATTACCAGGTAATAATAAGTATTTACCAGGTAATTATATGGTAACTACCAGGTAAATTACTCATTAGTTACTAGATAATTACTAAGTATTTTCCTGACAACTACCAGGTAGTTACCAGGTAATAATAAGTATGTATTGTGTGATTACCAGGTAATTACATGGTATTTACCAGGTAAATTACTCATTTTCATGTCAAGGATCCCCAAATTAATATGTATAACTCCCCATCTGAATCTTCCAAATATTGCACATTTTATTTCAAGATAAAGATAAAATAGCAGATCTACAAGCTCACAAATAGCAGTAGGTGAAAGTGCTCATGTGGCCTAGTTGCTTCCTAGACCTGGTTGCTTATTTCTCTCACAAAACCTGGCAACACTGCTTCTGACGCACATCATGAAAGACAGAGAGAACAGAGCAGCTACTGTGTCAAGCCACACGCCAGTATTTTGTATAAGAATTACAGAAATTGATTAAGTCAAGCAAAAATCAGTTCCAGCAACTGTTTTAGGCATAAACAACTCGATGTTTTGATGTTTGAGGAGAAATACCAGCATGGTGAGAGGCTTGTTCATTGCTAATGCTAACGGTAGCTGCTAATGCTAGTAAACAAACAGGAAAATGTCATTGACTAATTTTGAAGTGTTCATGTGTACTGAATTAACTGAGTTGATTGTTTCGTTGCACAGCTGGTAGGCTATATGCTGAATGTTATTGGGAGTAGTGTTAAACACTTATCCTGTGTTTGTGCACACTGAGATGCACTTTGGTGTAAACTGTAAAAGCAAATTTTTACTGCATGTGACTTGCACTCACTACTGGAGGCTGCTATTGCTGTATACAGGCCAGATAGCACATGTTTTAGGTGTAGCTGAGTTATGCCATTTCTATGTGAAGAGATACTTATTTTTGTTAACATAATGTATTTGTATTAGTCCTGATTATTTTATTTTGATTATTTGTTTTGTTGTTTTTGATGAATGGGATTTTACTGTAACTGACGTTTATTTGTTTAATTGTAATTCCTTTATTGATGTGAGTAATGTGATAATTTTACAAGATGAAGCTGAGCTTTTATTTTATATTATGGTCCCCTATTCCATACCAGAAAGTGAATGTACATTTACATTTCTTGAAGATATATGTTTTGGCAGATGGGGAAAGAGCATTTTCTTGTGTTTTGGTCTAACTGAAATATGGTTATTGTAACTAAATGTGAAAGCTATTGAAATGTAATGTATTTGACAATGAAAGAGAATATTGTAACTATGAATTTTTTTTGATTGATATTGAGAAAAGAAAAGAGAAAAAGAAAAAAAGTTGCGAAGAAACTATACAGGTTGTGAATTAATACATTCTGCTGTGGAGGCTTGCTGGAGAAAGATGTCATCATCAGTGTCATTAATGTTATCCCTGTTTTAACCTGTTTTCCAGTAGCAATACTTATCTGCCTATGGGACCTGAGACCTGTAACAATAGCCGGGAAACAAACAAGGCTTCCTTTTTTATGGTACAGTTCCACCTTACTTTCTGGGTAACTTGCAAGGTTTTACTTGAGAATGTTTTGGAATGTAGGTGGTACAAGTTTGTAATTACTGGGTAAATACCAGGTTATTGGGTAAAACTCCACTAAATACTGGGTAAATACCTGGTAATTAATGGGGAAATATCTGAGTTGTTGCCAGGTAACACAGTCAAAACTACCGTTCCTGTAACTACAGTACCAATTAGAGGGAAAGTACAGGGCAATATCATGGAAACAAACCACGCTTCCTTTCACAGTACAGTTCCACCTTTCTTACTTGGTAATTTGGGAGGTTTTACTTGATAACGTTTTGTAAATGTACCTGGTCTAACTTTCTAAATGCAGGGTACATACCTGGAAATTGCAGGGGAAATATTGGTTTTATTTCATTTCAAGTGAACCTGTAACCATGTGACAACTACCCTCGGATCAGGAGCATTATACCAAATTAATCTCACCTGTGGGCGCGACGACACCCTATAAGTGCGTCACACACCCACACACTCTCCCTCTTTCTTCCTCCTGGTCGGTAAGAGCTTATACCAGCTTGTGATTTGACTTTGATTCCTCACGGTGCTGGATGCCTACTCTGGGCTGCCTTGTATGTGGCACCCCCTTGGCATGCCGTGATGTTGTCTCATCGTCTGTATTGTTTGTTTGAACTCACTTGCCAGTTTGTTGGTAAGTGAGTAACATTTCCTCCTGCTAGCATAGCTTACTAGCAGCACTCCACAGCACTGGAGTAGGCTTGTGTTAGCCTAGCTCTGCTGTTTAATGAATTGCATTTTTATTGCATTTTTATGGCGTTTTTCTAAGTACTCAAGCTTACTCAAAGCGCTTTACAATGGTTCATTCATTCATACATTTTTGTATTTGTTTATACTGAGGTTATTTAGTTTACAGTTAAATATGAGCACCCTTGGTTTGTGCTCCAGAATGTTTGTTTCCCTTGTTTGGAACATTTCAGTTTGGTATTATCCTGGACAATGTTTTGTAAACATGAATTTCAGTTGACAATACTGTGCTTGAACTCAGTTGTGTTCTGCTGTATTACTGGGATGAGGTTTACTCCTCCTTTATGGCTTTTGACCTGTAGGTTTTGGTCAGTTCACTCTCCTCGTGACTAATTTGGTATACTGTGTACTGTGTACCATGTTGTCACATGGTTACAGGTTCACTTGAAATGAAATAAAACGTATGTTTACGTATGTAAACACGGTTTTATGAATGAAAAGTGAACCTGTAACCCTTCATTGTCACTCGGCGGTGAAGGCTGGCCCTGTCATGCCTTCCCAGTCGGTAGAAAGAGGGAGAGTGTGTGGGTGTGTGACGCACTTATAGGGTGTTGTCGCACCCACAGGTGAGATTAATTTGGTATAATGCTCCTGATCCGAGGGTAGTTGTCACATGGTTACAGGTTCACTTTTCATTCATAAAACCGTGTTTACATACGTAAACATACGAGTCCCTGCCAGGTAACACAGGAGACTACTATACCTGCTAGGCAATAGTGGATGTTTAGAATCTACAATTACAGGGATAATACACGGTAATATCATGGAAACAAACCACGCTTACTTTCACAGTACAGTTCCACCTTACTTTCCGGGTAACTTGCGAGGTATTACTTGATAATGGTTTGGTATCTACGTGGTGCAAGTTTCTAATTACTGGGTTATAGCAGGTAATTACTGGCTAAATAGCTGGGAGTTATCGGGTAATCTGCAATTACCGAGAAAGTACAAGGTAACATTATGGAAACAGACAACACTTCATTTTACAGTACAGTTACACCTTTCTTACATGGTAACTCGTGAGGTTTTACTTGATAACGTTTTGGAAATGTATATGGTCCAACTTTCTAATTACTGGGTAAAGACCAGGTAATTATCAGAGTTATTGCCAGGTAACATGTTCAAACCTACACAGCCTGATGGGTAATTGTGGAGGATTATAATCTATAACTAGAAATATTGTTCCTTAAGAAACCATGGGGGCTCGCTTTAAAGCCAAAAAACTGTAGTTATAAAGAGTACACATTCAGTTTGACTCTGTATCTCTGTCTTTCTGTTGTGTGTGGGTGCTGCAGACTTGCCTCTGGTTGATCAGATTGGGAGCACCTGTTATCATTCTCCTAATTGTCATCAGTTACACACCTGCTTGCATAGCTGATGGTAGTAAGGGGATGGAGGGGTATAGGGGCGGGAGTGATGGGTGTGGGGTGCTCCCCCCTGGCTCCAATGAGCTTGTAGATTAGCTATTTCTGATGGTTTACTGTGTGTGTGTGTGTGTGTGTGTGTGTGTGTGTGTGTGTGTGTGTGTTTGTATGTGTATGTGTATGTGTATGTGTATGTGTATGTGTATGTGTGTGTGTGTGTGTGTGTGTGTGTGTGTGTGTGTGTGTGTGTGAGTGTAACAAAAAAATCTCAATAGAAATACGCGATCTAGAGCATGGACCGTCCACTCTGGTTTTTAGCTGTGGTGGACTCGGGATGGAGTTAGGAAATGTTGCTGCTGTACCACTCGTCCTATAGGATATAGTAATATCATATTTAAGGTAAGAAAAACGTAGTCCGAAATTCTCGTTTAAGTGGCATAAAATGGAAAAATTTAAGTAAGTACAAGTAGGCAATTTTACTCTAGCTTGAGTAGATGTACAGTACTTAGTTACTTTTCATCAATGCAAATAGTATAGGCTCACTTCAAATATTCCAGTAGGCTTTTCCAAAATATGGAAACAAATGAAAACAAAACAGTTAAGATTTACTCACTTTCAATCAATATAACCCAAAACCATTTTATTTGTGTTGTATCAATTTCACCCACACACACACGCAGGCACGCACGCACGCACGCACGCACATGCACGCACGCACGCACGCACGCATGCACGCACGCACACACGCACGCACTAACACACGCACGCACGCACTAACACACGCACGCGCGCATGCACAGACACACAGGGTTTCTTGTTCTTGTTCACCTCACTGGACTCGGTTGAAAATCCTGGTCCTTCATTAGAGTTGCTCTTCTCCATGTTCTAATTGGTCGATATTTGGATATTTGGGCCCGGGAATCGCTGCTTGCAGCTTTAATTAGGGCCTGAGCACTGCAAAGTAGTGCGCAGCCCTATTGAAACTGCAATGATTATTAAAGCTGCAAGCAGCGATGAACAGGCCCTCGCAGCTCTGTCCACGATACAAGCCTGTATGGCAATCAGCTGAAAAGTCATGCTACATGTCTTAACCGTCTAAGTGCTCCTAGGAAGTTTCGTAGGTTTTCGATGCTGGGAACTGGAGTTATGACTGTTTAAAGCCCAGCCAATAGGAAGCAAGAGGGGGCGGGGCTTCAACAATTACAGCTCGTCCCTGTTGGTGATCTAAGTCCACATACCAAATATGTACTCTGTAGCATGCTGCAAACTGGAGTTATGGCTGTTTAAAACCCAGCCAATAGGAAGACAGAGAGGGCAGGGCTTCGGCAATTACAGCTCGTCCCTATTGGTCATCTTAGTCCACATACAACATTTTTACTCGTAGCATGCTGCGAACTGGAGTTATGGCTGTGTAAAGCCCAATAGGAATTGTAGATCGGCTATATTCACTTCCTGTTTGGCGTTGAAGTTTGACGCTTCGCCATGGTCACCCCGTTTTACTAAACTTAAGCTTTTGATAACTTTTCATCGTTAACATCTTTTGTGTACGCTGAGCGAATTTGAGGCGGGTCCAACTGGGAGGAGTGTGTTAAAGTACAAACCGTGAAAATGGCGTGAAATGCACAAAAACGCCACTATGAATTCAAAATGGCCGACTTCCTGTTTGGTTTAAGTCATGGCTACAAGACACTTTTTTTTGTAAGTTGGGACATGATACAGGTGTGTACCAATTTGCACACATGTAGGTGAAACCGTATTGTGGGGCTCGAAGCACAAACTTTTGTAGGGGGAGCTATTGAGCCATTAGGCCACGCCCCCTTTTCTTTCTTTTTTTAAATACGTAATTTTAAATACGTAATTTTTCGTTGTTGCGTAACTTTTTGAGTAGTAATCATTGCAGTTTCAATAGGGCTTCGCACTACTGTGCAGTGCTCGGGCCCTAATTAAAGCTCCAAGCGGCCATGAACGGGCCCTCGCAGGTCTGTCCATGATAAAAGTCTGTATGGCAATCAGCTGAAAAGTTAGGCTACATAGCTTAAGTAATTACAGCCTGTCTTTATTGGCCGTCTAAGTGTGCCTTGCAAGTTCCGTAGGTGTTTGATGCTTGGAAGTGGAGTAATGGCTGTTTAAAGCTTAAGCAATTTTAGCCTGTCCCTATTGACCGTCGAAGTGTACCTAAGAAGTTTTGTAGGTTTTCGATGCTGGGAACCCGAGTTAAGGCTGTTTAAAGCCCAGCCAATAAGAATATAGAGGGGGTGGGGCTTAAGCAATTTTAGCCTTTAGCCTGTCCGAGGGAGTGGTCACAGACAGAAGGACACACACACGGACAGACACACAGGGTGCAAAACATACTCTCTCACCATGCCTTTCAGCCTGGCGGAGACAATAATAAAAAAGTTTCTCTGGTTTACATACTTGCATGCATCCTAACCACTGATATTAGTGCAGGATTTAATTTCATGTTATTGTATTCATACATCCTAACCACTGACATGAGGCCAGGATTTCATTTCATTGTATTTTATTGTATTCTTATGAAAGCAATAAGAACTGAAATGGGCCCAAGTTTACGTAAAACAAATTGGTGATACTTCCTAAGCACTGCCTGGTTTACATAATACAGGTTGCTACTCACTGTTAAGAAAGCATTTTCCTCTGTACATTTTATTTGCACACAATATTTTAGAGAGGGGTTATTTTGTATCCTTTCTTGTGGACAGTTTGCAGTCAGTGTTTTACTGTTAGGAGGAAGCACTATGCATGCATATGTTTGTACATAGTACTAGGCCAATTCGTTATGCACAAAAATGTAATAAGATTTCAGAATAAATACATAATTCCAGATTTTTTTCTTTTTCAGTTAAATATATCACGATATAATTGTTGATAACATTTCTTGCAATATATATCGAGTATCGCAGATATCGTGTATCGTGATATTATCGTTATCGAGGGCCAATTATCGCCAGTTATCGTATCGTGAGCTATCCGTATCGTCCCACCCCATCCATCTTGAACCGCTTATCCGGAATCAGGTCCCGGTCCCACCATATAATAGTATAATAGTAATATAATTCAATATTCAAATTATCTTCTTATATATATATATTTTTTTTTCTCTGAAAGCTCTATGGGGAAAATAAATGGGTTTTCTATCTGTGGCACTACAATGGCCGCCACTACTAAGCCCTATATGGGAAGGGGTGATCTCATCCCGTGGGATCAAAACTACTTCAAAAATGTCAAACTACTTACTGCTATTATCAGCGGTGGCCATAGCTGAGTGGTCAGTGAGCACACCTGGGAAGCGAGAGCCCCTGGTTGTCGCAGGTTCAATTCCAGGCCAGCGATGTGTCCCTGAGCAAGAATCTTAACCACCAATTGCTCCTGAGGGCTGCACGATCACTGCTCCTAGTAGTTATAGGATGGGTAAATGCAGAGGACACATTTCACGTAAATGCAAATATACAGTGACAAAAAAAGCACCCCAAGGTGTGGGCCCTACATCATATTATTGCAATTTAGAATCTCTTGTGCTGTGGTGAGAATTGTGTCTCCAGAGGAGGTAGAAGTTTCAAGGTTCATTGTGTTTCTGGTGTTATAACAATCAGAGGTTTATGCACAACCGTTACTGTGGTTTATATTACCTGTCTGCTCCCGGGATTCTGATTTAACGCTGATTCTGTATTGTATAATAGACGTGCCAGTCGAGCAGAACCTGGTCAGGCCTAGCTCTTACTTTGAGGATATACTGTATGTACGGTACCTCAGGCCTAGGAGGTAAGGAGTTGGGCTCGGCAGCTTTATTTGATCAAACTTTTAATGACGCTTGGTGATGTTTTAGTCATTCACTGATGTTTTTTGCATTATAGGCTGAACTGGTGTCTCTCTGCCATCTTGTTTTGACAGGGTGACACTCGCCGCTGTGCATGTCGGCGTCATCTTGTTTTGACAAGGGGAAGTTAACGGTTGTGCGTGTGGGTACATATGAAACATCGTCTGCTCTCACGAGAGCAGAGGATGTGGTCACAAAGAAGGCTGTATATCCTGTCTAGCAATGAGAAATGACAGATGCATGAAACCTTCAACCTAACCACATGCCGTGCAAACAACACCTGCCTCTCTGCAACCACCATCTCTGCAGGCATGGATGCAGATTTATGTTGGGTGGGTAGGGTACTCAACAACAAGTCACACACACATCAACCAAGTCTTAACCCCTTAATCAGAAATACCTGATGAATGTCAGTTCATAATACATTGTGCTCGCAATAAAACACTTTTTGCTGTAAGTGAAGACAGTGTGCGCGATCACCATTCTTTCCTGTCTCATGCACTGACTGCCTGCTCCTACGTACCTGTCCCAGTAGGTGTGCAAAAGGACCCAATTTGGCCCAATTTGATTATGGGCTAATGATGAAACCATAACTGGCATTATGGGTTTATTAGGATCCCCATTAGCTGGTGCATAACAACAGCTAATCTTCCTGGGGTCCACAAATAACATAAAACAAAAAAAAACTTTTGACATCCTATGGCAACTGTATTCTCATGTATGTGCTGGTCAAAAGCAATAAATACACATTTTTTAAAAAAAAATAAAAAAATAAAAAAAATAACATAAAACATGACATTCGACAGTACATTACAGGACAATGATACAAATAGTGTACGGCGGCAATTTTCCTTCAGACAGTGACTTTCATATCAGCCATCACATACAGCTTATTTTCTGATGAAAATTTAAAGAAAACAATAATACTAATAGTAATTTTACAGATGTCTCCCTTTGCTTCTTTTAAAGTAAAAGCAAACTAAACAAATACAATCCTAATCATAACTGTGAAAGGATGTGTGTGTGTGTGTCTGTGTTAGCGAAAGTGCCATATTCGTGTTTAAAAAAATAAATAAAAATAGAATAAAAACCCTATATGAATGGGTATGCTGCTGTATGTTTACCATAACCTGTCTGCTGCTTGTGTAATTACAATCTTTGGGCTTCTAAGATGCCCCTTCAATCGTCTTTTGAAGCTTGATTTAGTTTTTTCTTTAGAAATCTGATCTGGCAGTGTGTTCCATGCAGCCATGGCTCTATACAGCACTGTGCTCTATACAGCACTGTGCTACAGCACTGTGCTCTAAGGACTTTGCAGATTACAAGGAGAGAGTTTGAATGACAGAAATCTGTTCACAATAACACACGGTATCAGAGCGGGTACATCATGCATTGCATCCTGTGCACGTTACAAAGCATCACACAATATATAGTCATCCGACCGACACATCCTGTGGGTGCTCGGCTTTCTCCTGGGTGCTCGGGCTCCCTGGCACCCACAGGATTGGTGCCAATGTCTGCAGGTCTCTGCAAAAACATTCACTGAACAGAGAGAATGTTCTGTTTTCTATGTCAACTGTATGCATGCAGAATGAGCATGTAAGGTATAGTGTCATATCACCAGATGTTACATACTGTATGATCTGGTGAAAAAAATATGTGTAATCACTGTAATCAAAACGCCCTTCATGACCTTCGTTACTCTATGCATTCAATGTACAGTATGTATAATTTTTTTTAGAACAGATGGGATCAGTTTAAAGTTAGCTCCATGTCCTAATCTTTGAAGCTGAATGTTATTGTATCTCGTCAAAAAGGTCACAGTTGATGGCCTTGGATCTGAGAATGTGTACCAAATAGATTTTCTTTATCACCAAAGTACATTAAGAACTGGAATATAATTAATGTGATCTTAGTGCAGCTTTGACAGCAATGTGTCACTCATGTGTGACTCCTGTTAATTCCTCATGAGAAAATAATAATCTTCTGAGGCAGGTTCACGCTGGTCCCGAGGAAGACTAAGCTAGTAATTCCCATCATGATTACTGACATCGACTATGCAGATGATATTTCCCGAGTCTCGGACACAGCAGAGAATGTAAGGGAACTACTACTGGCAGTAGAAATGGAGTGCAGGAAGATCGGCCTCAAGCTCAATGCCAAGAAAACTAAAGTATCGGTATTTAACACAGAGGACATCATTGCCACTGCCGACGGGACAGTGCTCGAGGTAGGGTCATCCCTATGTTCCCCGGGTTCTATGTTCCCACTAACCCACTAAGGTTAGGGTTGGGGTTAGGTTTTTACTTTTAGTTGTACTAAGCATTTTTAAAAGCATGTACTTTTGAATACTTAAGTATTTTTAAAAGCAATTACTTTTTTACTCTTACTTGAGTAACATTTTGACTGAGCTACTTTTACTTGTAGTGGAGAAAATTTGACGAGTAGTATCTGTACTCAAGTACTGGGGTTGAGTCCTTCATCCACCTCTGTTCCCGGTCTAACCAAACCTGAACATGACAGGACGGTGGGCGATATGAATAGATGTTTTTGTCTGGGTTTTCAAATTGCTCTGTGGTCAAACAAAAGGTAGCCTATACCTCAGAATCTGCTGGTCCATCTTCCATACATGGTTGCTCACCTCTGGTAGGGTGGTTTAAAGACCTTCTTTAAACCCTAGCTCATGTCATTATCTAACTGTTAGAGAGGATCTACATGTATACTACCTGGTTGTTGAAGACCCTGTCCATTTGGCTGTTTTAACAACGTCTATCACAATGTTATGCCTTCCGCTGATTCAACTTAAAATACTATGTCATTAATAGAAATATAAAAGTTGTGTAAACTTCTTTATCATTTTGTGGTGGATTATATCCCTGCTGATGAAGGAAAAAACATATACAATAGGGCCCTGATGCATTCTGAGGCCCAGGGGTCCATGCATGGACTTAGAATGTGTGGATGTGTGTTGTGCGTATGTGATTGGCAGCCACACATATTGTCTATGGCAGTGTTTTTGGTGCCAAGGCACGCACACACACACACACACACACACACACACACACACACACACACACACACACACACACACACACACACACACACACACACACACACACACACACACAGAGAGAGAGAGAGATATTATTGGGCAGGTATAAAGAAACCTTGACCTCATTACAAAATGTCTTTGTCCTACAAATATATAAACTTGGGTCAATGCAATGAATGGCGGAGTCGGATTTTACCTTCCCAGAGTAAAACTTCTTTGGTAAGTATACTTGGTGCCCAATATACTTCTTATATCTCATAATAATATCTAATCTGATCCTGATAGCATTATTGCGGACGCATGCGCTGTTGCCCACTACAGACGAACACCAAAACTCTTGCCCCAAAACAGTCACCCCGGGGGAAATCCGGTGGTATTCACCTGGTATTCCTAAACGTAACCTAAAAGCAAGCACACAGTGCATGCAGTGCATGTGGTTTCAGAGAGTTTCTTCTCTGAAACAAGAGTTATAAGATCCTATCAATTCATTGTGAAAACATTAAAGCAATTAATTGATATAACAAGAATTAATTGGATAACTTATCCAATGTGAGAGTGGGTGTGTTCAGTGTTGTAGTGCTATTTTAGAAGCGGGGGAGCGTACATGCATGCGCAGTCACGTGCACGTGCATTTTCGTGTACGTGCACGCACCTTGACCAATATGAAAACATTACATTTCATATGTTATAACATCGATACATACAGTATGAATGACAAAAGGTGTACATGTGAGCCTATATGCATGGCAAGAAGTGCATGACAAAGGGTGTATTTTTGCCTAACAAAAACCTTTGTGTTGGATGTGAATAGTTTGTAGTAGTTACAACTACAACTTATAATGTATCTGACGCTTGTCTAATTGCCCACTCTACAATCATCAGCAGTACTCTAGATGAGCGTTGGATTGTTTTTCTAGTGATTGATAAGGTTACAATACAGCAGGATATTATTGCATGTCTTCCATACACAGCCATATGAACACTCATTGGCCGCGTTTCCCAAAGAGATGCTGCGTAGGGACTTACGTGCAGTACAGTACTTGAGTAAATATAATTAGTTACTTTACACCACTGTTGTTCTATAAATCTAATTATTATTTTGCTGGAAAAAGTCTGGCACTGTAGGATCATTACCTAACCACCCACACACATTACCAGTTTAATTTCATTCATTTAATTGAATTATTCTACTTAAAATGGTTTATTGGGGATTAAAGTATCTATTCTTCTTAATACATAAAAAAAAGTGATCTACGTAGTTAGTGGCAGTGTCTGAGACAACAGATGCTGACTGTATGCGTGTGAGCGCGCATGCACGTCCGCAACTGGTTTCGGCCCACATCAAGTGACCATTTGACCAATTCGGCCCGACCACAAAATGAGTTCGACACCCCTGTTATAAAGCATTATGAATATTTATGAGTTCTTATAACTATAATTATACACAATGTTATAAGCATATTATAATGCATTATAAGTATGTTTATAATGCATTATAGACATGGTATACATAGATAGCAAGTGTTACCGTGTTGGGTAACACTGGCTATGCATCCCATGTCTGGGTAAATAAATGCTCATTAGGCTTTTCAATTGTAAAAGCAGTAGCAGAACTGTGGTGTATGTGCAGTTTCTATCGTGAATACTAATTAAGTGGCCAATAACAAGGGTTATCACGTTAATAAAGGTAGGAGGCTATGTCTATTGTTCACATTAGTATCAAAGTAGAATAACTGAATAGAGGGAGGAGACCTATCTACAACAGAATGGCCTGCATAGCACTGAAGTGGACATCTTGCCCCCACCCCTCCTCCTCCAGCATTATAGGCTCGACAGCACTGCTACTGGCCTATACACCAAATACGCATTTGTCCCAACTATATTCCCTCATATAATATGAGTGAATAGTTGATCAACTATATAGGCATGTGACTGACTGGCCTATTATTCCGGCAGCCCCTGAGGTGGGGCTGGGAAATGTGGTCTACTGCATATATTTATTTATTTGATTGGTCCAAAATATTGTCTATTCATGAAAGCACCTGCTGACCAGCTGTCAGCATTGGTCAACAACGTGTTTATAGGTGGGAATATGTGACCATTCCTCTCTATTACAAAGACTAATTGGACCCAGAAATGTTTTTCTATCTACTTGTATTATTGAAACTAGATGTCAGGGCTGCTTTGCGGCCCTCACATCTAGTTTAACAAATACAGGTCAAGAGACCCAAAACGCCAAAGCCTGGTGTGAGGAGATGCTTCGTGGCCCTCACATTTAGGCCCCAACCTTATATTGTTCCAATTCTTCTCTTTCTACCTGCCTGGCATTTGCGTGGCTCAAAGTCAAGACACTATTGCAGCGCTCTAATTCATCATAGTCTTCGAACATTTCCTTTGTCATCCCTTATAAATAGTAAATTTCCTCCTCTTGGCTCAAAGTTCATTAAAATAGTTCAGTGTAAACAATATTGTCAGTTGTTGCCTTCATTACCCTCAATGTAAACTTTGACAGCGCTGGCTCTCTTTCCCCTTGAGAAGGCTGTGTAGAGTTGGCCATGAGCGAACACAGGCTGAGGTACAGTAAGTAGATGTGCGCTCAGCACCTGCTTGCAGGTTTCTAAGCAGCATGACTGGGGCTCCTAGTTTCAGTTTCAGATTATGGTCAGGGAGTCCAGAGGGTGTCAGATATTCATGAACCATGACGGCGACCTGGCCTAATTATAGCTCTGCACACACGTCATGCCAAGTCCGGCCTCTCTGGCATCTCCTCTCCTCTCGGCTCCTCTCCTCCCCTCTCTTCCCTCCCCGCTTTGCGGCCCTAACCTCTAGTCACATCCTCCCAACCTCCCAACCTCCCAACCTCGGTCATGTGATAAAGAGGTCAGACTTCCTGTATCTGGTTGCTATGGCAACCTGCCAGATCAGGCTGAGGGTCTGATAGGCGAATCAGAGAATCAATCAAACCGAGAGTCCGATCACTGATCGGACTGGGGTAGGATGCCTAAAACATAGTCATAGCTCTGATCAACAGTCTGTGACGGGTCTTGGAGGCATGTGGAGTGATCCTGTGCTTGCGAATCGCTGCCGAACTTCGGAGCTTTTGTCAATTATATAGTAGTAAGATAGTAAGATGTAATCTATACCGCCGTGTTGTGCCAGACGCTCTGTTTTGAAATTGCTTTCACGGGAGAAGGGAATGTCGCGATGGAAAATTCATTCTCTGAGCGACACACAGACCTACCCTGTGTGTTTACAAACAGTTGGACACGCGATCATAAGGGATGTACATTTTCTGCGGCGAGCTGAAAAAGTAAGTGAACAGTGTATTTCTTACGAGAAATGGCGTGTTTACATGGAGCTGCAAGAGAGGGCGTGGACCCCGTTGCAATGTGTGTTGTCAGGGCGTCACAGACAGATACCCTGTGTGTATACAAACGATTGGACATGCGATCATAATGATTTATTTTTTTTGTAACCTGTTGAAAGTAAACCAAAAAAAAACGAAAATTGCTGGCAGTGGGCAAACACAGCCAGAAATAAATCTGGCAGTGAATGAGTTAATACAATTAACTTATACAATTGGGGCGGTTATATTTTGTCTCCCTGCTCTTCTATTTTTTTTTACATTTATCGTGTCAAAGGTCATGTCTCACCTAGACACAGGATCTGACGTGAATTTTGACCAGATGTGTTAGTATAGGAAATCAAAGGTTGTGTGTGTGGAGACCAAGCAAGTTGACTTGTCTCTGTGCCATCTTGTTTTGACAGGGTGAAGTTCGCCGCTGTGCATGTCGGCGTCATCTTGTTTTGACAAGGGGAAGTAAATGGTTGTGTGTGTGTGGGTACATATGAAAATGCAGGTAACAGCTTCTTCTTTATGACCAGAGGATGTGGAGACTTGACAAAGCCGAATATACCATGGTGGATTTGAACCCACAACCTCTGGGTGGTGGGCAGGCACTTGCGCCACCTGAGCGCCTGGATAATTCTATAGGTTACCATAGACAATATGTGTGGCTGACAATCACATACGCACAACACACAGCCACCATTTCTACATTGCTGAGCATAACGATCGGCTATGAATCATATTTACACTAAAGCTTGAGTTATACTTGTAGTTCTTGCTGATGAGACAAATACAATCTTAAAATACTGCATACTGCACATTATAGTTGTGCACGGCACTTTTCATCTCAGCATTAATTCATTCATTAACAGAGTTAACAGACTCCTCCACTGCATCATTGTGCACACAGCCTCTCTCACACAAGACTAGGAGTATCTGAGGTCATAGTCACTCTGCCAACCGCTGTACATTCCTCTCCTATCGCCACTAATGACTTGACACCAACCTGTGTGTTTTTGTTGTAATGGTACGTGTTGTGTGTCTGTATGACCCTGTTAGAAACCGGGCCATAAGTAAAGATATCTTCACATTCATCTTGTTTCAAAATGCAGTAATATTTGAGGAATGGCTTCCAAACTGGCCCAAAACTGTAAAAGAATATGAAAAATAGCATTTCATTTTCCTATAAAGCAGCACGATTTTGAAATCTGGTAGCATCACACACTACAGGATAATCTTTTAAGATTCTCTTATCAGATTATCTTAAACATGCACTACACAATTAAAAAAATCAGGGGCATCTCACACTACAAGATTCTATTCGGATTATCGGGCTTGCCCGAACACAGCAATAATAAATTATATTTTAAACAAATAATTAATTATTAATAAATAATTATATAAAATATCATTATATTAGTAGCCTATATTGTTTTGATATTAAATAAAGTAACACATTACAATACGTACATTTTCAATCATTATAAATATTTAAAGTTTATGAGCACACATTGACTGGCGATTGTGGAGAGTCAATTCAGTATGTTTTTTCCGACAGCCAGCTGCGCTCCTGCACTGCGCCTCGCAACACACACACACACACACACACACACACACACACACACACACACACACACACACACACACACACACACACACACACACACACACACACACACACACACACACACTACAAGCTCACAGCGCATGTCATCCGCGGCACTTGTGGTCTTGTATTGTATATTGCATACCATTGTGTGACGAAAAATAATCCTGGCTGGCACAAAGAGACTTCCCTTGCAACATTTTGCTAAATCAATGGATTTAAAGGGATATTTCACTTTAAAAAAAAAATTTGGTCATTTTATCATCTACTCAGGCCTTTGTGAGCCCCCCAGACAGTTTTTAAGTTGCTCGATTCAGTATTTATATATTTGATATTCATTTTATCAGACACGCCCCCTTCCTATACAAACCCATTGTAACTTCAAACTCCATTTTAACCATGTTAGATTCGTCGAAAACACCCGTCCTTGCTTCTGGTGACTCACCCTGCCCTCCTAATGCATGAGGGGGCCGTGTTTTTCAGATTATTTTTTTCATTTATTTTATTTTATTTTGTTATTGTATTTTATTTTTTTAATTTTCCCAAAAAAATATCTTAAATAAATGAAAAAAGTAATTGAAAAAACACGGCCCCCTCGCGTATCAGGGGGGCAGGGTGAGTCACCAGAACCAAGGACGGCTGTTTTTGATGAATCTAACATGGTTAAAATGGAGTTTGAAGTTACAATGGGTTTGTATAGGAAGGGGGCGTGTCTGATAAAATAAATATCAAATGTCTAAATACTGAATCGAGCAACTTAAAAACGGTCTGGGGGGCTCATAAAAGGCCTGAGTAGACGATAAAATGACCAAAAGTTTTTTTGAAAGTGAAATATCCCTTTAAGAACTATGAAGGGTGCACCAACATGAAAGGAGCTGTTTTTCCCCTCTTTCCATTTGTGAATAGTAAACAGTTATTGTCTGACCATGTAGCAGAGCCTACCTCATTATAATTATAATCATTCAATAATGTGAATGATTTTACATTTATTCTCATAATTAACACCTTCTGCCACTGGTACACAACATGTGTACCAGTGTTCCACAGTGTTGCCATGTCTACTTATTATAAGAGGCTTCTTTCTAAAATGTAGTTGATATTTGGGCTTGTATCCAAAAGTTTTGATTGTTGTTTAAACCAGTGGTTATCAAAAAACATGTTCATGTATTTTTCCACGGACCCCCATCTGAAATTATAATTTGTGCCAGGGAGCCCCTACCAAATATGTGTTGTTAAAACGATTAAAAAATATTCCACATTTTGCACTTTTTCCCCTCAAGATTTTTTGGAAAATAGCAGATCTACAAGCTCACAATGGGTAACATCGCGACGCGTTGTGAGCTTGTAGATTGGCAATTTTCAGATATATAATATCCCATGTCTAGGTTTAAAGTGCTCTTGGCCTAGTTATCTTCTTTTGGGCTTGTTTTCATAGACCTGGTTTCTTATTTCTTTCACAATATCTGACAACACTGGAAGTCAGATGCGTCCATCTCATCCTCTCATGTCTCACCTAGGTCATGTCTCACCTAGACACAGGATCTGACATGAATTTTGACCAGATGTGTTAGTATAGGAAATCAAAGGTTGTGTGTATGGAGACCAAGCAAGTCGACGTGTCTCTGTGCCATCTTGTTTTGACAGGGTGAAGTTTGCCGCTGTGCATGTCAGCGTCATCTTGTTTTGACAAGGGGAAGTTAACGGTTGTGCGTGTGGGTACATATGAAAATGCAGATACCAGCTTCTTCTTTGTGACCACATCCTCAGCTCTCATGAGAGCAGAGTATGTGGTCACAAAAGAAAGCTGTAGATCAGGGGTGTCTAACTCATTTTGGGGTCCGGGCCACATTGGTCAAATGTTGACTTCATGCAACCAGTTGCGGACGCACATGCACGCTCACACGCATTCAGTTATACAGCATTGTTTTTCAATCTGTTGTCTCAGACAATATTACTAACTACAGTTTATCACTTTAAAAAAAGATATATTAAAAAGAATAGCTACTTTAATTATTGACATTAAAAACAAACAATGCAATTTGTAAGGACCCCCAATAAACCATTTTAAGTAGAATAATTCAATTTGAAGTTAAACAATACCTGGTAATGTGTGTGGTTAGGTAATGATTACCATGTTTTAAGCCACGTTTTCACTACAGTGCCAGAATATTTCCAGCAAAATAATTAGATTTAAAGAACAACAGTGGTGTAAAGTAACTTAATTACATTTACTATATAATAATATAATATCATTTAAGGATGATGTTAAAAATAAGTTTGGCGCAGTTTTGTATCTAATTTTCCCTTTTTTCTCCTTTGTCTTTTCTCATTTATATGTCTAATATGTTCTAGATAAATAAATAAATTAAAACAAATGAAAAACATTTACTCAAGTACTGTACTTAAGTAAAGATTTGAGGTATTTTTTTTACTTTACTAGAGTATTTCCAATTTCCAGTACTTTCAGCTATTTTCAAATAGCCTATGTATGAGACTATTTGAAAATAGCTGATCTACAAGCTCACCATTTTCACAATGCTATTTTCAAACATTTTACACAACAGCCTATTTTCAAACATTTTACACAACAGTGGTGTAAAGTAACTGATTACATTTACTCAAATACTGTACTTAAGTAAAGATTTGAGGTATTTTTTTTACCTTACTAGAGTATGTCCAATTTCCAGTACTTTTACTTCTGCTCCACAAAATCTTAGAGGCAAATATTGCAAATATTGTTCTTTTACTCCACTACAATTATTTGAAAACTTTAGTTACTAGATACTTGACAGATATAAATTATATTATAAAACATATATATGCATTAACCACTTTAGCCCTATTTTATACATAGGCTATTTGAAAATAGCTGATCTACAAGCTCAACATTCTAGTACCTTTACTTTTGGTATTGAGTATATTTTGATGCCAATACTTTTACTTGTAACAGAGTATTTTTATATTGTGGTATTGCTACTTTTACTATCTGAGTACTTCTTCCACGACTGAAGAACAACAATTAAATAACAGAGGATAAGCGAGGGGTTTTCTCGTTCTCTCTCAATCATTATCATAGGAGACAGCGGGGGGGGGGGGGGATAACAGCCTCAGTGCCTGACGCCTCTATACGAAGCTGCTGGTGCAGCCGTTTTTTTTCTACCTTTTTTCTTTTTTGTCCCAGGGTTCGCCCCGCTAGTCCGAAATCCCGGCTGAAAAAGCGATGGCCGGGTCCCTGATCCTCGGTCCACCTCCGTCTTCCCAAGGCGCACGTTGGAAAAATCGCACTAAGTTTTTGGGCCCTGAGGGGCTGGGTTCTGGCTTCTGGCCTCATTGAAACGTTCCCTCCATGCGGAGGGCCAACTGGTCCCATGAGGTGAGGCTTTTTGAAAAATCTGAAATTTGCACTAAGTGTTCATGGCCCACCAGGAGCAGAAAAATAAACAATTTTATCGGCTTGTCTATCTGCGCTTTTTGGGGCAAAAAAAGGCCGCCGCTCCGGGGCCGTGGGTTGCCGAGGGCCAGCGGAGGGCTCGTTGGAACCGGGCCGGGGGAACCCGAGGAAGACTAAGCTGACCGCGCTTTTGCGGTGGCGGCCCCAGAGCTGTGGAACAATCTCCCTCCCACATCAGATCCATTAAGACTTTAAAGTCCTTGCTAAAAACTCACCTTTTCTCTCTGGCTTTTAACAACATCCATTCCTAAATGTTCCTTTTTTAACTCCTATCTAGTGTTGCCTACCTTCTGTTTACATAGGTGTAAATGTACAATCTCGTACTGTGCCTCTGTCTCCTATATGCATACATGTTGTGTTTTATACATGTTATGTGTTTTTGTTCATTGATTTGATGTAATTGCTTTGCTTTTGCCTGTGCAGCACTTTGGTCAACTAAGGTTGTGTGAAAATATGCTCTATAAATAAAGTTTGATGGATTGATTGATTGATTGATAAGCTAGTAACTCCCATCATGATTACTGACATCGACTATGCAGATGACATTGCCCGAGTCTCGGACACAGCAGAGAATGTAAGGGAACTAGGCCTACTACTGGCAGTATACAGTAAATGGAGTGCAGGAAGAACTGCCTCAAGCTCAATGCCAAGAAAACAAAAGTATCTGTATTTAACACAGAGGACATTCATTGCCACTGCCGACGGGACAGTGCTCGAGGTAGTCAAGGACTTCAAAGGACTTTTACTTGTACTTTAAGTATTTTTAAAAGCATGTACTTTTGGAATACTTTTTTACGCTTACTTGAGTAACATTTGACTGAGCTACTTTTACTTGTAGTGGAGTAAATTTGCCCAGGAGGATCTGTACTTTGAGTACTTTGTCCACCTCTGGCAAGGGTTCCCAAATTTTCAGGCCATGACTCCCTAAAATAATTATATATGAACTGGGGAACCCCCAAAATAATCATATGTGAACTGGGGACCCCCCAAAATAATCATAACTGGGGACCCCCAAAATAATCATATTTGAACTGGGGACGCCCCACACTGACAAGCACTTGGAATTGTAAGAGTTGAGGCATTACATTTAGTTTGACTCAGTTCCACAGATACATATCGTGAAACAAATTGCCTATCTACAAGCTCACAGAGCCTCGCATTGCAAGTTGTTGTGAGCTTGTAGATCGGCTATTTAAAAATATATATCTTTCTTGGGTAATGATTTTTTTTTGTGTAGTTTGTTGGATACTTTTGATGTAGTAGCCTAATGGTCTAATTAATTGTTTATTTTTTCATTTTAGAGGTATTAAAAAGGTCTCAAAAGTCCTTGCCACTTTATAAATGTGCAGATACCCTGTATACACTTATACTGCATGTTGTTTTGTTTAACTATTGTTGATTAAACAAACAAAGACTTTTTGGGGACCCCCCAAAATCATATTGGGAACCCTTGACCTATATAGTACATGTTGTTAGTGCTGCGTGTTTGGAATATTCTGAATCTAGTGAAGCATCAGGATGTTATCTCTCGTACCAGCTTTAAAGTTAGAGACATTATGATGTCTCGTCTGCAAGCATAAATTAATTGCATAATTACATCAATTTATTTTGCCACCCACTAGTTTATTCTGAAATGACGCCTCTGCTCCCCCCCACCCCTCTCTGTCTGTCTGTCTGTCTGTCTTTCTGTATGTCTCTCTAACTCTCTCTCTCTCCCCCTCCCTCCCTCCCTCCCTCCCTCCCTCCCTCCCTCTCGCTCTCGCTCTCTCTCTCTCTCTCTCTCTCTCTCTCTCTCTCTCTCTCTATCTCCGTCTCTCTCTCTTTCACTCTCTCTACCTCACACACAACAAACGCACGCTCTCACGCTTGCTCGCACGAACGCATGCACACACAGTTTACACATTGCATCATAAACCTTAAATCACACGCATGCACACACAGTTTACACATTGCATCATAAAACCTTAAATCACACGCATGCACACACAGTTTACACATTGCATCATAAAACCTTAAATCACACGCATGCACACACAGTTTACACATTGCATCATAAAACCTTAAATCACACGCATGCACACACAGTTTATACATTGCGTCATAAAACCTTAAAATACATTATAACTTGACATTTTATGTCAAGTTATAACATTAAAAAAACTAAAATGGAGGTAAAAATAGCGTTCTTAATTATAGGAAGAAGTGAAATAACATTACACAAATAGTTAAAATTCAGTTGTCTTCACTTACCAACAGATTCTTCCTGCGCCACTGAAGGATACAAGAAAAGTGGAACGTAAAATGATTTGAGAGACCAGCCCTGTATGTAGACAGGGAGTGGTCTAATAGATCTGTCACTGTCACGTATTTGTTCATGCTACATGTATTGTCTGTTCTCATTGTACTATTGTGCTGTGATCCTTATCTCAGAAAATATTTTATTTTGTACAACCAAAATCCTTGTCTTGCAAGGTTTTGCAATCTCTTCTATATACCCCACATATAAATATTTGAATTTGTCAAATCATACAAGACCTTATTGTCTCCGCCAGGCCGAAAGGCATGGCCGAGACTATGTTTTTCACCTCCGGCACTGTTGGCCCGGTCGATGCGAAACTGTGCACACACACTCCCTGGATGCCAAAGCCAAACCTCTGCCCCGAATGTTTCAGATTGGCCTGTTATAGCGCCACCAGGAGGCCGATTTGTGCAAAACACATTTTTGAATATTACTCCTACAGATTTTGTCCAAACATCACAAAAAACGGTTCACAGTATCTCTATAGTCATGTGATCAAGACAAACGTTTCCGATATTTCATATTCCATCCTAATTGGCTAACATTGGCTTCCAAAGTTTGCAGGATAGGTCCCTTTTGAACTATATGCCTCAAATAATGAACGCAGCGTGCGATTTCCGTGATTTTTTTGGCGCACATTCCCACTAGTCGGAGGAAGAAATGCCACTCCCTTTGAGTACTTGTAAGTACTTTTACTCAAATACATACAGTAATAGTACAACACTGCTTCTGGAGCAGCAACAGAATAAATATCAAATATTTTTACTCAATTTATTTACTTGTTTGTATTTTTACTAATTTGAACAACTTTTAAGTATTTTTACAGATTTTAACAACTTTCAAGTATTTTTACTCTTTTAACAACTTATAATGCACGCAATGAAGTATCTTAAATTGTAAAAAGTATATGTTTAGTACTAACCTTTTTTTTTTAGCTCTGTAATAGATTCATATTGATGCGGCAGTGTTTTCGTTGTCCGTTGGTCACAGTTCATGGAGACAGAAACAAGTGTATAAGGTTAGCCCTTTTTAGATGGCATATGTATTAAAGATAACACATACAGCAATGTTATTTTCAGAATGCAATATGAATGTCAATGAAAAGTACATGCTTGTTGTATCACAAACGGATCAGGTTCAGTTCCACAGCAGTCTTAAGGAGCGCGCTCAGCCACCAGGTCAGGTCAGAGTAGGTACTGTAGGAGAATTCTAGCCGTCTCGTCTGCAAGCATAAATGCCGACGTCCAAGCTTGTTTATACTTTGCACAATCTATACTTTGCACAATCTATACTTTGCACAATCGGGGCGTGACATACCCCAGAAAAAATTATCTGCTGTAAAAACAAGTTATTTGTTTTGATGACGTCACGCCACGCCTGGGGTATATTTTATAGTGATTAATGTACTCTTATCCGGATTCCATGTACCGTGAGGGGGTGTGGAGCTACGCAACAAGGCGCATTGCCCACTTTGTGCAGGAAGTTATAGTGGAGCAGACAGCAGTAAACAATGATCGTGAATCGTCCATATTGAATTGAACATTTTAATTAAAGTCAGCGGGTTAGTTCAGAGGAACTGGCTTAGTGGCAGCTAGAGCTGTTTGTAGGCTAGAGACTCAGGTGGGGGGAGGGACGCCGCCAACCTGCGCTGGCTGTGATCAGTGCCATGTCTGCTTATTATAAGCGACTTGATGAAGACACGTTGTGAGCTTGTAGATCGGCTATTTTCTATATATGCTTATTTCTCTCGCAATCTAGCAACACTGCTGGTGATACAATGCCTGTACTTCTCCCCGCCCACTGAGGACACAGAGCGGCTCTAGCCTAGCCGATACAGTGGGACCTCATCTCTGAGCTGTAAAGCGGAGGGAGAGGTTCGTGATGGGGCTAGTGTTGTGAATGAAACTGCGCTCACTCGCTTACTGTTTGTGTAACAAAGAGGATCAACCAAAGATGCTGAAGAATGAATGAATAAAATAATTAATAGTTTGTTTAGAAACTAGCTGTGATGGCCACGACCTTGCCATGCGTGTATCTCCATTTCTGCCCCGACCAGCAGGGACACAGAGCGGCTCCGAGGACAGCTGAGAGCCCCCTCGGAGAGACAGAGAGCCATGTAGCGTTCTAACTATAGCGATTTTTACCATTTCAATGAATAAGCATAACAAACTACTTCACATGAACAATGTTGGTATAGCTAAGAGATTTGAAGGGGAATATATATGTTATAGAATATATACCCATATTTACGAATAAAAGACAAATTATGTAGAGGTCACTTCCTAATTTTTCCTGGTCTGTTTGATGCAAGTGCCAGAGGACAGGCCAGCTCAGAGCAGCAGCAGAGCCACTGCAAATGTCAATCCCGCCCCGTTTTCAAACTGTTTTCAGAGAGACCACGTGACGTACAGTATCATACATGATATTTTCGGGCCATGTGAGTGGACCTTTAAAACAACAGTGTTGAACCAAAGTGCTGTACACTCAGTAACAAAATACTACAATAAACAAGAGCAAAACAACACACATTAAACAGGACAGCATTAGACACAATGCCTAGAGGAAACAGCAGCTTCTCGATCTGAATTTTCAAACACCAAGGACTACAAGTGAGTTTAAAACGTGATTTAAACACAGGCAGGGTTTGAAATGTCCAGAACTCTCCCGCCGCCTATACGGTATAGTATCTATGGTTGGCTGAATGGGTAGAGAGGGCCTGGCTACCGCTATGTATCAAAGTGTCCCATATCAAGACATTTAGCTGTGCTCCCCCCAAGTGCTCTATCTGACCACCTGAGCAGCCATCACCTGGGTGAAGCTGGAACTGATTTCCCCCCTTAGGATTAATATGATCTACATTATTACTACACCATCTGGCCTGGCAAATTATTTGGTAAAATAATGTCTATCTCTGACTGTCCCACATATAGGCTACAATCAGGGGTGACTCGTAAAGTGTTGGCATGACTTGTGACTCATTAATATCTTGCAGGAGATTTGTTGTGTTGGTTCGTACATGATTGCATCAGGTGAGGATGCACGACAAGATAGACAGCTAGAAGTATTGTTTGCTAATAGCTGCCTTAATTCTTTCATTGTTCCACTGGCATACCTTACATCATACCATACGCGTGGTCTGAGACTTTCTCATCAACATCGAATACTTGTTCACATTAATGGATACCACAACTCTTGAAACTAACAAATGAGTGGGGCGGTGTGAATTAACACAGGATTGACCATGGCAGCATATCAATGGTACACGTGTGTTACCTGTTTATTAACCTACTACAATTTTTCAACCACATCTAATGAGCGTTGAATGAGTTTGGGAACAGACCTCATGAGACAAAAGACATAGTATACAACACATTATTTTTGATGGGAAAATGAGTGAAGAAAGGGAACTTGGAAAGACACTTTCTGACAAACCATTAATCATTTGACTAGACCTTTCCAGCAGACATGAGAAAAAGGAACTGAAATCTCGGCCACATGTATTTGTGTACCAAATATGGAACTGAATAGAGCTCTCATTATTCTACTGTAAGTATTTGTCTCATCAGCAAGAACTGCACGTGATGGTGAAGAAAGAGAACTTGGAAAGACACTTGTGGACAAACCACACGTCATTTGATTAGACATTTCCAGCAGACAGAAAACTGAGAAAAATAAATGAACTAAGGAACTGAAATTGCAACCATTGAAATATAAAAATATCAAGTCAAGTGCAATCATCATGTTCATAAATAATGTTTTTATTATTGTTTGATGTGCGTTACACTTTTTTT